>NW_021163120.1:0-600000 GCF_004324835.1 Dendronephthya gigantea
TTACACGATATGATATAGTATGATGCTATATGATACGATATGATACAGTATGATATAGTATGATGCTATATGATACAGTATGATACGGTATGATATTGTATGATGCTATATGATACAGTATGATACGGTATGATATTGTATGATACTATATGATACAGTATGATACGGTATGATATTGTATGATACTATATGATGCTAAATGATACGATATGATACAGTATGATATAGTATGATGCTATATGATACAGTATGATACGGTATGATATTGTATGATACTATATGATGCTATATTAAACGATATGATATAGTATGATGCTATATGATACGATATGATACAGTATGATATAGTATGATGCTATATGATACAGTATGATACGGTATGATATTGTATGATGCTATATGATACAGTATGATACGGTATGATATTGTATGATACTATATGATGCTATATGATACGATATGATACAGTATGATATAGTATGATGCTATATGATACAGTATGATACGGTATGATATTGTATGATACTATATGATGCTATATGATACGATATGATACAGTATGATACAGTATGATGCTATATGATACAGTATGATACGGTATGATATTGTATGATACTATATGATGCTATATTACACGATATGATATAGTATGATGCTATATGATACGATATGATACAGTATGATATAGTATGATGCTATATGATACAGTATGATATAGTATGATGCTATATGATACAGTGTGATACGGTATGATATTGTATGATGCTATATGATACAGTATGATACGGTATGATATTGTATGATACTATATGATGCTATATTATACGATATGATATATTATGATGCTATATGATACGATATGATACAGTATGATACGGTATGATATTGTATGATACTATATGATGCTATATGATACGATATGATACAGTATGATATAGTATGATGCTATATGATACAGTATGATACGGTATGATATTGTATGATACTATATGATGCTATATTATACGATATGATATAATATGATGCTATATGATACGATATGATACGATATGATACAGTATGATATAGTATGATGCTATATGATACAGTATGATACGGTATGATATTGTATGATACTATATGATGCTATATTATACGATATGATATATTATGATGCTATATGATACGATATGATACAGTATGATATAGTATGATGCTATATGATACAGTATGATACGGTATGATATTGTATGATACTATATGATGCTATATCATACGATATGATAATATGATGCTATATGATACGATATGATACAGTATGATATAATATTATGCTATATGATACGATATGATACAGTGTGATATAGTATGATGCTATATGATACAGTATGATACGGTATGATATTGTATGATACTATATGATGCTATATTATATGATATGATATAATATTATGCTATTTGATACGGTATGATACAGTATGATATAGTATGATGCTATATGATGCTATATTATACGATATGATATAATATGATGCTATATGATACGATATGATACAGTATGATATAGTATGATGCTATATGATACAGTATGATACGGTATGATATTGTATGATACTATATGATGCTATATGATACGATATGATACAGTATGATATAGTATGATGCTATATGATACAGTATGATACGGTATGATATTGTATGATACTATATGATGCTATATTACACGATATGATATAGTATGATGCTATATGATACGATATGATACAGTATGATATAGTATGATGCTATATGATACAGTATGATACGGTATGATATTGTATGATATATTGATACAGTATGATACGGTATGATATTGTATGATACTATATGATACAGTATGATACGGTATGATATTGTATGATACTATATGATGCTATATGATACGATATGATACAGTATGATATAGTATGATGCTATATGATACAGTATGATACGGTAGGATATTGTATGATACTATATGATACAGTATGATACGGTATGATATTGTATGATACTATATGATGCTATATTATACGATATGATATAGTATGATGCTATATGATACGATATGATACAGTATGATATAGTATGATGCTATATGATACAGTATGATACGGTATGATATTGTATGATACTATATGATACAGTATGATACGGTATGATATTGTATGATACTATATGATGCTATATTATACGATATGATATAGTATGATGCTATATATGATACAGTATGATACGGTATGATATTGTATGATGCTATATGATACAGTATGATACGGTATGATATTGTATGATACTATATGATGCTATATTATATGATATGATATAGTATGATGCTATATGATACGATATGATACAGTATGATATAGTATGATGCTATATGATACAGTATGATACGGTATGATATTGTATGATACTATTGATGCTATATCATACGATATGATATAATATGATGCTATATGATACGATATGATACAGTATGATATAATATTATGCTATATGATACGATATGATACAGTATGATATAGTATGATGCTATATGATACAGTATGATACGGTATGATATTGTATGATACTATATGATGCTATATTATATGATATGATATAATATTATGCTATTTGATACGGTATGATACAGTATGATATAGTATGATGCTATATGATGCTATATTATACGATATGATATAATATGATGCTATATGATACGATATGATACAGTATGATATAGTATGATGCTATATGATACAGTATGATACGGTATGATATTGTATGATACATTATGATGCTATATGATACGATATGATACAGTATGATATAGTATGATGCTATATGATACAGTATGATACGGTATGATATTGTATGATACTATATGATGCTATATTACAAGATATGATATAGTATGATGCTATATGATACGATATGATACAGTATGATATAGTATGATGCTATATGATACAGTATGATACGGTATGATATTGTATGATACTATATGATACAGTATGATACGGTATGATATTGTATGATACTATATGATACAGTATGATACGGTATGATATTGTATGATACATTATGATGCTATATGATACGATATGATACAGTATGATATAGTATGATGCTATATGATACAGTATGATACGGTAGGATATTGTATGATACTATATGATACAGTATGATACGGTATGATATTGTATGATACTATATGATGCTATATTATACGATATGATATAGTATGATGCTATATGATACGATATGATACAGTATGATATAGTATGATGCTATATGATACAGTATGATACGGTATGATATTGTATGATACTATATGATACAGTATGATACGGTATGATATTGTATGATACTATATGATGCTATATTATACGATATGATATAGTATGATGCTATATGATACAGTATGATACGGTATGATATTGTATGATGCTATATGATACAGTATGATACGGTATGATATTGTATGATACTATATGATGCTATATTATATGATATGATATAGTATGATGCTATATGATACGATATGATACAGTATGATATAGTATGATGCTATATGATACAGTATGATACGGTATGATATTGTATGATACTATATGATGCTATATTATACGATATGATATAATATGATGCTATATGATACGATATGATACAGTATGATATAATATTATGCTATATGATACGATATGATACAGTATGATATAGTATGATGCTATATGATACAGTATGATACGGTATGATATTGTATGATACAATATGATGTTATATTATACGATATGATATAGTATGATGCTATATGATACGATATGATACAGTATGATATAGTATGATGCTATATGATACGATATGATACAGTATGATATAATATGATGCACTATGATACAATTTGATACAGTATGATATAGTATGATGCTATATGATACGATATGATACAGTATGATATAGTATGATGCTATATGATACGATATGATACAGTATGATATAGTATGATGCTATATGATACAGTATGATACGGTAGGATATTGTATGATACTATATGATACAGTATGATACGGTATGATATTGTATGATACTATATGATGCTATATTATAATGATTAGTATGATGCTATATGATACGATATGATACAGTATGATATAGTATGATGCTATATGATACAGTATGATACGGTATGATATTGTATGATACTATATGATACAGTATGATACGGTATGATATTGTATGATACTATATGATGCTATATTATACGATATGATATAGTATGATGCTATATGATACAGTATGATACGGTATGATATTGTATGATGCTATATGATACAGTATGATACGGTATGATATTGTATGATACTATATGATGCTATATTATATGATATGATATAGTATGATGCTATATGATACGATATGATACAGTATGATATAGTATGATGCTATATGATACAGTATGATACGGTATGATATTGTATGATACTATATGATGCTATATTATACGATATGATATAATATGATGCTATATGATACGATATGATACAGTATGATATAATATGATGCTATATGATACGATATGATACAGTATGATATAGTATGATGCTATATGATACAGTATGATACGGTATGATATTGTATGATACTATATGATGTTATATTATACGATATGATATAGTATGATGCTATATGATACGATATGATACAGTATGATAGTATGATGCTATATGATACAGTATGATACGGTATGATATTGTATGATACTATATGATGTTATATTATACGATATGATATAGTATGATGCTATATGATACGATATGATACAGTATGATATAGTATGATGCTATATGATACGATATGATACAGTATGATATAATATGATGCACTATGATACAATTTGATACAGTATGATATAGTATGATGCAATATGATACAGTGTGACACGGTATGATACGGTATGATATAGTACGATACTATATGATGCAGTATGATACGGTGTGATATAGTATGATGCTTAATGATATGATATGATACAATAGATGTTTAAAAAAGGGTGTTGTATGTATATTGGTGTATACTGAACATGGAATTATTACCGTTTTTCAGATTCGGCCTTTCATTGGGCCTCACATTCAACTGTGTTCAATCATTCAAAAGTAGAATTTGGTTATTTAATAATAACAGGTTTTTTAGTCATTTTTTCGTTTAAACTTTAAAATTACGAATATGTATAGCTTATTTATGCATTGCTAGACGACTGTAATTAGAATAAAGCAGTCGATTTTATACAGATTTACAGAGTAAATTGATTATTATTTTAGGGCACTGTGTGAGAAGCGGTTGACCCACCTAGGTGTGGCATAAACCGAACTGGTTTATTGCAATTCCTGTGTATACGTCTATGTTTTACAGAATTATACGGCCTTACAAATGGCGTGCATCATTGTGCTGCACAGTCCCAACATACTCGGGATTATTTGCTTCCTTGCTCAAATTAAAAATTTCATTGTGATATAAATACAAAAGACTTAACTAGTATATGATCCTCTCACGGACGCTATTAATGTTACAATTTGCCAAAGTCAGTTGCTACAACAAGAATTAGCGTAGATGTGCATACAAATCAAACGTACTATTGCCGTATGACAAACAATGGTCCAACGAGGTTAGGATTACAAGTTAAACTTGGCGCAACTTCCAGACGCATATATACGACCGTTTCAAACGTTATTTAGAACAGTATTTTCCCATCTATCCAAACGTACACATCAGTTGAAGGCGCAGACGTTACACGTTGAATATTTGAGGGCAACAGAAACGACTCATTGCAAAAACATCTTACAATATTACATGGCGTTGACATGTATATCCACGTTATCATCCTAATTGTGCAATTTAAACTTATGCATTTCATACAAAATGCATGCCTATTCCATGCACTGCATTGAAGATAAAACTTCTGTTTACGAAGGTATGATTTCATTGTTCTGCATAATAATACAATGTGCTGTGCCGAGTTTTGCTGCAGTTTGTAGCGCAGACGATGCGCTTTCGACGAAGAAGAACGATTCCTAGCCGTGTCATATCGAGATTTGCGATGTCAGATTTGCCTCGTTCTGATGTGTCGTCATAGTAGCTGGAAACCATGTGCTCGCTCTATTTTGACATTTTGTTGTTAATTAAAGCATATGAGCCATCATGGGTAACCAAAATCAAAACATTCCGAACGCACATCACTAATCTGTGATTACTACTAGTATATTATATATATATCGATTCGCCGGGTGATCGTTTCAGAAGAAACGTGTAGCGAACTATATATCCAAATTGATGATAATTGATGTAAGGGATAATAATGTATACACATTGGATGATAATGATGGATCACAACAAAAAGCTATGTAAGATAATGTATGATCGATGGATAACGGTGGACAATTATGGACAACGATGGATAACGGTTAGGTCGAATGTAATAAAGGTGATATCTGTAGTGATGATTAATAACAAGAAATTGTGATGACGGATCACTTGTATTTCTTACCCGTTCTAGTTATATGATATTGATTGGTACCAGTTTTCTTTTTCTGATGGTCCTTTGTGTTTGCCAACAGCATTTCATCCTTATTTACAGACCCACTGACAGTATTTCCAGCGTGAAATGACAGTTATCTACAAAGGTTGAAAGATTTGAGCACCATTAGTTGAGCAATCTCGCCTCTCACTTATCAAGTCTTGCGGGAAAACTAGTGTAATGCCAGAACAGAGATAAAATAATAACAGTTCACTGAACGTACCTTCACATATTCTATATCTCGACTGGCAGAGATCAGGTGTGATTAGGCCCAGGTTTAATCGTGGTGATACATGATTTTCTGATAATGTCAACCGTCTTTTGAAGTCAGCTTGAAGTTTTAACTCAGCCAAGAGTTCTCGTTTGTGCTTTGCTCAATTCAATGAACTCAATAAATGCACGCCTGTCCATTTTGATAATTCGGGTCAATAACTTGGAATGAATTTCAACCTGTCTTGACTTGACGAATTGTGCAGTCATGTCCAGAGAGATGTTTGTATTGGAAAGATGTCTGTATTGCGATCAAGTTTTCTTCTTTTGATAGATGCAAACAAGTAGATAAGTTATGGGCGTTCAGATAAGAGCACGCATACATCATTACGTCATTACTATTTCCTCG
The DNA here is from genome assembly GCF_004324835.1 of Dendronephthya gigantea. Classification (NCBI taxonomy): domain Eukaryota; kingdom Metazoa; phylum Cnidaria; class Anthozoa; order Malacalcyonacea; family Nephtheidae; genus Dendronephthya; species Dendronephthya gigantea. Next base: position 7,176 of record NW_021163120.1, read on the forward strand.
TTCACATCAATCAAAAGTTAAAATGTCTATATTGTAGACGGATAGAGATGTTTTGTAAAGAGAAATGTCTGTATTAGAGAGATGTCTGTATTAGAGAGACGTTTGTATTAGAGAGATGTCTGTATTAGAGAGATGTCTCTATTAGAGGATGTTTGTATTTGAGAGATGTCTGTATTAGAAATATGATACTCGTTTTGATATCAGTGCTAGTATTAATAGATGTCAATTATTTTTATTCATTTCAAATAATCATTAAACGCAATAGTGGGCTATTCCTATTCAAAAATTAAAATAAATATATATACAATACTACACGGTAAACTCTCTATAAGAATAGATTTGCACGGACGCAAACCTTTTTCTTTCCAATCTTTGTGACTTTTGTCATGCAACTTCCTACATACTAGTGGCTTAATCCTAAAATATTGGAAATGTTAAGATATAGATAGAATGAAAATAAAACGTATCTTATTGCGTGAATTTATAAACATAATTCGTGAAATCTTTTCCGACACCAGACCAGCAGTCGTTGGAAGCACCATATTTGTCATATTCAATCATACTTCTTGCGCCCCAACACTCTCCGTAAAACTGCACAGCAAAATACTAAATAACAACATAATCAATGCTTGTTCATTGAAAAATGGAAGCGAAATTCACATTAGGTTAACGCAATCCAGTATTATCACTGTAAATATGAGAGGAATTGGCTCAGAACATCCATGTTGTGGATGGTCCAGTTATAATTGACTTTATTGAGGCTGAGACAAACATGAAAGCCTTGCACTGGTCTGGTATTTTAATAATTTTATAAATACCTTGTATCCTTTGTCATAAGCAACACAGGCGCATTCTCTGACGGTCTTTTGCATGTCATACCAATCTATTTTATCCCGGAGATTCGCAATCAAGTCTGGCAAAGCTCTTTTATAACGATCGTTAAAACATCCCAAGTGTTGTACACCTAAATATATACGAAGAGCTGTGTTTGACGTTTGCCTTGTGTGTTGATTTCAAGAACCAAACAATTGTCATTTGAACAAAGAGATTTTGTAAAGCTCGTTTAAGATAAGCTTGCTGTAACAAAGTATCTTTGTTTCAAAACATGAGCCCCTCTTTACTGTAGAAAGTTCACTTAAATATTTATCTTTGTTAATGGACACTAAAGTCATGGATGTGTACTTAATTTTATATTTAAAAAATTACAGTGAAAGTCAGTTGTTATCTAATGTCCTAAATTCTGATCAATGGCCAGTCAACTCTGTTTAAATCGCATAGAACTCTTGTTCACGTTTGACCAAGCATTGATAGTTTATCAAAAAAATCCCTCATGCAGAAAAATTAACCTTTGTTTGCCAACTCGCATTCTCGTTGAATCAATGTTTCAAATGCAAAACCACTGTTAGCATTAAAAAATGATTCCAATTTCTACCATCGCGAGGATCATGTTTTATTGAAGGATCAAGGCATTGTTGGTCTTATCAAAGGCCCTTCATCTATCGGAAGAACCAGTCGGGGACCCTTAAGTAGTTTCAGAGTCAATCAGAGATGTACATTAATTTGAGGACCATCGATGAACTAAAATGATCATGTTTATCCCAGAGTGTAGCGACTTACCACAGGGCATTTCCTTGAAATGGATGTCATCCAAAGCCATGTCAGAATAAAAAGATCGGCCACGAATTGCCTCAAATTCCACCTAAATGAAAATTTGTGACGTAAGAATGTGAACAAGCAGTAGTTTTTCCCCACAGGAATAAAACCGTTTTAAGTAAACACTCGAAGATCAAAGATGCTTGGAAAGTATCGAATGATATTGGATGATTTTAGTCATTGCCTCATATTTACTCCAAAATAAAATTGCTACCTGGGACTACAAGATTGAGTCTAAATCAACGGGGCGGTAGAACAAATTCACTTTTGGGCCAGGGAGGCCCCCAACCCTCCTGTGTCTCCCGCTCCTGGTTTAGAATGGTGACCTGTTTTTCCTATACCCTCATGCATGCACAAACTAATCAAAGCACAAACTAATTGTATCGATCGATGTATTTCAATACATGGGCAATTTGAAGATTTTAGGAAAAGATTCTTATCAGCTTCATTTTCACAACTGCTCTTTAACTGGATTGAAATGACCGTATGCAACTAAAAACAGTCCAATTAGAGCATTTCTTTCGAAATCCGGTGTAAGGCATTGCGATACTTCCATGGATGACCCCAAAGTAATGTTGAAGAGTAAAAAAGTTATCAACTACAACGAAAATATCATACAAACCTGGTAACTAGTCGTAGACACGTTAGATATTGTTGCGCTATCTAATATCCATCTGTTTCCCTGATCACCTTTCTTATCCCATATTATCCTCTTAGAACCCACAGGGTCTTTAATATACACGCTGAGTTCTCCCATTGAGCGGCCATACATGTGATAGTACCAGGAAATGCAACGACATTGCGAGGGTGGAAACAGTTTGCTTGTTAGGAGTGCTGTGTCGTTCTCCTTGGCAGGGAAGCTGGACTCGGTAAAAATGTAATGGCCTGGAAATTTGACGATAATGAAAATTATGGATAGGGCTGGATAGTCTTGGATAATGGTGGATATTCATGGATATTTGTGGGATAATAGTGGATAGTGAGGATCAGGTGCACCGATTAGTAACGATAGACAATAATGAATAACGTTTGATAATGATGGGTAACCATGGAAAGTGAGGGATAGAGATGGCCGATGAGTTGGGATCAAAAGGGAATTACAAATGATGATGATGGATCCCTGAGATTTCTTACCCGTGCCAGTAGTATGGTCTTGATTTGGACCAGTGCTCCGGGTTGGTGTTGATCCTTTATGTGCTTGCCAGAAATAATATATGTTTTTATAACGGGTCCAATGACAGTAACTACCGCGCGTAAAATCACAGTTATCTACAAAGAAATAAAAGAATATTCCATCATTAGTTTAACGAGACTTCGTCTGGGCAGCTAAAACGCTCTTCAAACATGATGGGCAGGCAGAGACAAGATGTTGTCTAACCAACCTGAATTGAACTTATCCAAAAAACAAACCTGGGTTGCATGTACTGTTGGTATAGCAATCTTTTTCTTCTTTCCCAACCCCTGGGCAGTTTTTCCCGCCATGCATCGGGGCGGGATCTGAACATTTTCTGGATCGATGACGCTTGCAATTTTCATCGCATTCTGTCCAAGAGGACCAGCGACCCCAATGACCAGCAACAGGAGCTGAAACGAGAAAATAAAAGCGTTTAAACAAGATAGACGAGCTCAGAGGTTGTATTTCTGGAACTTAGCATCAAATGTGGTATAACAACTGCCAAAATAGACAAAACACTTCTCGACCTTTCGACCTGAGGGCCTTCGTCAGAAGACGAAAGTCGAGAAGTGTTTTGTCTATTTTGGCAGTTGTTATACCACATTTGATGCTAAGTTGTTTGAAGACGCTGCCACGCTGCTCCTTGGTTGTATTCCTGGAAGCCATTGGCAACCTCGCAAGCCAACGTGGGCCGTGGATCGAAGGTAGAAAACCCTGGCTTGTGGGGTTTAGGTAATTGCTTGCGTTCTAGTCAATGACTCATGCAATTATATCTAGCTATAGTATGTGTCACTGGTTTTGTCATAAGCGTAGAGGCCCGGTGGGGGGGAGGGGAAGGCGTTCGTATTTTTACACGATGAAGGCGTTCGTATTTTTGTACTCCCGTGAAAGATCACGAGTCACGACAGGGAAAGACAACGATCTTAGCCACTGATCTACGTATGTCACTGATATCTGATAAATTTAAGTGCTCGAAGTAAAGGACCTACCGTAACATTCCTCGTTCGTGCAATTCTGCCATTGAGATTCCACGCCATGCGACGATGCCCCAGGACAGTCCGCGTGGTTTGAAGAGAAACAATATCTTTGCCTTTTCTTAACACAATCTTTGCTGCAAGGCGAAAAACTAGACCACTCGCTAAACCCAACGCCATTGACTATTTAAAAAGACGTGATATTCATTTAAGAAAGTTGAATTGCTCCTAAAAAGTTGTTATTGATCAAATAACATGGAGCAACAAGCTGTTAGTAACAAATTTTAATCTTGCAGCAAGACTTAATTTTAATCTTGCAGAGATACACAAACCACTCTAACTATAGCCAGCGTGATAAAACCAAGTGGAAAGATATCTCGATATATAGAGAAGTATATTATATATAAAGTATATTATATATCCTAGGAACAATTAACGTTTGTATAGCACTCTAACACCGAAGCGCCAAAATTAAATTCCTCCTCGCTCGGTTTATATAAAACCGTTGAAATGTCTGTTCATTCGACCATCCTGCGGATAACATAATATCCTTAATGTTACACTTATTGGACGCTAAAAAGGATGTAGTTGCTGCTCGAACACTATGACCTTTAAATTTGCTAACATCTAAACCTACAGCTACCAAAACAGACATTATCCATCGAGATATAGTATCTTTGGAAACAGGTCCATACGGTTTCACATAACTCAGTAGAAATTGCTTTCTATCATGGCTATTTTCATCAGTTCTCTTGCTATACTCTCAGGGACCGCGGAGCAGTTTTTGGATTGGGGGGGCTAGCGAAGCCGAAAGAGTGAACCCTCGGGGGGGGGGACCATACTTATCTGTTTATATTTTTTTTGTAAACACTTCAATGAAAACATTGTTCACCAACACGGATAGTGAACACATAATTATGATTACACAACTTACTATAAGGAGTTTTTATTCGTATTATTATGGCCATATAAAAATCGCTGTAAAGGAATCACATGTATTTTGAAAATTATTGGGGGGGCTAAAGCCCCCCAGCCCCCCCCCTCCGCGGTCCCTGACTCTAAGAGATGAGTAACGACTAACGACGCAAAGCTGAGGCTCAAATGGATATTTCAAAAACTCGAGGGGTTTGACATCAGTTCCGACACGTGTCTGTTTGACTTTCTCCATGACGTGGAAAGTGCACTTGTCCGCAACGAGAATCATGTTATCGACAGTGAGAAGATGAATAGTTTGACAGCGTTGTCCACTGAGTAAGGTCAATAAGAAGGAAACTTTAACAGTAAGCTCCTTCAAAGTCAGCGCGGAAGGTATAGGCTGCTTTCGAAAAAACTATAAGACCTTGCTAACTCCCCATGTTGTCTGGTAACGCCTTAGAGCCGGGCGCAGTTCGAATACACCTTTCATAAAGTGCTAAACAATAGGTAGCTGTCCGAAAGTGACTTCACTATCACTTAACTGCAAAATAGAAGATAAACCACACCTCGCCGAGTTGATTGAGCGATAGGACAAACCCAAGTCAAACAGCGATGACAGAAAATCTAACGTCCGTGGTAAGGGAGGGGAGATGATATCACAGTGCCTCTTCATACAAAATTTTAACTATTTTTGCAGATGCACTTAGTACTGAGATTTAGTGCTGTCTCTCCAAGAGGATTCAATTATGTTAATGGTCTTAACGAGTAGCCAGGTTGTTGTAGTTGTTGCCGCAGACATGACAAACCAAAAGTTTGAGCTTCTTGCAAAGGGGATGAGTTGTTTCCGATGATTTCCGACCGAGGTTCAGTAGTTTGTGACTGGGTTGCAGGACCACAGGAGGTGGAACATGAAGAGAGGCTAGCAAAGGATACCAAGGCTGGGTGGGACAGTCGTGAATAACTAAAATTCCCTTGGCATGCTCCTGAATTATTTTCTTTACAGCCTGTAACAGACAACTAAACGGCGGGAAACAATAAAATTTCAAGTCAGTCCACGAAATAGAAAAAGCATCAACGAACACTGCTTCAGGATCTGGCGGATAAGAGCAATATGTTGGGAAGTGTTTTATATTTAAGTGTGATGCAAAAAGATCGATTTAAGTGTGAAAATTCAAGGTACTGAGCGTATTATGTAATGACAATGGTTTGGTTTCCATTCTCTATCTGGATTATGAAAATGACGAGATTCTTTGCGTGTTAAGACATTCTGCGAACCAGGAATCTGAGCAGCAGTAAGCCAAATGTTGTATTTTATACAAAATTCCCAGATTTCGCAGCGCATAGAGCGGCAAATACGGCTACGACAAGAACCCATGTTATTTATTACAGCTACTGCTGTGGTGTTATCTATCATGAGTTTTACATGCTTACACCACTTAAGAGTGATGCAGAACAGTTTAAGGGCAAAAAATGCAGTCAAAAGTTCAATGTAGTTTATGTGATGGGTGCATTCATCTGGCAACCATCTTCCCCTTGAAGATGTATCACCTAGTACAGCTCCCCATCTTTCTAGGGGTGCATCAGAGTATATAGTTATATCAATAGGAAGAATGAAAAGAAATCTAAAACTCTCTTCAAGATGGGTGACCCACCATCGTAACTCTATCAAGCCATCCTCAGAGACAGTCATAGAGGAATCAAAATTACCCTTAGCTCCTTTAGGAGCATCTTTTTTATCCATTTCAAGGTACCTATAATGAAGAGCCCCATACTGAACCCCAGGTAAGGAGGAGACTAGGTAACCAATAATCTTGGCTACCTGCTGGATAGGAATGTCTGCTGGATGTTACATTATGTAATAAGGTTGATATTACTAATAATGGAGTTAATATTTAATAAGTTGTTAGGAGGGTTGTGATTGATAAGTGGGTGTGAAGGACAGAGACTTGAAGTAAAAAGGTTGTAATTTGTTGGACTGGGTTTAGGGAATAAATATATAAATATACGTATATGTTACAAAGGGAATAAACTTGAAACATTGGACATTCAATTACATCAAACAAAAAATTTTTAATTTTTTCCTTTTTTCTCATTTGTAACTTGGATAGTCATTGTTATCAAGTTAATGACAAATCCTAGGATAATTACCTCTTGAGAAGGGATGGAGTGGATTTATCAGGATGGATAACTAGATCTAGGCAGTCAAATGTTTCAACTGTGTCAAGAGCATTTGTAGCACACTTAGCATATGTGTCAGCCTGCAGATAGAAGCCATCAATATACCCACTAATAATATGATTCATAGCTCTAAGCTTAGCCAGGGGTGGTTTCATAAGTTTATTATGTTAAGAACCTGATCATTTATTACAAGAGCAAAGAAAGTATTCACTATATTATATTATATGAAATAGGATTCATACGCTTTTAAATGTCATTAAAAGCTTATTGCCCATGTTAACAAATGTCAAAAAACATTATTATTTAAATTATTTAAATATAAGTTACACTTGTCTCTCTTACAACAGAAACAGGAACACTTTAATGGGACGTAATTCAGCAAAGTCTCACAAATTATATAAACCACGCTGCCTCTATTGTTTGCTTTAGTTAACTCAAAGTTACACTATTTCAGACAAGTATTTACTGTGTTTTATGCAGGAAATGTTTGTTCATACTAAATCTCATTAAAGGTAAATGATGTTTCTCTCTCTTACAACAACATGACCCTTGGGATGGGATACCAGTTTGGGAACCCATGAATCGCTATGTTCACAACAGAAGGTAAGAGTCTCCAGCTCCCCGCCTGCTTCAGGGTAGGACAGAATGAAACAGGAATCTTCCTCCTTAACTTCGGTTAAAACCAATATTTTACAAGTTACGTAGTGAAATGCCACGCTCCGTACCTCATGATCTTCTGGGACTTTTATTGTTGTCTTCAGATTTCCTTCCTTGGTGTATATTTGAACCGCCGTACGATCGTTTGTTGGTATCATGATTTCATTCTGCTGGGAAATACTCAATAAAAATACCTCACTTGAGTTACGTTTAAACTTGTATTTCAATTGACACGTCTTGTCACAAACATACACATGAGGGTCTCCGTGTTTGATGATGATAATATCATCGTCTTCGATATCGCGATGCTAACTAGAGTAAAATTTTTGTCCTCAAGAAAATCCAATGTATGATTTGCTTTTACATTGTAATTCTCGTCCAATATCGTCAACATGAATACTTCACCTGAACGTCTTCTCACCACGTAAACATTGTTATTCATATCAACAGCAAGCGCCAGTAAAATATAACCTGCAAATTCAGGTGTTTCAACCCGTTTGATTTTTCCTGCCTCATGGATAATCATGATGTGGTCACTAGACCCAGTATCTGGGAAAGTAAGAACATCCCCCTGACTGTTCACAGAAGAGCAGAAGGGTATTATTTTTTCATCAAGGAACTGTTCGTTTGGAGGATGAGGTAATTCCTCTCCCATAGACTTTCTTGTTGAAATTTCCTTCCAATTTCTTATTGGGTGAAAACTACGATCAGGAAGTTCAATCGTTGGCATGCAGGCGGGCAAGGCGGACACTTCAAACGAATATTTGCTGCTGAATTTCCAAACATATTGAAACAACACATAGTTGATTAACATAACTGACTTGACGTTCTCCACTCGTTGAGTTTTATTCAACAACGATTTGACTCCACCGTTCAAATACACCGAGAATATCTCTTGAATGGCTGGTAAGCTATGAAGCTTCTTTAAAAACGACAAACACCCAGTGATTGCGGTCTCAGGACTATCGACATGTTCCAGTATTTCTGAAACTATTCGTAGCTTCGCGGCAAAAATTCGATCTTCGGCACTAAATGCCTTATTCCAGAAAGCAGTGGTTGCTGTCTTTCGCGCATCTTTAAATCTTTCCCTCGCAGTTTCAAACTCTCTGTCCGAGTTGATTTTAAGTTTTTCCATGGCGCGAGGAAGCTCTATTGCTTGGTTTAAGATACCAGACTGAATAACGCTCGAAGGTTCACCTGGTTCGTCCTGAGTTTCGCTCGCTTTCTGCTCGGGATTTGATTTATCAAGAGAAACACTGAGTAACTCAACTCCTTCTTCTAGGAAATTATAACTGGCGAGTAAAGTTGATCGGGAAAGGCCATCGATCTTAGACTTGATATCATTTAACTCGCGTACGACAATCTCACGAATTTCTGCATCGGTTACATCGCCGTCTTTGAGTTTGTCTGCCGTCGAGTCTCTGACCTTATTCCATAATAAACCAACTGTTGAACTGAGAATACCTGTCACAATTGAAGACATACCGATTTTGTAACTCCAAGCGATGCTAAACTTTGACAAAATACAAGACAATGTGTCAAAGCAGATTCATTCTTGCGTTGAATTCCTCACAATCTTGTGGTATGTTCATCCTGTAATTTTACCATATGGAAATTTCCAGGCGGAAATCCCGCTAAGTTTCTTCACCTACAATATGTTAGTGCGGGCTTTTTGTACAAATATTCCTGTCACTTCATTCACAGAGTTTCTTACGATCATCTTAACACAATATTCTTTTCCATGATATCGAACTGGGATCAGAGAAAAGTGTATTTGAACGAGATCTACGTATCTTTGCTAATGCTTGCAAAAATTCAAAGTGTTTTTATCGTATAAAGGACGTGGCGGGGATCCTGATGATTTGTGTCACTTTCTTTCTTTGAGAAGTCTCCAGCCTAGTTCCCACGGTTTAAAATATTGCTCATTTTAATAGAGCTATCAATCAAATTTTAAAGCAAAGTAAATCAGGTGCAGACTGTTGCTGACACAAGGCTTGACGTTCCCACTTGAAGAGTGAAAATCAAATTTTTCTATGATTATGAGTGGAAACAATCAATCACATATTTAAGAAAAATGATAAATTAAACTTATTTCAAGAGTGAATTCAAAGCTTATTGTTTACTTGTCTGAGAGTAAATTCATTCCAATATGGGGGCGTTTGTTATGTCGACTGTCGAGAAAAGTGAGTGCACAGGAAACCCAAGCAAAACAATGAAAATGACTGGTAAAACGCATCAAGTTTTACCTCAAGTTATTTTATGAGATTCACGAGACACTCTAAACAATTCAAGGTGGAGAATACTAACGCTCTTTCCGCCTGTTTGGCGAAGTCTTTTTTTTAATTTCTCACTCAGCACGAACGAATAATGACGTCTCGTAAATAATTATTATGACATCTGACCTTAGCCAGATTGAAATGAATGAATAATTACAAAAGCTCTGTGTATAAGGAGCCTTATTTAAAAACTCGTAACTTATCGACACGATCACATCTATCAAAAGACGAAAATCTCAAGGGAGGTCTCTGCAACCATGATAATGAAGACGAGAATGATGATTGATATTCAGGGATGTTGATGTATAATTATGGATGGATGGGTTGGTATAATTAAATATGATAATCTTGTGCATCGATGGATAACATCTGACAATCATGGACAATGATGCAAGCGATGTAGAGTAATGAGGTAATATACAATTACTTAATGGTTTCCGTGTTTGGATGGCCTGATCCAAACACGCGGGAATGTTGCGAGAGTTAAGAAAAGCGCGCGAAACACGAGCCGAAGGCGTTATATACATGTTATTTTACAATGACTATTCATAATAATGATGGTGGTCATGAGATCACTCTTATTTCATACCTGAGTCTGTAGTTTGGTCTCGACTGGGTCCAGTCTTCCTGGATTGTCTCAACCTTCTCTTTGTTTGTCAATAGCAGCGCTGGTTTTTATCATGGACCCAATGACAATATTTACTACGCATAAAATCACAGTTATCTACAAGGAATGAAAGAGTTGTACATCATCGGTTGAGTTAGCTCTCACCAGAATAATTGCTTATCAAAACCTTGCGAGTAAACTCGTGTTATACCAGAACATGGATAAAATAATTATAATACAACATTCGCTTTTCAAAATCAAAATCCAGCATGTCGACAGACAGGCATCAGATGTAATCTAACAAATTCTAAGTGTGTGTAGTTTGTGAAGTTTTTCTGTGCAGAGAGTTTCGACTGTCTCTTGAGGTTGTTAACTCAGCCAAGAGTTTCAGCTCGGCTCAAATGAACGAACGAACGAATGAATGAATAAACGAATGCAGTAAATATACCTGAGTTACACGAGCTGTTGATATCACAATTGTTTATCTCTTCACACACACTTGCAATAATTCACATCATTAGCAGAGGATGAATCTTGAACGAACGAACGAATGAATGAATAAACGAATGCAGTAATCGGATACGCTCGAGTGATTTGGTAAAGTAGTCCATGCATACCAGCAGATATTTGTTTTCTTCTTCTGATTTCGGTTGATGTCTACACAGATTCTTTCGATTGGTGTTCCAACTAAATAGGTCTTAATGGGAGCCTTGCTAAATTAGTAAGCCTCCTTACTAATTTGTCCGAAAATTGTCTTTCCAGAATCACATATTCGTGCAACTAGATTGTCGTGGTCGTTCAATTGACTTTCTCTCTCTCTCTTTCTTTTGCACCAACGTCACTACTTTGTTGTCCGCTATCGTTGTTTATGAGCAGGCTTTCGCGCGTTTCTTTCGCGTGTTTATTAGCTAGATCCAGACCCCTTGCCCACCCAGCTACCCTCCGTTTTCCTGAATTCGCGTGTTACGCTTTGTTGACGCACTTCTGCGAAATTCTTGGCGACGATTTTCGAGATTTCCTTCAAGTGGTCGATTTCTCTATTCCCAGTTTTTCTCTTCGTTTTCATTAATGGGTTGATTCATTCTTGATCGGTGGTAATCAGGGCAGTCCTTCTGCAAGTGATTCCCACGACACGTCCAGCATTTTCGCGGAGGTGAAGTTGATCTGTTAAACCTTGTATTCATGTCCGGCTATCCGCCCATTTTGTGGATGAAATTTCTCATTTCTTTCGTCAATTCATTTAGTTGATCCATCATACTCTTCCACGGAGTGGTTTTGGTTATCGAGTTTGGTCTCGGGGTTCTTCAATTCGAATCTCGCGCACCTACCTCGACCGTCGTTTGCTGGCCAGTGCGAACGACTCTAACTCCAAGACAATTTCCAAGGCCTGCCGCAGTGTAGTTTCATAGTGGTCTGCTCTGCGCAATTCGTAAGCGAATCTCGTCGTCGTACACCGCATCCACAAAATGATCCTCAGCCAAGGCTTCAAGCATTTCTATCGTGCCATTAGGATATGCAAGTCGAAGCAATCTTTCAATGTCTCCCGCCAATTCTGGGAGGCTTTCGTCGCGACGTCGTAAACGATTTCGTAAAGTAGCTCGATTTAATTCAGACTGACACTAGGTCCCGTAACGGCGATCTAATGCTTGCAACAGAGTTTTGTAGTTACGCCTACTTGAATCTGACAGACAATTTAAGACGTTTACTGCTTGCCCCTGCAAACTGGTTGAAAGAAAAGCAGCCTTTTCTCGATCGTCCAAGCCATTTATATTTCTGCGATAATTTCAATTTGTGTTCTATATGCATCCCAGGACGTTTTGCCATCATAATTAAATGTTTTTGGTCTCTGCGTTGGTTTATGTACTTCGTGCAATATTGATGTATCGCTCTTCGAACTGTACTCGCCCGATTTTCTTGTTTTTGATGACTTTGGTATTTCTCCAAAAGTGTTGTCAACCGGTTTTACTCGCACGCGCCCGATTACTTGAGGTGTTGCAGCACTTTGTATGCAAGAAAGTTTATCATCAATGTCTTTGCTAATCTCTTGGATAAATTCCGCTTTAATTTCTTGTTTCATATCCTCGATCGTCGACGTCACAAGACTTGAATACATATCTAAAGCTTTTTCGTTTTTAACTTTCCCTTCTTCGATGATCTCTCGTCTCAATTTGTCAAATCTACAGTAAAAATCCGCTTCAAAATCACTTAACCGACGAATAATTGTTAAAATTTCATTCGCGAATTTCTCCTTTAAACTGTCTAATAATTCTGTTTGTGTTCGCTGCCAATCTCTTATCTCCTCAATGAACTGCTGTTGCATTACTTGCTGCGTCTTTATATTTCCTTCTGCTCGCGGTTAACAACAAACATATTTCTCTCACCTTCATTCCCGTGTCTTCAATAACAATACCGACTTTGACTTTGTTGTTTTCGCTCGTCCACAACTTGTTCGGACTGATTCTTAATCTGGCCTTCCGCCGCTTCTTGCGATCAAAAACATTCACTAAAACCTACACTGCATGTAATCAATGTCAATATACAGGGTGTCTCAAAAAAAAACGCAACACTTAAATATGCAAGAATATTAATATTGTTCGGGTTTGCACCATAGTTCAGCTAAAATGACTTTTAGCATTTTAAATGAAGGATTAAGAGCCATTTTCAATTCCTAGAGGTGCTTATCTATTGCGCTTTAGAGCTGTATTAATGTTCTCGCATATTTACTTAAATTACGTTTTTTTTGAGAACCCTCATTAGTCACACTTCATTACTTAATTGTGCTAATGCACTACAATTATATATCCTAGGAACAATTAACGTTTTAAGAACCCATGTTATTTATTACAGCTACTGCTGTGGTGTTATCTATCATGAGTTTTACATGCTTACACCACTTAAGAGTGGTGCAGAACAGTTTAAGGGCAAAAAATGCAGCGAAAGGTTCAATCAACTTCAATGTAGTTTATGTGATGGGTGCATTCATCTGGCGACCATCTTCCCACTGAAGATGTATCATCTAGTACAGCTCCCCATCTTTCTAGGGGTGTATCAGAGTATATAGTTATATCAATAGGAGGAATGAAAAGAAATCTAAAACTCTCTTCAAGATGGGTGACCCACCATCGTAACTCTATCAAGCCATACTCAGAGACAGTCATAGAGGAATCAAAATTACCCTTAGCTCTTTTAGGAGCATCTTTTTTATCCATTTCAAGGTACCTATAATGAAGAGCCCCATACTGAACCCCAGGTAAGGAGGAGAGTAGGTAACCAATAATCTTGGCTACCTGCTGGATAGGAATGTCTGCTGGATGTTACATTATGTAATAAGGTTGATAATATTAATAATGGGGTTAATATTTAATAAGTTGTTAGGAAGGTTGTGATTGATAAGTGGGCGTAAAGGACAGAGACTTGAAGTGAAAAGGTTGTAATTTGTTGGACTGAGTTTAGGGAATAAATATATAAATATACGTATATGTTAGAAAGAGAATAAACTTGAAACACTGGACATTCAATAACATCAAACGAAATTTTTTTTAATTTTTTCCTTTTTTCTCTTTTGTAACTTGGATAGTCATTGTTATCAAGTTAATGACAAATCCTAGGATAATTACCTCTTGAGAAAAGGAAGGAGTTGACTTATCAGGATGGATAACTAGATCTAGGCAGTCAAATGTTTCAACTGTGTCAAGAGCATTTGTAGCACACTTAGCATATGTATCACCCTGCAGATAGAAGCCATCAATATACCCACTAATAATATGATTCATAGCTCTAAGCTTAGCCAGGGGTGGTTTCATAAGTTTATTATGTTAAGAATCTGATCATTTATTACAAGAGCAAAGAACGTTTTCACTATATTATATCATATAAAATAGGATTCATATGCTTTTAAATGTCATTAAAAGCTTATTGCCCATGTTGGCAAATGTCAAAAAACATTATTATTTAAATTATTTAAATATAAGTTACACTTGTCTCTCTTACAACAGAAACAGGAAAACTTTAATGAGACGTAGTTCAGCAAAGTCTCACAAATTATATAAACCATGCTGCATATATTGTTTGCTTTAGTTAACTCAAAGTTGCACTATTTCAGACAAGTATTTACTGTGTTTTATGCAGGAAATGTTTGTTCATACTAAATCTCATTAAAGGTAAGTGATGCTCCTGTCTCTTACAACAACAACAGGGCCCGTGGGATGGGATACCAGTTTGGGAAGCCATATACCGCCATCTTCTTCACAAAAGAAGGTAAGGGTCTCCAGCTCCCCGCCTGCTTCAGGGTAGCACAGAATAAAACAGGAACGCTTTTCCCTAACCGATGTTAAAACCAATATTTTACAAATTTCGTAGTAAAATGCGAGGCTGCATACTTTATGATCTTCTGGGACTTTTGTTGTCTTCAGATTTCCTTCCTTGGTGTATATTTGAACCACTGTACCATTGTCTGTTGGTATCATGATTTCATTCTGTTGGGAAATACTCAATGAAAACGCCCTGCTCGAGTCGCGTTTAAACTTGTATTTCAATTGACCCGTTTTGTCACAAACATACACATGAGGGTCTTTGCGTTGGATGATGATAATATCATCGTCTTTGCATATCGCGATCTTAACTGAAGATAACGCACTTTTGTCCCCGAGAAAATCCAATCTATGATTTGCTTTTACATTGTAATTCTCGTCCAATATCGTCAACATGAATACTTCACCTGAACGTCTTCTCACCACGTAAACATTGTTATTCATATCAACAGCAAGCGACACTAAAAAATTGCCTGCAAATTCAGGTGTTTCAACCCGTTTGATTTTTCCTGTCTCATGGATAATAATGATGTGGTCACGAGACCCAGTACCAGGTACAGTAAGAACATCCCCCTGACTGTTCACAGCAGAGCAGTCGGGTATTATTTCTTCATCAAGGAACTGTTCGTTCGGAGAATAAGGCAATTCCTCTCCCATAGACTTTCTTGTTGAAATTTCTTTCCAATTTCTTATTGGGTGAAAACTACGATCAGGAAGTTCAATCGTTGGCATGCAGGCGGGCACTTCTAATGAATACTTGCTGCTGAATTTCCAAACATATTGAAACAACACATAGTTGATTAACATAACCGACTTGACGTTCTCCACTCGTTGAGTTTTATTCAACACCGATTTGACTCCACCGTTCAAATACACCGAGAATATCTCTTGAATGGCTGGTAAGCTATGAAGCTTCTTTAAAAACAACAAACACCCAGTAAATGAGGTCTCAGGACTATCGAGATGTTCCAGTATTTCTGAAACTATTCGTAGCTTTGCAGCAAAAATTCGATCTTCGATACTAAATGCCTCATTCCTGAAAGCAGTGGTTGCTGTCTCGCGCACTTTCTCGAATCTTTTTCTCGCAGTTTCAAACTCTCTGTCTGAGTTGATTTTAAGCTTTTCCATGGCGCGAGGAAGCTCTATTGCTTGGTTTAAGATACCAGACTGAATAACGCTCGAAGGTTCACCCGGTTCGTTCTGGGTTTCGCTCGCTTTCTGCTCGGGATTTGATTTATCAAGAGAAACACTGAGTAACCCTACTCCTTCTTGAAGAAAATCGTAACTGGCGAGTAATGTTGATCTAGAAAGGCCATCGATTTTAGACTTGATATCATTTAACTCGCGTACGACAAACTTTCGAATTTCTGCATCGGTTACATCGCCGTCTTTGAGTTTGTCTGCCGTCGAGTCTCTGACCTTATTCCATAATAAACCAAGTGTTGAACTGAGAATACTTGTCACAATTGAAGACATACCGAGTTTCTTTACTCCAAGCGATGCTAAACTCGACAAAACACAAGACAATATGTCAAAGCAGATTCATTCTTGCGTTGAATTCCTCACAATCTTGTGGTATGTTAATCGTGTAATTTTACCATATGGAAATTTCCAGGCGGAAATCCTGCTAAGTTTCTTCACCTACAATATGTTAGTGCGGGCTTTTTGTACAAATATTCCTGTCACTTCATTCACAGACTTTCCTAGGATCATCTTAACACAATATTCTTTTCCATGATATCGAACTGGGATCAGAGAAAAGTGCATTTGAACGAGATCTACGTATCTTTGCTAATGCTTGCAAAAATTCAAAGTGTTTTTATCGTATAAAGGACGTGGCGGGGATCCTGATGATTTGTGTCATTTTCTTTCTTTGAGAAGTCTCCAGCCTAGTTCCCACGGTTTAAAATATTGCTCATTTTAATAGAGCAATCAATCAAATTTCAAAGCAAAGTAAATCAGGTGCAGACTGTTGCTGACACAAGGCTTTACGTTCCCACTTGAAGAGTGAAAATCAAACTTTTCTATGAATATGAGTTGCAACAATCAATCATATATTTAAGAAAAATGATGAATTAAAGTTATTTCAAGAATGAATTCAACGCTTATTGTTTACTTGTCTGAGAGTAAATTCATTCCAATATGGGGGCGTTTGTCATGTCGAGAAAAGTGAGTGTACAGGGAACCCAAGCAAAACAATGAAAATGACTGGTAAAACGCATCAAGTTTTACCTCAAGTTATTTTATTAGATTCACGAGACAGTCTAAACAATTCAAGGTGGAGAATACTAACGCTCTTTCCACCTGTTTGACGAAGTCTTTTTTTAATTCTCACTCAGCACGAACGAATGATGACGTCTCGTAAATAACTATTATGACATCTGACCTTAGCCAGATTGAAATGAATGAATAATTACAAAAGCTCTGTGTATAAAGACCCTTATTTGAAAACTCGAAACTTATCGACACGATCACATCTATCAAAAGACGAAAATATCAACGGAGATCTCCGCAACCATGATAATGAAGACGAGAATGATGATTGATGTTCAGGGATGTTGATGTATAATTATGGATGGGTTGGTATGATTAAATATGATAATCTTGTGCATCGATGGATAACAATTGACAATCATGGACAATGATGGAAGCAATGTAGAGTTACTAGAGTAATGAGGTAATGACTATTCATAATAATGATGGTGGTCATGAGATCACTCTTATTTCATACCTGAGTCTGTAGTGTGGTCTCGACTGGGTCCAGTCTTCCTGGATTGTCTCAATCTTCTCTTTGTTTGTCAATAATAGCGCTGGTTTTTATCACGGACCCAATGACAATATTTACCACGCGTAAAATCACAGTTATCTACAAGGAATGAAAGAGTTGTACATCATCATTTGAGTTAGCTCTCACCTGAATAATTGCTTATCAAAACCTTGCGAGTAAACTCGTGTTATACCAGAACATGGATAAAATAATTACAATACAACATTCGCTCTTCAAAATCAAAACCCAGCATGTCGACAGACAGGCATCAGATGTAATCTAACAAAATTTAAGTGTGTGTAGTTTGTGAAGTTTTTCTCTGCAGAGAGTTTCGACTGTCTCTTGAGGTTGTTAACTCAGCCAAGAGTTTGAGCTCGGCTCAAATGAACGAACGAATGAATGAATAAACGAATGCAGTAATCGGATATGCTCGGGTCATTTGGTAAAGTAGTCCATGCATACCAGCAGATATTTGTTTGCTTCTTCTGATTTCGGTAGATGTCTACCGGGTGTCCCAGAAAAAAGTACTCCGGTTTGATTATTAATAGCTTCTAAACTAGCTAAGCTATTAAACTGACATAACTTTCACTAGATAGAGGGAAGACTAACTTAGATTTTGATATATTACAGTTGTATTTTACTTTAAAATTTACGGAGATATCAATGTTCAAAATTGGTAGCATATTTCTGGATGTGTCTAAATTATGCAAAAAACGCCGTATCAAATGTTAATCAATATAATTTAGACACATCCAGAAATATGCTACCAATTTTGAACATTGATATCTCCGTAAATTTTAAAGTAAAATACAACTGTAATATATCAAAATCTAAGTTAGTCGTCCCTCAATCTAGTGAAAGTTATTTCAGTTTAATAGCTTAGCTAGTTTAGAAGCTATTATGAATCAAACCGGAGTACTTTTTTCTGGGACACCCAGTACACAGATTCTTTCGATTGGTGCTCCAACAAAATAGGTCTTAATGGAAGCCTTGCTAAATTAGTAAGCCTCCTTACTAATTTGTTCGAAAACTATCTTTCCAGAATCACATATTCGTGCAACTAGATTGTCGCGGTTTATCAATTGACTTTCTCTCTCTCTTTCTTTTGCACCAAAGTCATGCACTGCTTTGTTGTCCGCTATCGTTGTTTATGAGCAGGATTTCGCGCGTTTCTTTCGCGTGTTTATTAGCTGGATCCAGACACCTTGCCCACCCAGCTACCCTCCGTTTCCCTGAATTCGCGTATTCCGCTCTGTTGACGCACTTCTGCGATCATTCCGCAATTCTTGGCGACGATTTTCGAGATTTCCTTCAAGTGGTCGATTTCTCTGTTCCCAGTTTTTCTCTTCGTTTTCATTAATGGGTTGATTCATTCTTGATCTGTGGTAATCAGGGCATTCCTTCTGCAAGTCATTCCCACGACACGTTCAGCATTTTCGCGGAGGTGAAGTTGATCTGTTAAACCTTGTATTCATGTCTGGCTGTCTGCCCATTTTGCCGGTAAAATTTCTCATTTCTTTTGTCAATTTATTTAGTTGATCCATCATACTCTTCCACGGAGTGGTTTTGGTTATCGAGTTTGGTCTCGGGGTTCTTCAATTCGGATCTCGCGCACAGATACCACGACCGTCGTTTGCTGGCCAGTGCGAACGACTCTAACTCCAAGACAATTTCCAAGACTTGTCGCAGTGTAGCTTCATAGTGGTCTGCTCTGAGCAATTCGTAAGCGAATCTCGTCGTCGTACACCGCATCCACAAAATGATCCTCAGCCAAGGCTTCAAGCATTTCTGACGTGCCATTAGGATATGCAAGTCGAAGCAATCTTTCAATGTCTTTCAATCTTCCAAGCCATTTATATTTCTGCGACAATTTCAAATTGTGTTCTATATGCATCCCAGGACGTTTTCCATCATAATTAAATGTTGTTGGTCTCTGCGTTAGTTTATGTACTTCATGCAATAATGATGCATCGTTCTGGGGCCGGTTGTATCAAGCCCGTTAAGCTTATACGGTGGATAAGTCAAAATCAAATAACACTCTTACATCTCTCTTGAATGAGTCAACTTCAATATTATGCACTGAATATGTAGTTGTAAACAGTATCTTTGTACTAAGGTGAAAAACATTTAGTTTGCTTGTTGAATAAAACGGCAGACTTGCTTTGTATTTTGAACTTATCCACCGTTCAAGCTAAACGGGCTTGATACAACCAGCCCCAGCCTTCGAACTGTACTCAACCGATTTTCTTGTTTTTGATAACTTTGGTATTTCTCCAAAAGTGTTGTCAACCGGTTTTACTCGCACGCGCCCGATTACTTGAGGTGTTGAGTCACTTTGTATGCAAGAAAGTTTATCATCAATGTCTTTGCTAATCTCTTGGCTAAATTCCGCTTTAATTTCTTATTTCACATACTCGATCGTCGACGCCAGAAGACTTGAGTACATATCTAAAGCTTTTTCGTCTTTAACTTTCCCTTCTTCGATGACCTCTCGTCTCAATTTGTCAAATCTACAGTAAATATCCGCTTCAAAATCACTTTACCGACGATTAATTGTTAAAACTTCATTCGCGAATTTCTCATTTAATTCGTCTAATAATTCTGTTTGTGTTCATCTCCTCAATGAACTGTACTGTTGCATTACTTGCTGCGTCTTTATAATTCCCTTCTGCTCGGTTAACAACACACATATTTCTCTCACCTTCATTCCCGTGTCTTCAATAACAATACCGACTTTGTTGTTTTCGCTCGTCCACAACTTGATCTGACTGATTCTCAATCTGGCCTTCCGCCGCTTCTTGCGATCAAAAACAAACACTAAAACCTACACTGCATGTAATCGATGTCAATATACAGGGTGTCTCAAAAAAACACAACCACTTAAATATGCAAGAATATTAATATTGTTCGGGTTTGCACCATAGTTCAGCCAAAATGACTTTTATCATTTTAAATGAAGGATTAAGAGCCATTAACGTTCTAACGGATCCTAAGGCTCACATCATTACGATAGCACACCAGCTCTTACACTATATTTTTGCCCGCTGCCGATCGGTAGGGATGGAGACGGTACCCGAGCGAAACGGTCGGGCTAGGGGTGAAACGGTGTTTCTTTTGAGTTTGCTGTTTTCGGCGCAGATAATAACTCAACGAACCATGCTATTTTAACGGTACCTCCTCCATCCCGTGATCAACTGTCACACGTGAGTCACTGAAGTGAAACCGTGGAATAAACGATACGAACATCAAAGTACACACACACACGAAACAAAAAAAAAATACCTGTAAATGTGGCGATCATTAATGAATTTACCTTTACCCCAAACACCAATTCCACGACCAAAACGGGTGTGAAAAGAACTGTGCTTAATCCTGCAAAACAAAGTAACAAAAAAAAACAAACCCCAGCGAGATTAATAAGACGCTTCTCCCGTAGAGTTCACAACATCGCGTGAAGTCGTTAGGGAAACGGGAGGGATGGGTCACGCAAGCAACTAACAACTCGATCAGGCAAACTGGGCTCATATTTATACTCACCGGAGGGGGCAAGTAGCCGACCGGACAAGCGTCCTAGGACCCGCGACACTACGATACGAAGACCCGTATAACATTCAGTGTTGCCAAGTTCGGGATTTTATCCCGAGATCTCGGGATTTTTTGAAGCAGTTGGGATTTTTTTGGGATTTATTTCTCAAATGGTAATCTCGGGATTTTTTTAGGGATTTTTGGGAGAGGGAAGTTTGGAATTTGGGAAAAAATGTTTTCGTTAAATTGATAAATAAACATATTAAAAATCCAAGGTATTGAAATAATATATAGCGTAAATTAATACTTGCGGCAAAAACGTTACTTAAAGTCACTCAATAAAGACTATTTGTACAATCGGTTATGCAGAGAAGTACCGCTTTATAAACGCACACTGAGCGGACCTGGTACTAGGGTGCGCCAAAGCTGAGGACTGGGGTCGAAATTAGAATCTCGGGATTTTAGGGGGAATCTCGGGATATTTCAGGCGGTTACTTGGGATTTTTACAAAATTACAGTTGGCAACACTGATAACATTAACTTCCTTTATTATTTAATAATAAATACATTTTTCAATTCCCAGAGGTGCTTATCTATTACGCTTTAGAGCTGTATTAATGTTCTTGCATATTTACTTAAATTGCATTTTTTTCTAGATTAGTCACATTAGTCACACTTCATTACTTAATTGTGCTAATGCAACACAATTTTATATCCTAGGAACAATTAACGTTTGAAGAACCCATGTTATTTATTACAGGATTTACAGCTACTGCTGTGGTGTTATCCATCATGAGTTTTACATGCTTACACCACTTAAGAGTGGCGCAGAACAGTTTAAGGGCAAAAAATGCAGCCTAAAGTTGAATGTAGTTTATGTGATGGGTGCATTCATCTGGCGACCATCTTTCCCCTGAAGATGTATCACCTAGTACAGCTCTCCATCTTTCTAGGGGTGCATCAGAGTATATAGTTATATCAATAGGAGGAATCAAAAGAAATCTAAAACTCTCTTCAAGATGGGTGACCCACCATCGTAACTCTATCAAGCCATCCTCAGACACAGTCATAGAGGAATCAAAATTACCCTTAGCTCTTTTAGGAGCATCTTTTTTATCCATTTCAAGGTACCTATAATGAAGAGCCCCATACTGAACTCCAGGTAAGGAAGAGACTAGGCAACCAATAATCTTGGCTACCTGCTGGATAGGAATGTCTGCTGGATGTTACATTATGTAATAAGGTTGATATTAAAATGGGGTTAATATTTAAAAAGTTGTTAGGAGGGTTGTGATTGATAAGTGGGCGTGAAGGACAGAGACTTGAAGTGAAAAGGTTGTAATCTGTTGGACTGAGTTTAGGGAATAAATATATAAATATACGTATATGTTACAAAGAGAATAAAATTGAAACACTGGACATTCAAAATCATCAAACAAATTTTTTTAAATTTTTTCCTATTTTCTCATTTATAACTTGGATAGTTATTGTTATCAAGTTAATGACAAATCCTAGGATAATTACCTCTTGAGAAGGGGAAGGAGTGGACTAATCAGGATGGATAACTAGATCTAGGTAGTCAAATGTTTCAACTGTGTCAAGAGCATTTGTAGCACACTTAGCATATGTATCACCCTGCAGATAGAAGCCATCAATATACCAACTAATAATATGATTCATAGCTCTAAGCTTAGCCAGGGGTGGTTTCATAAGTTTATTATGTTAAGAACCTGATCATTCATTACAAAAGCAAAGAAAGTTTTCACTATATTATATCATATGAAATAGGATTCATACGCTTTTAAATGTCATTAAAATTTTATTGTCCATGTTGGCAAATGTCAAAAAACATTATTATTTAAATTATTTAAATATAAGTTACACTTGTCTTTCTTACAACAGAAACACAAAACATTTTAATGGGACGTAATGCAGCAAAGTCTCACAAATTATATAAACCATGCTGCATCTATTGTTTGCTTTAGTTAACTCAAAGTTGCACTATTTCAGACAAGTATTTACTGTGTTTTATGCAGGAAATGTTTGTTCATACTAAATCTCATTAAAGGTAAGTGATGCTTCTGACACTTACTACAACAACAGGAGCCTTGGGATGGGATACCAGTTGGGGAGTGACTCCAAAGAACAAATCTTCTTCTTTACAAAAGAAAATAAGAGTTTCCAGCTCCCCGCCTGCTTCAGGGTAGCGCAGAATGAAATAGGAACGCTTTTCCCTAACACAGGTTAAAACCAATATTTTACAAATTTCGTAGTGAAATGCGACGCTGCATATCTCATGATCTTCTGGGACTTTTATTGTTGTCTTCAGATTTCCTTCCTTGGTGTATATTTGAACCGCCGTACGATCGTATGTTGATATCATGATTTCATTCTGCTGGGAAATACTTAATGAAAATGCCAACCACGAGTCGCGTTTAAACTTGTATTTCAATTGACCCGTCTTGTCACAAACATACACATGAGGGTCGCCCTCTTGGATGATGATAATATCATCGTCTTTGCATATCGCGATCATAATAGCAAAGACACTTTTGTCCCCGAGAAAATCCAATGTATGATTTGCTTTTACATTGTAATTCTCGTCCAATATCGTCAATATGAATACTTCACCTGGACGTCCTCTCACCACGTAAACATTGTCATTCATATCAACAGCAAGCGACACTAAAATATAACCTGCAAATTCAGGTGTTTCAACCCGTTTGATTTTTCCTGCCTCATGGATAATCATGATGTCGTCACGAGGCCCAGTAACAGGGACAGTAAGAACATCCCCCTGACTGTTCACAGCAGAGCAGTGGGGTTTTATTTCTTCATCAAGGAACTGTTCGTTTGGAGGATGAGGCAATTCCTTTCCCATAGACTTTCTTGTTGAAATTTCCTTCCAATTTCTTATTGGGTGAAAACTACGATCAGGAAGTTCAATCGTTGGCATGTCGGCGGACACTTCAAATGAATACTTGCTGCTGAATTTCATAACATATTGAAACAACACATAGTTGATTAACATAACCGACTTGACGTACTCCACTCGTTGGGTTTTATTCAGCAACGATTTGACTCCACCGTTCAAATACACCGAGAATATCTCTTGAATGGCTGGTAAGCTATGAAGCTTCTTCAAAAACGACAAACACCCAGTGATTGCGGTCTCAGGACTATCGAGATGTTCCAGTATTTCTGAAACTATTCGTATCTTCGCAGCGAAAATTCGATCTTCGATAATAAATGCCTCATTCCAGAAAGCCGTGTCTGCTGTCTTGCGCGCATCCTTGAATCTTTTCTCGCAATTTCAAACTCTTGTCCGAGTTGATTTTGAGCTTTTCCATGGCGCGAGGAAGCTCTATTGCTTGGTTTAAGATACCAGACTGAATAACGCTCGAAGGTTCCCCTGGTTCGTCCTGAGTTTCGTTCGCTTTCTGCTCAGGATTTGATTTATCAAGAGAATCACGGAGAAACTCTACTCCTTCTCCTAACGAATTATAACTGGCGAGTAAAGTTGATCTAGAAAGGCCATCGATTTTAGACTTGATATCATTTAACTCTCGTACGACAATCTTACGAATTTCTGCATCGGTTACATCGCCGTTTTTGAGTTTGTCTGCCGTCGAGTCTCGGACCTTATTCCATAATAAACCAAGTGTTGAACTGAGAATACTTGTCACAATTGAAGACATACCGAGTTTTTTTACTGAAGCACAGAATTAAGGCTAAATTTTGACTAAACACTAGTGAATATGCTCAAACACATTCAATTATATGATTCCTAACGACGTTTTTATCTACGTTCTTCCGGGAACTTCATCACATGAGAAACAGGCGAGATATGAAGGTTGTTCAAGTTTACAGTATAGAATTACCTTGTTTACATCGTCTACAATATATCTGCGAGCGATTTCGTATATAAATATCCCAGCTGTATTTCACTTTAGTCTTATGTCACTGCACGAGCTAAGTTTTATAGGAAAAGTTATAGACACGAGCGAGATGAAATCATTGCGTGTTCGTAGTTGAACAAAACACAGTTTCAACAGAACTAAGTTAGGGCTATAGGTATTTACTAAAGTACATAAATTAGGCATATAAAAGTTAACAATATATAGATACTTGACCTTACATCAAATGGTATATGTGAAGAAATCTTGCAAGCAACTCGGACTAACAAACTGCGTTTCTTTATAAAAATATAGTAAATTGGATAAAGTGATAAACGTAAATCGCTTCTCTCGCAGCACTTTTTTTCTCTGAAATTTTTTCATTTAACCCCACATAAAGGCAAACGCAAACTCTGAAATTCTTGTGTTGAGCTTGTGAGATATTTTAAAATGCACTTGGGTGGGCACAAAATATGAAAGGTTACATGCGTTGTTTGGCTACAATGCATGTACGATAGATCCTTATCTATCGTTGAACTATAGCACTCAAAACTACAGATTAAAGAAATACGACAGAAATCGATGCAATTATTTATTTCTAAGGTCAAACGTGAGTTACGAATCAAACAAGGAAAAACGTAAATAAATGCGCTAGTTTGTTGCGCATGTCCGTCGGTGAATAATAGCAGAATATGATCCAGTAGTTTTAGATTAAACGAGAAACATATCCTTAGTTATAGCAGGGCGTCTATAAGATAGGGCGGCGAAACGCACGGATGGCGTGTTGAAACATGTGTGATGCGATTTTAGGACTGGGACGGGGCGGTCGGCGAAAAATTCTCGAACGAAAGAATATTTACTTGGTTTTTAACAAGCTCGATTAAAACCACTCAATCTCTGAAACTATTAACGCGATATCTAAAATAAGATTTCTGCTGTGTAATTTATAACTCTTTCTATTAATATTGTGTCTTAAAATTGTTTCTTCAAAAGTTAACTGACCGAATTTGTCAAATTAAAACTACGGATACGCACGGCTACTTGGTCTGTTTTTAGATGTATCATACATATTTTGATTTTTCTCATACATATTTTGATTTTTATAGACGCCCTGGTTATAGTTATTGGACGCTAAAAAGGATGTAGTTGCTGCTCTAACACTATGACCTTTAAATTTGCTAACATCTAAACCTATACAGCTACCAAAACAGACTTTATCCATCGAGATATAGTATCTTTGGAAACAGGTCCATACGGTTTCACATAACTCAGTAGCAATTGCTTTCTATCATGGCTATTTTCATCAGTTCTCTTGATATACTCTAAGAGATGAGTAACGACGCAAAGCTGAGGCTCAAATGGATATTTCAAAAACTCGAGGAGTTTGACATGAGTTCAGACACGTGTCTGTTTGACCGGAAGGTATAGGCTGCTTTCGAAAAAACTATAAGACCTTGCTAACATCACATGTTGTCTGGTAACGCGGTAGAGCCGGGCGCAGTTCCAATACACCTTTCATAAAGTGCTAAACAATAGGTAGCTGTCCGAAAGTGACTTCACTATCACTTAACTGCAAAATAGAAGATAAAGCAAACCTCGCCGAGTTGATTGAGCGATAGGACAAACCCGAGTCAAACAGCGATGACAGAAAATCTAACGTCCGTGGTAAGGGAGGGCCTAACTCCGTGTTGGCCTAAAAAAGGCTCAGTCCAGCCTGTAGCTTGGTAGGCTTGCGGGCCTTGAAATTGACTGGAAGGGTTTCCCGGGGAAACTGTATTTGCAAACTTGTTTGTAGCCTGAATATCTATCTAAGACAGAAACATGATTATGTTTATTATGTTAAGAATCTGATCATTTATTACAAGGCAAAGAAAGTTTTCACCATAATATATCATATGAAATAGGATTCATACTCTTTTAAATGTCATTAAAAGCTAATTGTCCATGTTGGCAAATGTCAAAAAACATTATTATTTAAATTATTTAAATATAAGTTACACTTGTCTCTCTTACAGCAGAAACAGGAACACTTTAATGGGACGTAATTCAGCAAAGTCTCACAAATTATATAAACCATGCTGCATCTATTGTTTGCTTTAGTTAACTCAAAGTTCCACTATTTCAGACAAGTATTTACTGTGTTTTATGCAGGAAATGTTTGTTCATACTAAATCTCATTAAAGGTAAATGATGCTTCTGCCTCTTACAACAACAACAGGACCCTTGGGATGGGATACCAGTTTGGGAAACCATGAATCGCTATCTTCACAACAGAAGGTAAGAGTCTCCAGCTCCCCGCCTGCTTCAGGGTAGCGCAGAATGGAATAGGAACGCTTTTCCCTAACCATGGTTAAAACCAATATTTTACAAATTTCGTAGTGAAATGCGACGCTGCATACCTCATGATCTTCTGGGACTTTTATTGTTGTCTTCAGATTTCCTTCCTTGGTGTATATTTGAACCGCCGTACGATCGTCTGTTGGTATCATGATTTCATTCTGCTGGGAAATACTCAATGAAAATGCCCACCTCGAGTCACGTTTAAACTTGTATTTCAATTGACACGTCTTCTCACAAACATACACATGAGGGTCTTCGCGTTGGATGATGATAATATCGTCGTCTTTGCATGTCGCGATATTAACTAGAGAGAAATCCTCGAGAAAATCCAATGTATGACTTGCTTTTACATTGTAATTCTCGTCCAATATCGTCAACATGGATCCTACATTCAAACGTTTTCTCACCACGTAAACATTGTTATTCATATCAACAGCAAGCGCCACTAAAATATCACCTGCAAATTCAGGTATTTTAACCCGTTTGATTTTTCCTGCCTGATTGATAATCATGATGTTCCCACTAGAAGTAGAGACAATAATGATTGAACCACCAGACCCATTATCATGGACGGTAAGAACATCCCCGTGACTGTTCACAGCAGATAAGTCGGGTCTTATTTTTTCATCAAGGAACTGTTCGTAGACGTAAGGAGGATGAGGCAATTCTTTTCCCATAGGCACAGACTTTCTTGTTGAAATTTCGTACGAATTTCTTATTGGGTGAAAACTACGATCAGGAAGTTCAATCGTTGGCATGCAGGCGGGCACTTCAAACGAATACTTGCTGCTGAATTTCCCAACATATTGAAACAACACATAGTTGATTAACATAACCGACTTGACGTTCTCCACTCGTTGAGTTTTATTCAACAACGATTTCACTCCACCGTTCAAATACACCGAGAATATCTCTTGAATGGCTGGTAAGCTATGAAGGGTCTCCAAAAACGACAAACAGCCAGTGATTGCGGTCTCAGGACTATCGAGATGTTCCAGTATTTCTGAAACTATTCGTAGCTTCGCAGCAAAAATTCGATCTTCAATACTAAATGCCTCATTCCTGAAAGCAGTAGTTGCTGTCTTGCGCGCTTCCTCGAATCTTTTTCTCGCAGTTTCAAACTCTCTGTCCGAGTTGATTTTAAGCTTTTCCATGGCGCGAGGAAGTTCTATTGCTTTGTTTAAGATACCAGACTGAATAACGCTCGAAGGTTCACCCGGTTCGTCCTGAATTTTGCTGGCTTTCTGCTCAGGATTTGATTTATCAAGAGAAACACTGAGTAATTTTACTCCTTCTTGAAGGAAATCGTAACTGGCGAGTAAAGTTGATCGGGAAAGGCCATCGATTTTAGACTTGATATCATTTAACTCTCGTACGACAATCTTACGAATTTCTGCATCGGTTACATCGCCGTCTTTCAGTTTGTCTGCCGTCGAGTCTCGGACCTTATTCCATAATAAACCAACTGTTGAACTGAGAATACTTGTCACAATTGAAGACATAGCGAGTTTCTTTACTCCAAGCGATGCTAAACTTTACTGAAAACCTGACGAAATTCGTGAAACTAATATAAACTCGGGAAGTGGAGACGATTTAGAACAGAAGAGGGACTGAATGGATGTATTTATATCATCCGTGACAGGTTTATTGTTTAAGGATGCGAATGTTGCCAAGGGAGAGAGGCAAATGTGGTATCTTTTAGGCAAAATAAAACACCAAATACCTGTTGTTTTGTTTCTTTTAGGAAAATTGGAGCAGTGCATGAAATATTTTGAACACGTTTTACTTTTTATTCTTATTCAAATATATAGTATCCGTTAATGTGGTTTGTTGACAGTGTTTATGAAAAATGAACGCCGTGATGGTGTCAATTTATAGCGACTAACGTGCAACTAAATTACATAGTCATATTATGGAGATGTAAAAAAAACATAGCTACCGCACGCTTATTGTACTGCAAACCTTGTATTTGCATTAATATTGCATTAACTGTAGCGAGCGATGTAAAGCTACCCTCTTTACTTCATATTAAACTAATTTCTGAGCATGATTTTATATGCAAGAAAACAACGGACAGTGTACTTTGCTATATATGTAAAAAAATTCTCGTTTTCTTCGAATAACATGCACGAAGCCACTTTATAATTTATTAATACTGTTATTGTTATGTATAAATGTTCAATATCACGAAACCTCACAATATTTTCCAACCAATTTTCGATGGCCATACATAGTTTTAACTGTTGAAATCATGCATCCTAACTTTTGAATTGTGATTTTAGTCCAAATCAGAGACTGATCTTGCAAAAACGCAGGTCGTCTCTTACATAATAGGACGCATAGACGCGAGTGGGAAAAATGAACTTTTGAATTGAATAGTATATAGGTTTGTCTTGGCTGATAATACGAAGACACTTTTCAAAGATACGTTTTGAAAGTGGAACGTATAACACAACAGATAAAAAATAGGAACACGATAAAATATCTGAAAGTCTACGAGCAAGGAAGCCTTATATTAGCCTGGTATTTTTTAAATATCTTTATCTTTTTTTCATAAATAACGAAGGCGTTTCATTCCCGATATAAATTACCTTTTGAGAAGGGAAAGTGCATGGTGGACTTATCAGGATGGATAACTAGATCTAGGCAGTCAAATGTTTCAACTGTGTCAAGAGCATTTGTAGCACACTTAGCATATGTATCACCCTGCAGATAGAAGCCATCAATATACCCACTAATAATATGATTCATAGCTCTAAGCTTAGCCAGGGGTGGTTTCATAAGTTTATTATGTTAAGAACCTGATCATTTATTACAAAAGCAAAGAAAGTTTTCACTATATTAAATTCATACGCTTTTAAATGTCATTAAAAGCTTATTGTCCATGTTGGAAAATGTCAAAAAACATTATTATTTAAATTATTAACTCGCATTGCGCATGCGTGCGCAAGCGAGTTCTTAAAATGGGAAGCGTTCTTATTCATATTTTTATGGTCGAGAATTTCGCGACCCACAAGGTGCGATAAGGTGCGCTGACCTGCAAGCCACGAGCTAAGCGAGTGGTTGCTAAGCTAACGTGCATGCTGCACTGCTGAGTGCATTCGTTCATGACGTTCATCGTTTTCTTGTGGACAAAAGACGATAAAAATTCAAGATATTTCGAAATGTGGCTTCCAAGTGCCATATTTATCTTAACGCTCACCTTACATACAACTGCACACGCCGAGCACAGTAGCCCTACACTAAAAGATGGCGAGCGTTTTCGAAACGGGGTCTTCTGTTGCTCTCATGCTTTTCAACTTCATGTTGAACAAAAGTTGCTTAATATCGCTATGAATTCTCTGATCAAACTGAATACAATCTCAAATCAATCTCACGAGTTCTCACTAGTACTATCAATTGAAAACAATACAACGACGTTGTCAATGAACTGTGCCATGACGTGCTACGAATGTCTGAACAAGACTAACTCCACTGTGCAACAAGACTAACTTCACAGCGCAATTAAATTTATCCAATGCTCTCCCCATTTTCACGCCCGTTCCGTTGCATAGCTGAACAACTATGGCAAGCCCAAACACACGCCTGAGTAAGCGTCTTTTTTGTCATAGCCCTAGCTCGACTCAAGCAATGCGAGTTAAATGCCTAGCGGGCATCTTGCTTAAATATAAGTTACACTTGTCTCTCTTACAACAGAAACACGAACATTTTAATGGGACGTAATTCAGGAAAGTCTCACAAATTATATAAACCATGCTGCATCTATTGTTTGCTTTAGTTAACTCAAAGTTGCACTATTTCAGACAAGTATTTACTGTGTTTTATCAAAGAAATGCTTGTTCATACTAAATCTCATTAAAGGTAAGTGATGCCTCTGTCTCTTACAACAACAACAGGACCCTTGGGATGGGATACCAGCTTGGGAGTGAATTCAAAGAACACATTTTCATCTTTACAACAGAAGGTAATAGTCTCCAGCTCCCCGCCTGCTTCAGGGTAGCACAGAATGAAATAGGAATGCTTTTCCCTAACCCAGGTTAAAACCAATATTTTACACATTTCGTAGTGAAATGCCAAGCTCCATACCTCATGATCTTCTGGGATTTTTATTGTTGTCTTCAGATTTCCTTCCTTGGTGTATATTTGAACTGCTGTACGATCGTGTGTTGGTATCATCATTTCATTCTGCTGGGAAATACTCAATGAAATTGCCGCACTCGAGTCGCGTTTAAACTTGTATTTCAATTGACACGTCTTGTCAAAAACATACACATGAGGGTCTTTTTGTTGGATGATGATAATATCATCGTCTTTGCATATCGCGATCTTAATACCATACAGACCTTTGTCCTGGAGAAGATCCAATGTATGATTTGCTTTTACATTGTAATTCTCGCCCAATATCGTCAACATGAATACTTCACCTGAACGTCTTCTCACCACGTAAACATTGTTATTCATATCAACAGCAAGCGCCTTTAAAATATCACCTGCAAATTCAGGTATTTCAACCCGTTTGATTTTTCCTGCCTCATGGATAATCATGATGTCGTCACGAGAACCAGTAACAGTGACAGTAAGAACATCCCCCTGACTGTTCACAGCAGAGAAGTAGGGTATTATTTCTTCATCAAGGAATTGTTCGTTTGGAGGATGAGGCAATTCCTTTCCCATAGACTTTCTTGTTGAAATTTCCTTCCAATTTCTTATTGGGTGAAAACTACGATCAGGAAGTTCAATCGTTGGCATGCAGGCGGGCACTTCCAATGAATACTTGCTACTGAATTTCCAAACATATTGAAACAACACATAGTTGATTAACATAACCGACTTGACGTTCTCCACTCGTTGAGTTTTATTCAGCAACGATTTGACTCCACCGTTCAAATACACCGAGAATATCTCTTGAATGGCTGGTAAGCTATGAAGCTTCTTCAAAAACAACAAGCACCCAGTGATTGCGGTCTCAGGACTATCGAGATGTTCCAGTATTTCTGAAACTATTCGTAGCTTCGCAGCAAAAATTCGATCTTCGATACTAAATGCCTCATTCCTGAAAGCAGTGGTTGCTTTCTCGCGCGCTTTCTTGAATCTTTCCCTCGCAGTTTCAAACTCTCTGTCCGAGTTGATTTTAAGCTTTTCCATGGCGCGAGGAAGCTCTATTGCTTGGTTTAAGATACCAGACTGAATAACGCTCGAAGGTTCACCTGGTTCGTCCTGAGTTTCGCTCGCTTTCTGCTCAGGATTTGATTTATCAAGAGAAACACTGAGTAACTCAACTCCTTCTTCTAGAAAATCGTAACTGGCGAGTAAATTTGATCGATAAAGGCCATCGATTTAAGACTTGGTATCATTTAACTCTCGTACGACAATCTTTCGAATTTCTGCATCGGTTACATCGCCGTCTTTGAATTTGTCTGCCGTCGAGTCTCTGACCTTATTCCATAATAAACCAACTGTTGAACTGAGAATACTTGTCACAATTGAAGACATACCGAGTTTTTTCACTGAAGCAACAACAAGCCAACACTAAACTTTGACTACACGCGAACACACTGGATAAGCACATCAACTCATGCACGAATAATTCTTGTGTCGATGTCGAGTGTTCGTCCTTCCTGTAACGTTACCATCAGGAGCATTAAAGGCTTGGGTTAAGTTTACAGTATTAAATTTCTTTGTCTAAACTACATTGGAGAAGGAACTTTTATTACAAAAATATTGCAGCCATTTCATTCGTAAAGGTAGTCTGTATTGTCTATCAGCATCTAAGGACATTTTTATTTTTATTGTCCCCATCATATCGAGGTCGTGTTTGGATAAGTGTGTGATCACAAGAACTCAATTCTATTAACTATGATTCTATAGAGGAAGATCATGTCTTTGTTATTGTAAACAAGAATGATTCTTTGTTTATAGAGATGAAATGGCGTGGGGTAACTCACGCAAGATGCGCGGTGATTTGGATCTCTGTCGAATTATATAGATCAAACTCTATTCTGAATGAGTGAATCACTTTTGACAGAAACTCGTGAGCATTTTCACAGCTCGCTTCAACGAATATTGCCCCAAATTTCTTCTCACGGGCGAACGAAATTATTGATGTGCATAAAAATTGCGAAGCAATGATAATAACCAATGATTGCAATTGTAATTTGAATGATAGTGTGCATGATAACTTATACATGAGGTAAAATCGTCAACATATAAATTTGTCTTTTTGCTACAGTCTCGTTGAATGTTTTAAGATTTACCGTGAAACAGACAAACTGAAACATTACCATCTTTATTATGTTTATAAAATGATCATACAGTCATTGCACTGCGAACACCAAAAATTCTTACTAAATTATATCATAAAATATCGAATTAATATTATAATATTGTAAATATTATAAAAAACAAAGGTCTACGTGAGCAAAGGTCAAAATTCAAAAACATAAAAAACCTGCAAACAATACTATATAATTATATAGTATATTATATATCCTAGGAACTAGGTTACCTGCAAGGTAGGGATTGCCGCGAGCATTTTATAGGGTCCAAATGAATTGTTATATGAAATGTTAGTAAACTAAATCCGTTTTAACTAAAGCAATAGCAGGTTTAAAACACGTAAAGTGAGCCTCTATTGAGCGTTAACTCGCTGGGACTGCACATGAATTAATACCTGTTAGCGAGAACACTGTCAATGACGTCAATATGTAGGTCAATATATGCTATATCAAGTTCTAACTTTCATCTCGAAATTGTTTTGAAATAGGCTGGTTTATATTATGATTTCGCGAGTAAATTTGCTATAAAGCAAAAAGATTTATAAATATTCAATTGCCCAAAGGATTTGTAGATTGCACTCGGCAAAAACGAATCGTCTAAAAATAGCCATTTTACAGTGTCGTCGGGAGTGTTTTTCCCGCTGTCGAAGGGTAAAGGAGAGAACGCTGTGTTGCGAGTTGCGGCTAGTTGAAGTCTTTAGAAGCAGCTAGTTTTAAAAATATTTTAACATACGAATCACAACAGGAGTATTAACAATAATAGTAATATTAGGTAGAATTTTGCGCGCGTAGCGACATTTTCCCCGCAACAGAGTTGAAAGTATTGTACTTTTCAGTTTCCGCGCGGAAAATTTTGTTTGGGCGCAAAATTCCGCCTAGCGAAAATGCAGGCCCTGAGCAGTAGCACATGTTTAACAAAATAGAACAGTTTTTGGTAAATTGTAATTTCTTTTGAAATATGCTATTTGCCTTTATTGTAAGAGTCGATGTAAATGTTTGGCTTCATGTGAAGAACTTTGAACGCGCTCGAGAAGATGTGTAATCAGAAACCACGGGAAGATCCAGCAAAAGCACTAAATAACAAAAATATTTAGCTCATTGTAAAATAGGAATAAAAACATATGCCTATGCTTACAGTAACCTAATATAAAATAAGTCAAATATTGCACGAATCTGAATGATTCACAGATTCAGTCAGGCAATTTAGATGATCAATTGCATCATATTTTATCTGCGACTGTGTCATGTTATTAAACACGACACGCAAGCGTCAAGCCGCATACTTGAAACATCATTTGATGCAAAATATGGAAATCAGCAAAAGTCAAAAGAATACAAATGTCAAAGACTTTAAGGCATCTGTATGTAAGACTTGATTTGCTTCACAGCACTGACAGCTCAACTGCTCAAGCAAAGCGAATAAGCAAATTGGATAGTACATACATCTTCATATTCTAGAAGAATTTATATAGTTCGTATATAAACAGCATGAATCTAGCTGTGATTCTAGGAGAATTTATATAGTTCGTATATAAACAGCATGAATCTAGCTGTGATTCTAGGAGAATTTATATAGTTCGTATATAAACAGCATGAATCTAGCTGTGATTCTAGAAGAATTTATATAGTTCGTATATAAACAGCATGAATCTAGCTGTGATTCTAGAAGAATTTATATAGTTCGTATATAAACAGCATGAATCTAGCTGTGATCCATTGTATGCTTTTAACGTTTCAGATTGTAAACAACAGTTAAAATTGTAAACACTCCGAAATTGTGCTGAACAGTGAATTGAATCATATCTTTATAAGACTTTTTTTGGAAACACTAGGGAAAATAGCTATCTGCGCATTTTCGATCGTCTTTATTTGGAAACACTAGGGAAAATTAGCTATCTGCGCATTTCCGATCGCGCATAATAATAATAATAATAATAATAATAATAAAAGTATTTCTATAGCGCACAACCAAATTGTGTTCTGTTCTAGGCGCTTTACAGTAAAATCTAATACTAAAACTATTAAAAAATCTAAATCACTAACAAACCTAATAATATAAATGTTAAGACCAACGTCATACATTATTCAAAAATAAGTTAAAAAGATATGTTTTAAGTTTTTTTTTAAAAACAGTAATTGATTTGCACATCCGAAGATTAATGGGTAATTCGTTCCACAATCGTGGTCCCGCGACACAAAATGATCTATCCCCAAATGTCTTCAGTCTAGAACAGGGAATCTGGAGCAATTCACAGTTATTTGATCGAAGTGAACGCTGCGAAGTATGATAATGCAAGAGTTCCTTCAAATACGGCGGAGCAAGGTCGTTCATAGCCTTATACACATGAAGGATAATTTTGAATTGGACACGATATTCGACTGGTAGCCAATGCAATTCAATAAGTACTGGTGTAATATGTTCCGATTTCCTAGTACCAGTTAATAGACGTGCTGCAGTATTTTGGACTCTCTGTAGCCTCTGGAGTAAATATTTTGATACACCATATAGCAGTGAGTTACAGTAATCCAATCTTGAAGTTATAAAAGCATGAATGATTATTTCAAGACAGTCCCGAGACAAATACTTCTTTATTCTTGAAATGTTTCTGATATTATAAAAAGATGACTTGCAGATACCATTAATTAATATGTTCCTCCAATTTAAAGAACTCGTCAAAAATAACCCCCAAATTTCTAGCTGAACCAGTTGGTACAATTCTGTCATCACCCACCATGATAATTCAAGGGAGGCATAGGGCGATAGCGTGAATGGACTAATATAAGTTCTGTTTTTTCACTATTTAGTTTCAATTTATTCAGCATCAACCAGTTTCTAATTTCAAATATACATTTTTCAATACGAATCTTAGATGAAATCAATTCACCAGGATTATTTGTTTTGAATGCAATGTAAAGTTGTCCATCATCAGCAAAAAAGTGAAAACGGAGATCATGACGCCTAGCCACATCTGCAAGCGGGGCAGTGTACAATGAATATAACAGCGGACCTAATACCGATCCCTGCGGTACACCACATTCAAGATCACGCCATAGCGAATCTGTTCCCTCAACACGAACAAATTGTTTCCTAGATATAAGATATGGAGTAAACCAATCCAAAACACGACCCTTTATACCAAATCGCTTCCATAATCGTGTCAATAAGATCGAATGATCCACGGTGTCAAACGCTGCTGACAATCCAGTAGAAAGAATGACAGAGTTTCCATTGTCGAGGTCTTGGAGAATATCGCTTTGAACCCTTAATAATGCTGTTTCTGTACTATGACGAGGTTTATAGGCAGACTGGAACTTCTCATGTAGTTTATTCTCGTCAAGATAATTCATTAATTGTACGGCAACTGCTTTCTCAATAGATTTCGAAACAAATTTCAAATTAGATATTGGACGAAAGCTGCAGAATTCTTCATAGGAAAGACCACACTTTTTTAATAACGGTTTAAGAACAGCAATCTTTAGAGAGTCAGGCATTAAACCATTTTCCAAAGATAAATTAATCATTCTCGTTATAATGGGCACGATGTCTTTTAGGCAATGTTCCAGCATAACCGCTGGAATAGGATCTAGAACACATGATTTCATTGCAATCTGACCACAATGCACTGCGCTAGACTGTTTTGAGATAAAAATCCCCATCTACACAAATTAGAATCTGCTGCGTCGCTCGCTTGCTTCAGGCTCGCTCGCTTCCGCAGCAACAATTAACGTTTGTATAGCACTCTAACACCGAGGCGCCAAAATTAAATTCCTCCTCGCTCGGTTTATTATAAAGCCGTTGAAATGTCTGTTCATTCGACCATCCTGCGAATAACATAATATCCTTAATGTTACAGTTATTGGACGCTAAAAAGGATGTAGTTGCTGCTCGAACACTATGACCTTTAAATTTGCTAACATCTAAACCTACAGCTACCAAAACAGACTTTATCCATCGAGATATAGTATCTTTGGAAACAGGTCCATACGGGTTCACATAACTCAGTAGCAATTGCTTTCTATCATGGCTATTTTCATCAGTTCTCTTGATATACTCTAAGGGATGAGTAACGACGCAAAGCTGAGGCTCAAATGGATATTTCAAAAACTCGAGGGGTTTGACATGAGTTCCGACACGTGTCTGTTTAACTTTCTCCATGACGTGGAAAGTGCACTTGTCCGCAACGAGAATCATGTTATCGACAGTGAGAAGATGAATAGTTTGACAGCGTTGTCCACTGAGTAAGGTCAATAAGAAGGAAACTTTAACAGTAAGCTCCTTCAAAGTCAGCGCGGAAGGTATAGGCTGCTTTCGAAAAAACTATAAGACCTTGCTAACATCCCATGTTGTCTGGTAACGTGGTAGAGCCGGGCGCAGTTCGAATACACCTTTCATAAAGTGCTAAACAATAGGTAGCTGTCCGAAAGTGACTTCACTATCACTTAACTGCAAAATAGAAGATAAAGCACAGCTCGCCGAGTTGATTGAGCGATAGGAAAAACCTGAGTCAAACAGCGATGACAGAAAATCTAACGTCCGTGGTAAGGGAGGGGAGATGATATCACAGTGCCTCTTCATACAAAATTTTAACAATTTCTGCAGATGCACTTGGTACTGACATTTAGTGCTGTCTCTCCAAGAGGATTCAATTATATTAATGGTTTTAACGAGTAGCCAAGTTGTTGTAGCTGTGGCCGCAGACATGACAAACCAAAGGTTTGAGAGGTCTAATTTCTCTCCGAAAACTGTTTCATAGAGCGCTCTGAAGTAAGTCCAGCCTATTCAGAATAGTAAGAAGAAAATGCCTCTCTTGGAAAACACCCTTGACCCAGCCTCATACCCAGGCGCTTTAATAGTAAAATATATAACGGCTGACCTTTACACAATAACTGAATGCAACGTTATATATTTTACTATTAAAGCGCCTGGGTACGAGGCTGCCCTTGACCTACTATATAATATAAATAGTCCCCCCATAAAAGGAGAAAAACCATTTAACTGAAGCTGGAACTTTAAAAATGTGAGTTGTTCATGGACTTCTTCCTGCGAGGGGCAGAGGACACATGTTGTTTATGAAACCCTTGGCGGAAGTTGTTGTAGGGTGGATATATCCCCCTCCCCTGTTGGCCTAAAAAAGGCTTCTGCGCTGTAGCCTTGAAAACGGCTGGAAGGGTTTCCCTAGGACACTGTATTTACAAAGTCGAATATCTATCTAACACCCGGAAACATGATTATCTTTATTATGTTAAGAACCTGATCATCTATTACAAGGCAAAGGAAGTTTTCACTATATTATATCATATGAAATAAGATTCATACACTTTTAAATGTCATTAAAAGCCTAATTGTCCATGTTGGGAAATGTCAAAAAACATTATTATTTAAATTATTTAAATATAAGTTACACTTGTCTCTCTTACAACAGAAACAGGAAAACTTTAATGGGACGTAATTCAGCAAAGTCTCACAAATTATATAAACCATGCTGCATCTATTGTTTGCTTTAGTTAACTCAAAGTTGCACTATTTCAGACAAGTATTTACTGTGTTTTATGCAGGAAATGTTTGTTCATACTAAATCTCATTAAAGGTAAGTGATGCTCCTGTCCCTTACAACAACAACAGGACCCTTGGGATGGGATACCAAATAGGGAGGCCGCTCATTGTCAAATTTATAAAAGAAGGTAAGAGTCTCCAGCTCCCCGCCTGCTTCAGGGTAGCACAGAATGAAACAGGAAAGCTTTTCCCTAATCCAGGTTAAAACCAATATTTTACAAATTTCGTAGTGAAATGCCACGCTCCGTACCTCATGATCTTCTGGGACTTTTATTGTTGTCTTCAGATTTCCTTCCTTGGTGTATATTTGAACCGCCGTACGATCGTCTGTTGGTATCATGATTTCATTCTGCTGGGAAATACTCAATGAAAATGCCTTACTCGAGTCACGTTTAAACTTGTATTTCAATTGACCCGTCTTGTCACAAACATACACATGAGGGTCTTCGCGTTGGATGATGATAATATCATCGTCTTTGCATATCGCGATCCCAATATCACTGTCCTCGAGAAAATCCAATGTATGATTTGCTTTTACATTGTAATTCTCGTCCAATATCGTCAACATGAATACTAATTCACCTGAACGTCTTCTCACAACGTAAACATTGTTATTCATATCAACAGCAAGCGGCGGTAAAAAATTACCTGCAAATTCAGGTGTTTCAACCCGTTTGATTTTTCCTGTCTCATGAATAATCATGATGTGGTCACTAAACCAAGTACCAAAGACAGTAAGAACCTCTCCCTGACTGTTCACAGCAGAGAAGTAGGGTATTATTTCTTCATCAAGGAACTGTTCGTTTGGAGGATGAGGCAATTCCTCTCCCATAGACTTTTTTGTTGAAATTTCCTTCCAATTTCTTATTGGGTAAAAACTTCGATCAGGAAGTTCAATCGTTGGCATGCAGGCGGACACTTCAAACAAATGCCTGCTACTGAATTTCCAAACATATTGAAACAACACATAGTTGATTAACATAACCGACTTGACGTTCTCCACTCGTTCAGTTTTATTCAACAACGATTTGACTCCACCGTTCAAATACACCGAGAATATCTCTTGAATGGCTGGTAAGCTATGAAGCTTCTTCAAAAACAACAAACACCCTTTGATTGCGGTCTCAGGACTATCGACATGTTCCAGTATTTCTGAAACTTTACGTAGCTTCGCGGCAAAAATTCGATCTTCGATACTAAATGCCTCATTCCAAAAAGCAGTGGTTGCTGTCTCCCGCGCTTTCTCGAATCTTTTTCTTGCAGTTTCAAACTCTCTGTCCGAGTTGATTTTAAGCTTTTCCATGGCGCGAGGAAGCTCTATTGCTTGGTTTAAGATACCAGACTGAATAACGTTCGAAGGTTCACCTGGTTCGTCCTGAGTTTCGCTCGCTTTCTGCTCGTGATTTGATTTATCAAGAGAAACACTGAGTAACTCAACTCCTTCTTCTAGGAAATTATAACTGGTGAGTAAAGTTGCTCGGGAAAGCCCATCGATTTTAGACTTGATATCATTTAACTCTCGTACGACAATCTTACGAATTTCTGCATCGGTTACATCGCCGTCTTTGAATTTGTCTGCCGTCGAGTCTCTGACCTTATTCCATAATAAACCAAGTGTTGAACTGAGAATACTCGTCACAATTGAAGACATACCGAGTTTTTTTACTCCAAGCGATGCTAAACTTTGACTAAACACACAAGACAATATTTCAAAGCATATTCATTCTTGCGTTGAATTCCTAACAATCTTGTGGTATGTTCATCCTGTAATTTTACCATACGGAAATTTCCAGGCGGAAATCCCGCTAAGTTTCTTAATGTATACACATTGGATGATAATAATGGATCACAACAAATAGCTATGTATGATAATGTATGATCGATGGATAACGGTAGACAATTATGGACAACGATGGATAACGATTATGACGAATGGAATAAAGGTGATATCTGGTGTGATGATTAATAATGAGAAATTGTGATGACAAATCACTTGTATTTCTTACCCGTTCCAGTAATATGGTATTGATTGGTACCAGTTTTTCCTTTTTCTGATGGTCCTTTGTGTCTCCAATAGCATTTCATCTTTATTTATAGATCCACTGACAGTATTTCCAGCGTGAAATGACAGTTATCTACAAAGGTTGAAAGATTTGAGCACCATTAGTTGAGCAATTTCGCCTCTCACTTATCAAGTCTTGTGGGAAAACTGGTGCAATGCCAAAACAGAGATAAAATAATAACAGTTCACCTAACGTACCTTTACAAATTCTGCATCTCGACTGGCAGAGATCAGGTGTGATTAGGCCTAGGTTTAATTGTGGTGATACATGATTTTCTGAAAATGTCAACCGTTTTTTGAAGTCAGCTTGAAGTTTTAACTCAGCCAAGAGTTCTCGTTTGTGCTTGGCTCGATTCAATGAACTCAATAAATGCACGCCTGTCCTTTTTAATAATTCGGATCAATAACTTGGGATGAATTTCAACCTGTCTTGACTTGCCGAATTGTGCAGTCATGTCAGAGAGATGTTTGTATTGGAAAGATGTCTGTATTACGACCAAGTTTTCTTCTTTTGATAGATGCAAAAAAGTAAATAAGTTATGGACGTTCAGATAAGAACACGCATACATCATTACGTCATTACTATTTCCTCGTTCACATCAATCAAAAGTTAAAATCTCTGTAGTGTAGAGATAGGGGGGGGGGGTTGTAATAGAGAGACGTTTGTATTAGAGAGATGCCTGTATTAGAGAGATGTCTGTATTAGAGAGATGTTTGTATTAGAGAGATGACTGTATTAGAGAGATGTCTGTATTAGAGAGATGTCTGTATTAGAGAGATGTCTATATTTGAGAGTTGCCTGTATTAGAGAGATGTCTGTATTAGAGAGACGTATGTATTAGAGAGATGACTGTATTAGAAAGATGTCTGTATTAGAGAGATGTCTCTATATTTGAGAGTTGTCTGTATTACAGAGATGTTTGTATTAGAGAGATGTTTGTATTAGAGAGATGTCTGTATTAGAGAGATGTCTGTATTAGAGTGATGTCTGTATTAGAGATATGTTTGTGTTAGAGAGATGTTTGTGTTAGAGTGATGTTTATATTAGAAATATGATACTCGTTTTAATATCAGTGCTAATAATAATAGATGTCAATTATTTTTATTCATTTCAACTAATCATTAAACGCAATAGTGGGCTGTTTCTATTCAAAAATTAAAATAAATATATATACAATACTGAACGGTAAACTCTCTATAAGAATAGATTTCCACGGACGCAAGTCTTTTACTTTCCAATCTTTGTGACTTTTGTCATGCAACTTCCTACATACTAGTGGCTTAATCCTAAAATATTGGGAATGTTAAGATATAGATAGAGGGAACATAACACGTATCTTATTTCGTGAATTTATAAACATAATTCGTGAAATCTTTTCCGACACCAGACCAGCAGTCGTTGGAAGCACCATATTTGTCATATTCAATCATACTTTTTGCGCCCCAACACTCTCCGTAAAACTGCACAGCAAAATACTAAATAACAACAAAATCAATGCTTGTTCATTGAAAAATGGAAGCGAAATTTATATTTATGAGAGGAATTGGGACTGAGGAATTTATGAGAGGAATTGGGTCAGAATATCCATGTTGTGGATGGTCCAGTTATAATTGACTTTATTGAGGCCTGAGACAAACATGAAAGCCTTGCACTGGTCTGGTATTTTAATAATTTTATAAATACCTTGTATCCTTTGTCATAAGCAACACAGGCGCATTCTCTGACGGTCTTTTGCATGTCATACCAGTCTATTTTATCCCGGAGATTCGCAATCAAGTCTGGCAAAGCTCTTTTATAACGATCGTTAAAACATCCCAAGTGTTGTATACCTAAATATATACGAAGAGCTGTGTTTGACGTTTGCCTTTTGTGTTGATTTCAAGAACCAAACAATTGTCATTTGAACAAAGAGCTTTTGTAAAGCTCGTTTAAGATAAGCTTGCTGTAACAAAGTATCTTTGTTTCAAAACATGAGCTCCTCTTTACTGTAGAAAGTTCACTTAAATATGTATGTTTGTTAATGGACACAAAAGTCATTGATGTGAACCTAATTTTATATTTAAAAAATTACAGCGAAAGTCGGATGAAAGTGTAGAAAGTTCACTTCATGAGATCCCCGTCCCGCGGGATAAGAATCCCGTCCCGCGGGATAAGAATCTTGTCCCGCGGGATAAGAATCCCGTCCCGCGGGATAAGAATCCCGTCCCGCGGGATAAGAATCCCGTCCCGTGGGACGGGATACGGGATTGTTAACTTTCCCGTGAACGGTACTGTATGTATCTGTGTTAATGGACACAATAATCATTGATGTGTACCTAATTTTATATTTAAAAAAATTACATGCAGTGAAAGTCGGTTGTTATCTGTTGTCCTAAATTCTGATCAATATCCAGTCAACTCTGTTTAAATCGCATTGAACTCTTGTTCACGTTTGACCAAGCATTGATAGTTCATAAAAAAAATCCCTCATGCAGAAAAATTAACCTTTGTTTGCCAACTCGCATTCTCGTTGAATCAATGTTTCAAATGCAAAACCACTGTTAGCATTAAAAAATGATTCCAATTTCTACCATCGCGAGAATCATGTTTTATTGAAGGATCAAGGCATTGTTGGTCTTATCAAAGGCCCTTCATCTATCGGAAGAACCAGTCGGGGACCCTTTAGTAGTTTCAGAGTCAATCAGAGATGTACATTAATTTGAGGACCATCGATGAACTAAAGTGATCATGTTTATCCCAGAGTGTAGCGACTTACCACAGGGCATTTCCTTGAAATGGATGTCATCCAAAGCCATGTCAGAATAAAAAGATCGGCCACGAATTGCCTCAAATTCCACCTAAATGAAAATTTGTGACGTAATTTTTCAAAAATTTGTCACGTAAGAATGTGAACAAGCAGAAGTTTTTCTACTGGAATAAAACCGTTTTAAGTAAATATTAAAGATCAAAGATGCTTGGAAAGTATTAGAGCATTTCTTTCAAAATCCGGTGTAAGGCATTGCGATACTTCCATGGATGGCCCAAAAGTAATGTTGAAGAGTAAAAAAAATATCAACTAAAATGAAAATATCATACAAACCTGGTAACTAGTCGTAGACACGTTAGATATTGTTGTGCTACCTAATATCCATCTGTTTCCCTGATCACCTTTCTTATCCCATATTATCCTCTTAGAACCCACAGGGTCTTTAATATACACGCTGAGTTCTCCCATTGAGTGGCCATACATGTGATAGTACCAGGAAATGCAACGACATTGCGAGGGTGGAAACAGTTTGCTTGTTAGGAGTGCTGTGTCGTTCTCCTTGGCAGGGAAGCTGGCCTCGGTAAAAATGTAATGGCCTGGAAATTTGACGATAATAGTAATTATGGATAATGGTGGATACTCTTGGATAATAGTGGATGATCATAGATATTTGTGGGATAATAGTGGATAGTGAGGATCAGGTGCACCGATTAGTAACGATGGACAATAATGAATAACGTTTGATAATGATGGGTAACCATGGAAAGTGAGGGATAGAGATGGCCGATGAGTTGGGATCAAAAGGGATGACAAATGATGATGATGGATCCCTGAGATATCTTACCCGTGCCAGTAGTATGGTCTTGATTTGGACCAGTGCTCCTGGTTGGTGTTGATCCTTTATGTGCTTGCCAGAAATAATCCATGTTTTTATAACGGGTCCAATGACAGTAACTACCGCGCGTAAAATCACAGTTATCTAAAAAGAAATAAAAGAATATTCCATCATTAGTTTAACGAGACTTCGCCTGAGCAGCTAAAACGCTCTTCAAACATGA
Organism: Dendronephthya gigantea; assembly: GCF_004324835.1. NCBI lineage: Eukaryota > Metazoa > Cnidaria > Anthozoa > Malacalcyonacea > Nephtheidae > Dendronephthya > Dendronephthya gigantea. The sequence goes on from NW_021163120.1 coordinate 52,144, forward strand.
TGGGCAGGCAGAGACAAGATGCTGAAATGAACTTATCCTGTTATCCAAAAAACAAACCTGGGTTGCATGTACTGTTGGCGTAGCAATCTTTTTCTTCTTTCGGAACCCCTGGGCAGTCTTTCCCGCCATGCATCGGGGCAGGATCTGAACATTTTCTAGATCGACGACGCTTGCAATTTTCATCGCATTCTGTCCAAGAGGACCAGCGACCCCAATGACCAGCAACAGGAGCTGAAACAAGAAAATAAAAGCGTTTAACTTAGGATAGACGAGCTCAGAGGTTGTATTTCTGGAACTTAGCATCAAATGTGGTATAACAACTACCAAAATAGACAAAACCCTTCTCGACCTTTCGACCTGAGGGCCTTCGTCAGAAGACGAAAGTCGAGAAGTGTTTTGTCTATTTTGGCAGTTGTTATACCACATTTGATGCTAAGTTGTTTGAAGACGCTGCCACGCTGCTCCTTGGTTGTATTTCTGGAAGCCATTGGCAACCTTGCAAGCCAACGTAGGCCGTGGATCGAAGGTAGAAAACCCTGGCTTGTGGGGTTTAGGTAATTGCTTGCGTTCTAGTCAATGAGTCATGCAATTATATCTAGCTATAGTATGTGTCACTGGTTCTGTCATAAGCGTAGAGGCCCGTGGGGGGGAGGGGAAGGCGTTCGTATTTTTACACGATGAAGGTGAGTCCCCACGAAAGGTTAATCCGACCCTGTGAAGGTCCCCCCTATCATTGAAAATCAATTTTTGTGTTCCCGTGAAAGATCACGAGTCACGACAGGGAATGAGGGAAAGACAACGATCTCAGCCACTGATCTACGTATGTCACTGATATCCGATAAATTTAAGTGCTCGAAGCAAAGGACCTACCGTAACATTCCTCGTCCGTGCAATTCTGCCATTGAGATTCCACGCCATGCGACGATGCTCCAGGACAGTCCGCGTGGTTTGAAGAGAAACAATATCTTTGTCTTTTCTTGACACAATCTTTGCTGCAGGGCGAAAAACTGGACCACTCGCTAAACCCAACGCCATTCACTATTTGAAAAGACGTGATATTCATTTCATTTAAGAAAGTTGAACTGCTGCTAAAAAGTTGTTATTGATCAAATAACATGGAGCAACAAGCTGTTAGTAACAAATTTTAATCTTGCAGCAAGACTTAATTTTAATCTTGCAGAGATAAACAAACCACTCTAACTATAGCCAGCGTGATAAAACCAAGTGGAAAGACATCTCGATATATAGAGAAGTATATCATATATATAGTATATTATATATTCTAGGAACAATTAACGTTTGTATAGCACTCTAACACCGAAGCGCCAAAATTAAATTCCTCCTCGCTCAGTTTATTATAAAACCGTTGAAATGTCTGTTCATTCGACCATCCTGCGGATAACATAATATCCCTAATGTTACAGTTATTCGACGCTATATATAGTATCTTTGGAAACAGGTCCATACGGTTTCACATAACTCAGTAGCAATTGCTTTCTATCATGGCTATTTTTATTAGTTCTCTTGATATACCCTAAGAGATGAGTAACGACCCAAAGCTGAGGCTCAAATGGATATTTCAAAAACTCGAGGGGTTTGACATGAGTTCCGCCGGACACGTGTCTGTTTGACTTTCTCCATGACGTGGAAAGTGCACTTGTCCGCAACGAGAATCATGTTATCGACAGTGAGAAGATGAATAGTTTGACAGCGTTGTCCACTGAGTAAGGTCAATAAGAAGGAAAATTTAACAGTAAGCTCCTTCAAAGTCAGCGCGGAGGGTATAGGCTGCTTTCGAAAAAACTATAAGACCTTGCTAACATCCCATGTTGTCTGGTAACGCGGTAGAGCCGGGCGTAGTTTGAATACACCTTTCATAAAGTGCTAAACAATAGGTAGCTGTCCGAAAGTGACTTCACTATCACTTAACTGCAAAATAGAAGATAAAGCAAACCTCGCCGAGTTGATTAAGCGATAGGACAAACCCGAGTCAAACAGCGATGACAGAAAATCTAACGTCCGTGGTAAGGGAGGGGAGATGATATCACAGTGCCTCTTCGTACAAAATTTTAACCATTTCTGCAGATGCACTTGGTACTGAGATTTAGTGCTATCTCTCCAAGAGGATTCAATTATGTTAATGGTCTTAACGAGGAGCCAGGTTGTTGTAGTTGTTGCCGCAGGCATGACAAACCAAAAGTTTGAGTTTCTTGCAAAGGGGATGAGTTGTTTCCGATGATTTCCGACCGAGGTTCAGTAGTTTGTGACTGGGTTGTAGGACCACAGGAGGTGGAACATGAAGAGAGGCTAGCAAAGGATACCAAGGCTGGGTGGGACAGTCGGGAATAACTAAAATTCGCTTGGCATGCTCCTGAATTATTTTCTTTACAGCCTGTAACAGAAAACTAAACGGCGGGAAACAATAAAATTTCAAGTCAATCCACGAAATAGAGAAAGCAAGAACGAACACTGCTCCAGGATCTGGCGGATAAGAGCAATATGTTCGGAACTGTTTTATATTTAAGTGTGATGCAAAAAGATTGATCTAAGTGTGAAAATTCAAGGTACTGAGCGCATTATGTAATGACAATGGTTTGGTTTCCATTCGCTATCCGGATTATGAAAATGACGAGATTCTTAGCGTGTTAAGACATTCTGCGAACCAGGAATGTGAGCAGCAGTAAGCCAAATGTTGTATTTTATACAAAATTCCCAAATTTCGCAGCCCATAGAGCGGCAAATACTGCGATGACAAGAACCCATGTTATTTATTACAGCTACTGCTGTGGTGTTATCTATCATGAGTTTTACATGCTTACACCACTTAAGAGTGGTGCAGAACAGTTTAAGGGTAAAAAATGCAGCCAAAAGTTTAATGTAGTTTATGTGATGGGTGCATTCATCTGGCGACCATCTTCCCCCTGAAGATGTATCACCTAGTACAGCTCCCCATCTTTCTAGGGGTGCATCAGAGTATATAGTTATATCAATAGGAGGAATGAAAAGAAATCTAAAACTCTCTTCAAGATGGGTGACCCACCAATCGTAACTCTATCAAGCCATCCTCAGAGACAGTCATAGAGGAATCAAAATTACCCTTAGCTCTTTTAGGAGCATCTTTTTTATCCATTTCAAGGTACCTATAACAAAGAGCCCCATACTGAACCCCTGGTAAGGGGGAGACTAGGTAACCAATAATCTTGGCTACCTGCTGGATAGGAATGTCTGCTGGATGTTACATTATGTAATAAGGTTGATATTATTAATAATGGGGTTAATATTTAATAAGTTGTTAGGAGAGTTGTGATTGATAAGTGGGCGTGAAGGACAGAGACTTGAAGTGAAAAGGTTGTAATTTGTTGGACTGAGTTTAGGGAATAAATATATAAATATACGTATAAGTTACAAAGAGAATAAACTTGAAACACTGGACATTCAATAACATCAAAGAAGATTTTTTTAATTTTTTCCTTTTTTTCTCATTTGTAACTTGGATAGTCATTGTTATCAAGTTAATCACAAATCCTAGGATAATTACCTCTTGAGAAGGGAAAGGAGTGTACTTATCAGGATGCATAACTAGATCTAGGCAGTCAAATGTTTCAACTGTATCAAGAGCATTTGTAGCACACTTAGCATATGTATCACCCTGCAGATAGAAGCCATCAATATACCCACTAATAATATGATTCATAGCTCTAAGCTTAGCCAGGGGTGGTTTCATAAGTTTATTATGTCAAGAACCTGATCATTTATTACATGATCAAAGAAAGTTTTCACTATATTATATCATATGAAATAGGATTCATACGCATTAATTTAAATGTCATTAAAAGCTTATTCTGCAACGATCTACCAAATATAGTAGAAGAGGATGAAGATGGAGAAATTGAAATGTTTGCTGACGACACAACCATTTATGTGGTTGGACAAACAGTAGACATAGTATCGTTAAAGCTAAATAAGATTTCAAGTAAATTTTGGGACTGGTGCCTTAATAATTCTCTAACACCTCATCCAGGTAAGACAGAATTCATGATTATGGGAGGGAAATCATTTGTCGGGCCAGAGCAAGCTATAAAACTAGGAAATTCGATCATAAAACGAGTACGGTCGACAAGATGCTTGGGGATAGAGTTGGATGATGAATTGAAACGGTCCAAACACATGCTGGATTTAACGAAAGCATTTTCTCAGAAAATTAGTTTTTTAAAGTCCTTGTATTTCCTACCAAAGAAAGTTAGACTTGATTTTTATTATAAGGTCATACTTCCGTCACTGACATATGGCATCGTTTTGTAGGGGTCATGTAGCAAAATTTTATTTGATGACCTTGAAAAATTGCATGTGAGGGCTGCTAAAATTATCTATTGCCTTGATTGGCACATGCCAACAAAAGATGTAATTACAGTTTACAAATGGAGAACATTAAAAAAAATGCATCTTGAATCGCTGGCGAAACTGATTCAAAAAATTTAGTACCAAAATGTTCCAACAATTATGTCTGATCTGATAGTAAAACATTCGCTTGAGTATAATTTAAGAGAAACTAATTGTCTAAGGCTACTGAGGGTGAGGACTGAAATAATGAAGAAGTCAATTACCTATAAGGGCTCAGTTTTGTGGAATAACTTACAAAATGAGACGAGAGAAATAGAAAACAATAGGCTGTTCTCGCAGTCTGTAACTAATTTAGAATTAAGAGACTCAATGTTTTAAATGTAACTCTATCTCTTCATTTTTAATATAAATAGTAACATTAAATTAGTAATATTATAGATATTGATATTGTATACTTATATCTATATATTCACGACCCTATCAGCTTCTGCTGTATCTTTAATTATATCAAAATAAATGCTTTAATTAACTAACTAAAAATTGTCCATGTTGGCAAATCTCAAAAAACATTATTATTTAAATTATTTAAATATAAGTTACACTTGTCTCTCTTACAACAGAAACAGGAAAACTTTAATGGGACGTAATTCAGCAAAGTCTCGCAAATTATATAAACAATGTTGCATCTATTGTTTGCTTTAGTTAACTCAAAGTTGCACTATTTCAGACAAGTATTTACTGTGTTTTATGCAGGAAATGTTTGTTCATACTAAATCTCATTAAAGGTAAGTGATGCTTCCTTCTCTTACAACAACAACAGGACCCTTGGGATGGGATACCAGTTTGGGAGAGAATTCAGAGAACAAATTTTCATATTTACAAAAGAAGGTAAGAGTCTCCAGCTCCCCGCCTGCTTCAGGGTAGCACAGAATGAAATAGGACTCCTTTTCCCTAACCCAGGTTAAAACCAATATTTTACAAATTTCGTAGTGAAATGCGACGCTGCATACCTTAATGATCTTCTGGGACTTTTATTGTTGTCTTCAGATTTCCTTCCTTGGTGTAAATTTGAACCGCCGTACGATCGTCTGTTAGTATCATGATTTCATTCTGCTGGGAAATACTCAATGAAAATGCCTCACTCGAGTCACGTTTAAACATGTATTTCAATTGACACGTCTTGTCACAAACATACACATGAGGGTCTTCGTGTTGGTTGATGATAATATCATCGTCTTTGCATATCCCGATACTAACTGAAGAGAACACACTTTTGAACTCGAGAAAATCCAATGTATGATTTGCTTTTACATTGTAAGTCTCGTCCAATATCGTCAACATGAATACTTCACCTGAACGTCCTCTCACCACGTAAACATTGTTATTCATATCAACAGCAGGCGCTTCCAAAATATAACCTGCAAATTCAGGTATTTCAACCCGTTTGATTTTTCCTGCCTCATGGATAATCATGATGTGGTCACGATACCCAGTATCAGTGACAGTAAGAACATCCCCCTGACTGTTCACAGCAGAGAAGTAGGGTATAATTTTATTATCAAGGAACTGTTCGTAGGAAGGATGAGGCAATTCCTCTCCCATAGACTTTCTTGTTGAAATTTCCTTCCAATTTCTTATTGGGTGAAAACTACGATCAGGAAGTTCAATCGTTGGCATGCAGGCGGGCACTTCAAACGAATACTTGCTGCTGAATTTCCCAACATATTGAAACAACACATAGTTGATTAACATAACCGACTGGACGTTCTCCACTCGTTGTGTTTTATTCAACAACGATTTGACTCCACCGTTCAAATACACCGAGAATATCTCTTGAATGGCTGGTAAGCTATGCAGCTTCTTCAAAAACAACAAACACCCTTTGATTGCGGTCTCAGGACTATCGACATGTTCCAGTATTTCTGAAACTATTCGTAGCTTCGCGGCAAAAATTCGATCTTCGATACTAAATGCCTCATTCCTGAAAGCAGTGGTTGCTGTCTTGCGCGCATCTTTGAATCTTTCCCTCGCAGTTTCAAACTCTCTGTCCGAGTTGATTTTAAGCTTTTCCATGGCGCGAGGAAGCTCTATTGCTTGGTTTAAGATACCAGACTGAATAACGCTCGAAGGTTCACCTGGTTCGTCCTGAGTTTCGGTCGCTTTCTGCTCGGGATTTGATTTATCAAGAGAAACACTGAGTACTACTCCTTCTTGAAGGAAATCGTAACTGGCGAGTAAAGTTGATCTAGAAAGGCCATCGATTTTGGACTTGATATCATTTAACTCTCGTACGACAATCTTACGAATTTCTGCATCGGTTACATCGCCGTCTTTCAGTTTGTCTGCCGTCGAGTCTCTGACCTTATTCCATAATAAACCAAGTGTTGAACTGAGAATACTTGTCACAATTGAAGACATACCGAGTTTCTTTACTCCAAGCGATGCAAAACTTTGACTAAACACAAGACAATATGTCAAAGCAGATTCATTCTTGCGTTAAATTCCTCACAATCTTGTGGTATGTTCATCCTGTAATTTTACCATATGGAAATTTCCAGGCGGGAATCCCGCTAAGTTTCTTCATCTACAATATGTTAGTGCGGGCTTTTTGTACAAATATTCCTGTCACTTCATTCACAGAGTTTCTTACGATCATCTTAACACAATATTCTTTTCCATGATATCGAACTGGGATCAGAGAAAAGTGTATTTGAACGAGATCTACGTATCTTTTCTAATGCTTGCAAAAATTTTTAAGTGTTTTTTCGTATAAAGGACCGTGGCGGGGATCCTGATGATTTGTGTCATCTTCTTTCTTTCTTTGAGAAGTCTCCAGCCTAGTTCCCACGGTTTAAAATATTGCTCATTTTAATAGAGCTATCAATCAAATTTTAAAGCAAAGTAAATCAGGTGCAGACTGTTGCTGACACAAGGCTTGACGTTCCCACTTGAAGAGTGAAAATCAAACTTTTCTATGATTATGAGTTGAAGCAATCAATCACATATTTAGTAAAAAATGATCGATTAAAGTTATTTCGAGATTGAATTCAACGCTTATTGTTTACTTGTCTGAGAGTAGATTCATTCAAATATGGGGGCGTTTGTTATGTCCACAAAAGTGAGTGTAATTTGATTTGGATTGCATGAGTCATCAGCCGGGAGTGGAGAGTTGTACGAGAGAGAGTGCAGCGCATGCGCCAATCAGTCTTTAGATCTTTACCAGACAAAGACCGCACGGACGTGATGAGTGTGAGAGTGGACTGCAAGTAAAGGAATGCGAGAAAACAGGGGAGGCGTACAGCTCTCACACTCCAGGCCAAATCAAACTTTAACTTCCAGGTAAGTCTCGTTTAATTTTCAATTCTATTTCGTCATCAACCAAAGTCATGTGACGTTGTACGAGATTTCAGAGCAATCAGTGAGGGCTTTGTCCTGCAGAGATACACAAACCGCTCTAACTATAGCCAGCGTGATAAAACCCAGTGGAAAGACATCTCGATATATAGAGAAGTATATTATATATATAGTATATTATATATCCTAGGAACAATCAACGTTTGTATAGCACTCTAACACCGAAGCGCCAAAATTAAATTCCTCCTCGCTCGGTTTATTATAAAACCGTTGAAATGTCTGTTCATTCGACCATCCTGCGGATAAAATAATATCCTTAATTTTACAGTTATTGGACGCTAAAAAGGATGTAGTTGCTGCTCGAACACTATGACCTTTCAATTTGCTAACATCTAAACCTACAGCTACCAAAACAGACTTTATCCATCGAGATATAGTATCTTTGGAAACAAGTTCATACAGTTTCACATAACTCAGTAGAAATTGCTTTCTATCATGGCTATTTTTATCAGTTGTCTAAGAGATGAGTAACGACGCAAAGCTGAGGCTCAAATGGATATTTCAAAAACTCGAGGAGTTTGACATGAGTTCCGACACGTGTCTGTTTGACTTTCTCCATGACGTGGAAAGTGCACTTGTCCACAACGAGAATCATGTTATCGACAGTGAGAAGATGAATAGTTTGACAGCGTTGTCCACTGAGTAAGGTCAATAAGAAGGAAACTTTAACAGTAAGCTCCTTCAAAGTCAGCGCGGAAGGTATAGGCTGCTTTCGAAAAAACTATAAGACCTTGCTAACATTTTCCATACAAAATTTTAACCATTTCTGCAGATGCACTTGGTACTGAGATTTAGTGCTGTCTCTCCCAGAGGATTCAATTATATTAATAAACTTTACTAGATGCCACGTTGTTGTAGTTGTTCCAGTAGACATGGCAAACCAAATGCTTGAGTAGTCCAATTTCTCTCTCAAAACTGTTTCAAGTGTAGAGCCATCTGAAGTAAGTCTAGCACATTCAGAATACTGAGTAAGAAGACAACTGCCCCCCTTGGAAAACACCCTTGACCTACAATATAATTTAAATGGGCACTCCATAAAAGCAGAAGAAAACTATTTACCTGAGGCTGGGACTTTAAAAATGTGAGTTGTTCTTGGACTTCTTTCTGAGGGGAAGAGGACACCTCTTGTTGATGAAACTCTTGGCGGAAGTTGTTCCTGGACGGAAGTTGATCCTGGGCGGAAGTTGATCGTGGGTGGATATATCCCCCTACCCTGTTGGCCTAAAAAAGGCTTCAGGGCTTTATGCCTTGAAATCGACTGGAAGGGTTTCCCTGCATGGGAAACTGTATTTACAAAATTATTTGTAGCCTGAATATCTTTTTAAGACAGAAATATGATTATATTTATTATGTTAAGAACCTGATCATTTATTACAAGGCAAAGAAAGTTTTCACTATATTATATCATAGGAAATAAGATTCATACGCTTTTAAATGTCATTAAAAGCTTATTGTCCACGTTGGCAAATGTAAAAAAAAAATTATCATATAAATTATTTAAATATAAGTTACACTTGTCTCTCTTACAACAGAAACAGGGACACTTTAATGGAACGTAATTCAGCAAAGTCTCACAAATTATATAAACCATGTTGCATCTATTGTTTGCTTTAGTTAACTCAAAGTTGCACTATTTCAGACAAGTATTTACTGTGTTTTATCCAGGAAATGTTGTTCATACTAAATCTCATTAAAGGTAAGTGATGCTTCTCTCTCTTACAACAACAACAGGACCTTTGGGATGGGATACCAGTTTGGGAATGACTTCATCGCAGAAATTTTCATCTTTACAGAAAAAGCTAAGAGCCTCCAGCTCCCCGCCTGCTTCAGGGTAGCACAGAATGAAATAGGAATGCTTTTCCCTATCCCTGGTTAAAACCAATATTTTACAAATTTGGTAGTGAAATGCGACGCTGCATACCTCATGATCTTTTGGGACTTTTATTGTTGTCTTCAGATTTCCTTCCTTGGTGTATATTTGAACCGCCGTACGATCATCTGTTGGTATCATGATTTCATTCTGCTGGGAAATACTCAATGAAAATGCCTCACTCGAGTCACGTTTAAACTTGTATTTCAATTGACACGTCTTGTCATAAACATACACATGAGGGTCTTTGTGTTTGATGATGATAATATCATCGTCTTTGCATATCGCGATCCTAATATCAAAGAAGCCGAGAAAACGCAATTTATGCTTTGCTTTGACATTGTAATTCTCGTCCAATATCGTCAACACGAATACTTTACAAGAACCTAGTCTCACCACGTAAACATTGTTATTCATATCAACAGCAAGCGGTGCTAAAACAAAAACATAATCTGAATATTCAGGTATTTCAACCCGTTTGATTTCTCCTGTCTCATGGATAATCATCATGTTGTCACCAGAGAGACCAGGCACAGTACCAGGGGCAGTAAGAACATCCCCCTGACTGTTCACAGCAGAGCAGTAAGGTACTATTTCTTCATCAAGGAACTGTTCGTACGGAGGATGAGGCAATTCCTTTCCCATAGACTTTCTTTTTGAAATTTCGTTCCAATTTCTTATTGGGTGAAAACTACGATCAGGAAGTTCAATCGTTGGCATGCAGGCGGGCACTTCAAACGAATATTTGCTGCTGAATTTCCCGACATATTCAAACAACACATAGTTGATTAACATAACCGACTTGACGTTCTCCACTCGTTCAGGCTTATTCAACACTGATTTGATTCCACCGTTCAAATACACCGAGAATATCTCTTGAATGGCTGGTAAGCTATGAAGGGTCTCCAAAAACGACAAACACCCAGCGATTGCGGTCTCAGGACTGTCGATATGTTCCAGTATTTCTGAAACTATTCGTAGCTTCGCAGCAAAAATTCGATCTTCGATATTAAATGCTTCATTCCTGAAAGTAGTGGTCGCTGTCTCGCGCGCTTTCTTGAATCTTTCTCTCGCAGTTTCAAACTCTCTGTCTGAGTTGATTTTAAGATTTTCCATGGCGCGAGGAAGCTCTATTGCTTGGTTTAAGATACCAGACTGAATAACGCTCGAAGGTTCACCTGGTTCGTCCTGAGTTTCGGTCGCTTTCTGCTCGGGATTTGATTTATCAAGAGAAACACTGAGTATCTTTACTCCTTCTTGAAGGAAATCGTAACTACCGAGTAAAGTTGACCTAGAAAGGCCATCGATTTTGGACTTGATATCATTTAACTCTCGTACGACAATCTTACGAATTTCTGCATCGGTTACATCGCCGTCTTTCAGTTTGTCTGCCGTCGAGTCTCTGACCTTATTCCATAATAAACCAAGTGTTGAACTGAGAATACTTGTCACAATTGAAGACATACCGAGTTTCTTTACTCCAAGCGATGCAAAACTTTGACTAAACACAAGACAATATGTCAAAGCAGATTCATTCTTGCGTTAAATTCCTCACAATCTTGTGGTATGTTCATCCTGTAATTTTACCATATGGAAATTTCCAGGCGGGAATCCCGCTAAGTTTCTTCACCTACAATATGTTAGTGCGGGATTTTTGTACAAATATTCCTGTCACTTCATTCACAGAGTTTCTTACGATCATCTTAACACAATATTCTTTTCCATGATATCGAACTGGGATCAGAGAAAAGTGTATTTGAACGAGATCTACGTATCTTTGCTAATGCTTGCAAAAATTCAAAGTGTTTTTATCGTATAAAGAACGTGGCGGGGATCCTGATGATTTGTGTGATTTTCTTTCTTTGAGAAGTCTCCAGCCTAGTTCCCACGGTTTAAAATATTGCTCATTTTAATAGAGTTATCAATCAAATTTTAAAGCAAAGTAAATCAGGTGCAGACTGTTGCTGACACAAGGCTTGACGTTCCCACTTGAAGAGTGAAAATCAAACTTTTCTATGATTATGAGTTGAAACAATAATCACATATTTAAGAAAAATGATCGATTAAAGTTATTTCAAGAGTGAATTCAACGCTTATTGTTTACTTGTTAGAGAATAAATTTATTCCAATATGGGGGCGTTTGTTATGTCGAGAAAAATTAGTGTACAGGAAACCCAAGCAAAACAATGAAAATGACTGGTAAAACGCATCAAGTTTTAGCTCAAGTTATTTTATTAGATTCACGAGACAGTCTAAACAATTCAAGGTGGAAAATACTAACGCTCTTTCCGCCTGTTTGACGAAGTCTTTTTTTTTAATTTCTCACTCAGCGCGAACGAATAATGACGTCTCGTAAATAACTATTAAGCCTGTTTTCCACTAGGCGGAATTTTACCCGCGGAGCGGAATTTTTAATTGTCTGCGCGCTTTCACGCAGAACTAATGTGAGAAAAACAAAGAAAAATTCCGCTCCGCGAGCAAAATTCCGCCTAGTGGAAAACAGGCCTTATGACATCTGACCTTAGCCAGATTGAAATGAATGAATAGTTACAAAAGCTCTGTGTATAAGAACCCTTATTTGAAAACTCGTAACTTATCGACACGATCGCATCTATCAAAAGACGAAAATCTCAACAGAGATCTCCGCAACCATGATAATGAAGACGAGAATGATGATTGATGTTCAGGGATGTTGATGTATAATTATGGATGGGTTGGTATGATTAAATATGATAATCTTGTGCATGGATGGATATCAATTGACAATCATGGACAATGATGGAACGATGTAGAGTAATGAGGTAATGACTATTCATAATAATGATGGTGGTCATGAGATCACTCTTATTTCATACCTGAGTCTGTAGTGTGGTCTCGACTGGGTCCAGTCTTCCTGGATTGTCTCAATCTTCTCTTTGTTTGTCAATAGCAGCGCTGGTTTTTATCACGGACCCAATGACAATATTTACCACGCGTAAAATCACAGATATCTACAAGGAATGAAAGAGTTGTACATCATCAGTTGAGTTAGCTCTCACCAGAATAATTGCTTATCAAAACCTTGCGAGTAAACTCGTGTTATACCAGAACATGGATAAAATAATTACAATACAACATTCGCTCTTCAAAATCAAAATCCAGCATATCGACAGACAGGCATCAGATGTAATCTAACAAAATTTAAGCGTGTGTAGTTTGTGAAATTTTTCTCTACAGAGAGTTTCAACTGTCTCTTGAGGTTGTTAACTCAGCCAAGAGTTTGAGCTCGGCTCAAATGAACAAATGAATGAATAAACGAATGCAGTAAATATACCTGAGTTAAGCTAAGGCCAAGGAGCCATTGTCCTTCCCCCCAACTCTGGGAACCCTAGTCCATAAAAAACTGTATATTTACCTAAAGATTTCAACTTCCTCTTTGGACCTTCTCCTGACAGATTCACTCTCTTTATAAAATACTTTTTTGATGACAGGTAAACCTCAAATAAAAACTTTAAAAGTCAATGAAAAGGTATAAGCAAGGAGCTATGTCTAAAGAATATGTGGCTTACAATCTGTTGTACTTCTATACAGCAAGCAGCTACAATACCTTCCCATTTCTTCGCTTGATTTGCCACCCTGTTCACGCGTAGCTCTGCCCAATCAATTCTGGGAACCAAAGGGGTTTCGCCTGCTTTCAGACTTGTTTCTGCAAATATGCAAAAAATCTCTATTAAAAAGATATAGACATTAAAGAGATGTCTGTATTAAAGAGGTGTCTGTATTAGAAAGATGTTTGTATTAGAGAGATGTCTGTATTAGAGAGATGTTTGTATTAGAGAGATGTTTGTATTAGAGAGATGTCTGTATTAGAGAGATGTCTGTATTAGAGAGATGTCTGTATTAGAGAGATGTCTGTATTAGAGAGATGTCTGTATTAGAGAGATGTCTGTATTAGAGAGATGTCTGTATTAGAGAGATGTTTGTATTAGAGAGATGTCTGTATTAGAGAGATGTCTGTATTAGAGAGATGTTTGTATTAGAGAGATGTCTGTATTACAGAGATGTCTGTATTAGAGAGATGTCTGTATTAGAGAGATGTCTGTATTAGAGAGATGTCTGTATTAGAGAGATGTCTGTATTAGAGAGATGTTCATATTAGAGAGATGTCTGTATTATTAGAGAGACATCTGTATTATTAGAGAGAATTGTCTGTATTATTAGAGAGAATTGTCTGTATTAGAGATATATAAACTACCTTCCATTTTATTTGTCACTAAATCTTGTGGAGATATTATTTCATCAATCATCTCTTTGGCCTTTGTCTGACAGTCTCGACTCCCTGAGATCTCAATTGGTGTGTGGATGGCATCAGCTTCATCTTTCAATATCTTGAAATTGAAGAGAGTAAGTTTCAGGCCTTCAACACAAGTTAAGCATGCACTTGGTTGATTACAAACTTTCCCTGAACCTAGGACTACAATCTTTACAAGAAAGGAGTCATTTTTTCAGACTGACCTTAATCCATGCTCCAGATGTATTCTGAATATTCTTAATGCTCTGGCCACCTCTCCCTATAGCATTGTACAACAAGAGAAACAATTTTCTAAAGTGAGTACCAAGTAAGTGCCTGTACCCTCCCACTGCCCAGGGGTGTGGGTCTATGGAAGGCAAAGGAGCATAAAAACATATGGTACAAGACAAGCTAAGAGAAACAATTTTCTGAATGGGCGGGAACTTAGTGTTGTTGTCACATAATCGTAAATAAACTTAAACCCGGACAGAAAAATTTGCCTTGACAACGCTTTTTCGTTTGTTTATTTCATTTTTATGTGCAGTCATAGTCCCCTACAGGTCAAGTTATTGTCATTCGGGATTTTAAAGCGCTCGAAGAATCGAAATAGGTCTACTACCAGCCTTTACAAACTCAGCCCGGGCTGAAATTTCAGCCCTGGTTTTAAAATAATTCTGACGTGTCATAACACAGCCCGGGCTGAAATTTGCCATGTAATTGAAAAATACTTTGGCCCCGGTTTGCAGGGCTTAAACTCAGCCCGGGCTGAAAAGACACCATGTAATCAGCCCCTTAAAGGTCAAATGAGAGGATATTATAACAATAAGTTCTCAAGGTATTTAGATCTTTATCAGACATGTGAAAATTTCAGACAATTGCTTGATTATTGGAATCAAATATCAGAACATTCGAAGAAATCTTGAGCTATCTTGGAGTTAAAAAATTTAGTCACAGTATGCAAAATCATAGCTAGCATCCATATCATTGCATTGACCTATATCCTTATATAGATAAATCCAATATTTAAAACATATTTTCATCAACGTTTCTCACAATACACGCTGGTTATTAAAGACTGATATGGTACAATATTTAAATCTACACCGAAACTAACTGAATTGATGTGTTATACCGTGCGCCATGGCTTACCAATAATCTTGCCAACATCCCGACTAGAAACCTCGATCCTCAACGAATCGCCATCATCCTGACTGCCACCAAATACCCCACCATTACGATCTCGGGATCCGAACCCTCTGGAGGGCGGTGGGCGCTCTTCCTTGGCGGGGGACGATGAATCAAACCCCCGCCTAGGCCTCCTGGGCAAAGCGTTATCAAAATCCGAATTACCCCTCCAATTACCTGAGCCATCGTTTGATCCCCAACTGTTTGTAGTACGCGAAGATCGTCCGCGACCGAAACGTTTCTCAGGAGCTGAAAATCCGGAATTGTGAGAGTTTGTACTCGACTCAGGACTATGGTCAGTCCATTTCATGGGTTTGGAAACGCCGGAGCTAATCTCCAGATCCCAATCTTCACCGGAGTCGCTCATGGTCGAATTTTACTTTGTGTAAAGGCGAAACAAACGTTTAACGACGAATAAAAAGCAAAGAAAACCCTCAAAATATTCACTTCTTACAACTTGACATTTTATCAGAAAACGTGTTATGGCGAATGCGCTAAATGGTATCGATGCTTTGAATGAAAGATACTGCTTATTGTATGTCGTGGGCTCAGGTTGTTGTAAATGTGACGTCATCGAAAACTTACGATGCCTAACGTGATGCATTATATTTTAATAGGCCTAAATTTTGGCTCGTCTTTATACTCCGCTGAATCATTGTTGTTAGTTTGGAAGTAGATGCCTGTATTAGAGAGGTGCCCGCATTAGAGAGATGTCTGTATTAGAGAGAAATTTTGGTATTAGAGAGATCAGAGATGTCTGCATTACAGAGGTATCTGTATTAGAGAGGTATCTGTATTAGAGAGATGTCTGTATTAGATAGATGTCTGTGTTAGAGAGATGTTTGTATTAGAGAGGTGTCTGTATTAGAGAGATGTTTGTATTAGAAAGATGTCTGTATTAGAGTGATGTCTGTATTAGAGAGATGTCTGTATTAGAGAGATGTCTGTATTAGAGAGATGTCTGTATTAGAGAGATGTCTGTATTAGAGTGATGTCTGTATTAGAGAGATGTCTGCATGAAGGAATGAAAGTCATACATCATCAGTTGAGTTAGCTCTCACGAGAATAATCGACCAAATGAATGAATAAACGAATGCAGTAAATATGCCTGAGTTACACGAGCTGTTGATATCACAATTGTTTATCTCTTCACACGCACTTGCAATAATTCACATCATTAGCAGAGGATGAATCTTAACCATTCCTGACTTGATGAATTGTGCAGTTGAAAATATGTTCATATCAGAGAGATTTCTGTATTGAAGAGGTGCATATATTAAGACACGTTCACATTTGCAATTTTGCTGCCATCTTCTTCTTTTGATAGATGTAAACGAGTAGATTTAGTTATGGTTGTTCAGATAAGAACACCTATACATCATTACATCATAACTATTCGCTCGTTCACATCAATCAAAAGACGAAATCGCACCAAAATCGCAAGGAAAATAGGACCCCATGAACCAGCACTGCCCTCATGCATATTTTCTTCTTAATTTTTTCCAAACAGTCGTGCTTTATGGTGATGGCAGAAAATCTAACGTCCGTGGTAAGGGAGGGGAGATGATATCACAGTGTCTCTTCATACAAAATTTTAACCATTTCTGCAGATGCACTTGGTACTGAGATTTAGTGCTGTCTCTCCAAGAGGAGTCAATTATGTTAATGGTCTTAACGAGTAGCCAGGTTGTTGTAGTTGTTGCCGCAGACATGACAAACCAAAAGCTTCAGAAGTCTAATTTCTCTCCGAAAAACTGAAGTAAGTCCAGCCCATTCAGAATAGTAAGAAAACAATGTCCCCCCCCCCTTGGAAAACAGCCTTGACCTACTATATAATTTAAATGGGTCTTCCATAAAAGCAGAAAAACTATTTACCTATGGGTGAGACTTTAAAAACATGAGTTGTTCTTGGACTACTTTTTGAGAGGGGCAGAGGACGCCTGTTGTTGATGAAACCCTTGGCAGAAGTTGTTTTAGGGTGAATACATCCCCCTCCCTCTGCTGGCCTAAAAAAGGCTTCCGGGCTGTAGCCTTGAAATCGACTGGAAGGGTTTCCCTGAGACACAATATTTACAAACTTGTTTGTAGCCTGAATATCTATCTAAGAGAAAAACATGATTATCTTTATTATGTTAAGAACCTGATCATTTATTACAAGAGCAAAGAAAGTTTTCACTATATTATATCATATGAAATAAGATTCATACATGTAACAAGTTGTTTATTTAAGCAGCCATATTACAGACGACACAGGTCGCCCTAGATCACTATTTTACAATGCTACATCTCCCTTTCTATGGAAGCGTTAACAAAACCTATAACTGAACGATTTAACCTGAACTAGAAAAGTCAAAATATTAAGTTTGTGAGAGTTTATGTACTGTTCGCATCCGTCTCCTGTTCACTTCATTTCTTTTTTTTTTTCTTCACCTCTCCTTTCTCTTCCTGCGACAGCAAATGTTAACATACTAAATAATACATGTATATTGTCATTCAGTGTACCTACGATTAGGTTTTATTGTTCGACCATACCGTGAGGTCTTTAATCCGGTTTGCGCACACGGGTTGCTAGAGTTCGCTTGTGCAGTTTGTTGTTCACATTGAACTTCTTGTTGACTAGGAGTGTCACTTGGACTGGTTTCACAAGACGTAGTTGACCGTGCAGTCTCCGCGTTGGTAGAACTTGATTCTGGAAATTTCATACGCATCAAATGTGATCGATTTCGCCGGTAAACTCTGTCGTTGTGATCTGTGATCAGGTATGATCTTGGAGCAATCTCTTTCTTTATTGTCGCCGGTTGCCAGTTTGCTTTCGGGGTTTTCTGTGCCATGACGTGGTCTCCTTTGCTCAGTTTGGGGAGCAATGCGGTGTGTTGGTCATAGTATCTCTTTTGTCGATTTCGTTCGTTCTTGAGATTTGCCGCTACATTTTCAACAACTTTTGGCTTTAGAAGCTGGTCGCTTACTGGTAATAACGTTTTGGTTCGACGACTGAAAAGGCGTTGAACAGGTGAACCAAGGTCGTTGGTTCTTGGTGTGTTTCGAAGCTCGAGGATTGCCAAATTGGGATCAGTCCCATCTTTTCGTGCTTTCTTGAGAACTTTCTTTAAGGTCTGGATTGTACGTTCTGCAAGGCCATTACTCTTTGGGTAATATGGACTAGATGTGTTGTGCGTAAAATTCCATTCCTCGGCAAATTGCTTGAATTCTGCGTTGTCGAATTGTGGACCATTGTCCGAGATTAGAACATCGGGAATGCCATGTCTAGCGAAGGTGGTTTTACAATGCTTAATTATCGTTGGTGTTTTTGTGCTCGTTAGCTTCATTACCTCAAAAAAGTTTGAGTAGTAGTCCACTAATAGAAGGTAGTTTTCCTGGTATAACTCAAACAAATCCGCCCCTAATTTGGACCATGGTCTGTCCGGTATTTCGTGAGGTAACATAGGCTCTTTACATTGGCTGTTTGTGCGCCAAACAGAGTGAACATTTGGCAACCATTTCTGTTATTTGTTTACTCATACCTGGCCAAAAAATAACATCTCTAGCCCTTCTTAACGTTAGTTCTATGCCAAGATGTGACGTGTGAAGTTTCTCTAATGTGGTCGCCCTTTCGCTTGCCGGAATAATTAATTGCTCTCCTCGAAACATGAGACCGTCATAACAACTGAGTTCATCACGATAACTCCAGTAGGAACGAGTCTCTAATGGTGTGTCTGATCTGTTGGAAGGCCAACCATTCTGGACTGTCGTTTTCAGTGCTCGTAACTCTGGATCTTTTTCAGTAGCGTTTCGGATTTGATCTAGCTTCTCTTCTGTTGCAGGTACAATAATGTGAACATGGAAAATGTCATCGGTTGGTGTGTCTCCTTCTTTACATTTTTGTGTTAGGTTAGTAGCTCGACTAAGTGCATCTGCAATATACATTTGTTTCCCAGGCTTGTGAACGACCGATATGTCATACTGTTGAAGCCGGAGTAACATACGTTGCAGGCGGATAGGTGCCCTATATAGTGGCTTGGTTACAATCGCTTCTAAAGGTTTATGATCTGTTTCAACTACAACTGTTCGACCATATATATATTGATGAAAATGTTCACACCCATGCAAGATAGCTAATAGTTCTTTTTCGATTTGGGCGTATCTTTTTTGACATTCTGTGAGTGGTTTAGATGCATAAGCAATTGGTTGTTGATGTTGAAGCAATACTGCTCCAAGTCCTTCTGAACTAGCATCAACTGACAGAACTAATGGTTCATTTATAGCATAGTACTTAAGAACTGGTGCTTTGGTGATAAGAGTTTTTAACGAGTCTAGACTTTTTTGGTGTTCATCCGACCAGTGCCATTGAACATTTTTTTCTAATAGCCGACGTAATGGTGCAGACTCTTCAGCCATGTTTGGTATGAATTTGGACAGGTATGCTAACATTCCCATGAATCTTTGCAAGTCTTGTTTGTTGGTGGGACATGGCATATTGAAAATGGCATCAACTTTTGAAGGATCTGGTTTGACCCCTTGTTCACTTAGGAGATGTCCGATGTAGGGAATCTCTGTGAGGCCAATTTTACACTTGTCTTTATTCAACTGAAGGCCAATAGCCCTAACTCTTTCCAGGAGTTTGATTAGCCTTTCATCGTGTTGCTCATTGTTCTCGCCCCAAACAAGTATGTCATCCATTATAACTTCAACTCCATCCAGGCCTTCTAGGAGTTGTTTCATGTGTTTTTGAAAGACTTCAGGGGCTGACTTTATGCCAAATGGTAGGCGTTTAAATTTGTATCGTCCATGAGGGGTGTTAAATGTGCATAGCAAACTACTAGCTTCGTCCAAGGGAATTTGCCAGAACCCACTTTTGGCGTCAAGGACTGAAAAAACTTTGGCATTAGGCATGCAAGCAGTTACTTCTTCAATCGTTGGAAGGGGAAAATGTTCACGTTTTATGGCTTCATTTAGATTACGGGGATCTAGACATATTCGCGTTTTGTGCGGCTTAATAACAGTAACCATAGAGTTGACCCAATCAGTGGGTTGATCAACTTTTTCAATTACGCCTTCTTCTTCCATTCGGTGGAGTTCCTTGGTAACACGGCTTCGGATTGCTTCAGGAACACGTCTTGGCGGATGTATAACTGGTTTGACTATTTCGTTAAGTTCAATATGATGTGTAACAGGTAGACAACCAAGCCCTTCAAACACATCTGGATAGTTATTCAGTATGTCTTGTCCTTCCATTTTGACAGTGTGCATTCTTTTAACTAATCCTAATTCTTGGCTAGTTAACACTCCCAAGATTGGTGTCGGGTGTTCAATGTTCACCACTTGAAATTCTACTGGATAGTACTTATTTTTATACTGGATAAGTGTTATTTTTCCTTCAGGAATTGTTTGATGTCCTGAGAATGATATTAGTTTGACTTTACTTTTAGAAAGTTTACCTTTCTCACTAATCAATTTACGATATGTAGTCAGGGGAAGGACATTGCACTGTGCTCCAGTATCAATTTTACATTTGGTTTTGTGAGTGTTTATTTCAACAGTTTCTAGCCATTCAGTGGGTGCTTTGTTGGTTTCAACAGTGCCAATGAAGAAATTGTCACTGGAGCTATCAGAGTCATGTTGATCTTGTGTTTCTTCTTGATCCACCACATTGATGTTCTTGTCATTTACTGGCTTTGATCTACAGAACTGGGCAAAATGATTTAACTTATTACAAGAGTTACAAGCTTTTCCATATACAGGACAGCGTCGTGGTGGATGGCTTCTACCGCAGTTTTGGCAGGCTTGACCGGTTGTTCTTTTAGAGTTGTTCCTTGGATATCGATAGTTCTCTTGGGTGGAAGTACTATCATTCTTTGTTCCAGCTCGATGAGTTGTAGGACGTTTGCTTGTAAAATATCAACTTTTTTTTCATCTGTTAACTTTTCCAGTTGTTTGGTTGACGCTTCGGCAGCTTTACATATATCTATCGCTTTCGATAAGTTCAGATCTTTCTCGCGTAATAATCGGCCTCGTACGATATCACTCTGTACACCAACAACGATTCTGTCCTTGATCATTTCATCAGCCATGGTACCATATTCGCAAGTTTTAACCTTTAAACGAAGATCCGTAATGTATTGATCCATTGACTCACCCGGTTGCTGCATTCTACTGTTAAAAATGTGTCTCTCAACTGTCAGATTGCGTTTGGGGTTGCAATACTCATCCAATTTCTTTAAAATTTCGGCTGGTTTCTCTTTGTCTTCCTCCGATTCAAACTCAAAAGTGTTGAACACTTCTAGGGCGTCTTCCCCAATAAGATGTAATAACATGGAGCTTTGAATTTTTCCGGATTTCTTGCTTGCTTCTGTCGCGGTCATGAATAATTCAAATCGCTGTTTCCAACGTCGCCAGTTTTCGGCTAAATTTCCTTCAAGTTTCAAAGGTTTTAAAGCTGGTAGTTTATCCATCGCTGCTTTATCTCAAGAATTTTATTTAGTTGTATATGTTCAGATGGATAAGATATAAGAGGATTCAAAAAAAAACTCCTGACACCATGTAACAAGTTGTTTATTTAAGCAGCCATATTACAGACGACACAGGTCGCCCTAGATCACTATTTTACAATGCTACAATACACTTTAATTTAAATGTTATTAAAAGCTTATTGTCCATGTTGGCAAATGTCAAAAAACATTATTATTTAAATTATTTAAATATAAGTTACACTTGTCTCTCTTACAACAGAAACAGGAACATTTTAATGGGACGTAATTCATCAAAGTCTCACAAATTATATAAACCATGCTGCATCTATTGTTTGCTTTAGTTAACTCAAAGTTACACTATTTCAGACAAGTATTTACTGTGTTTTATGCAGGAAATGTTTGTTCATACTAAATCTCATTAAAGGTAAGTAATGCTTCTGCCTCTTACAACAACAGGACTCTTGGGATGGGATACCAGTTTGCATGCGAACCTATATTCATCTTTACAAAAGAAGGTAAGAGTCTCCAGCTTCCCGCCTGCTTCAGGGTAGCACAGAATGAAAAAGGAATCTTTCTCCGTAACTCTGGTTAAAACCAATATTTTACAAATTTCGTAGTGAAATGCCACGCTGCATACCTTATGATCTTCTGGGACTTTTATTGTTGTCTTCAGATTTCCTTCCTTGGTGTATATTTGAACCGCCGTACGATCGTGTGTTGGTATCATGATTTCATTCTGCTGGGAAATACTCAATGAAAATACCTCACTCGAGTCGCGTTTAAACTTGTATTTCAATTGACACGTCTTGTCACAAACATACACATGAGGGTCTTCGTCTTGGATGATGATAATATCATCGTCTTTGCATATCGCGATCTTAATATCAGCGACTTTGCCTTTGGATATCCGGATGCTAACTGAAGTCAACGCACTGGACAGTGGACTGAGGTCAGTGAGAAATGGAGTGGACTGGACTGAGGTCAGTGAGAGTGGACTGGTGTTCGTGAGAAAATCCAAAGTATGAATTGCTTTCACATTGTAATTCTCGTCCAATATCGTCAATATGAATCCTTCACTCTCAACTTCTCTCACCACGTAAACATTGTTATTCATATCAACAGCAAGCGCCATTAGAATATAACCTGCAAATTCAGGTATTTCAACCCGTTTGATTTTTCCTGCCTCATGGATAATCATGATGTCGTCACGAGACCCAGGACGAAGGACAGTAAGAACATCCCCCTGACTGTTCACAGCAGAGCAGTCGGGCATTATTTCTTCATCAAGGAACTGTTCGTAGGCAGGAGGAGGCAATTCCTCTCGCATAGCCTTTCTTGTTGAAATTTCGCTCCAATTTCTTATTGGGTGAAAACTACGATCAGGAAGTTCAATCGTTGGCATGCAGGCGGGCACTTCAAGCGAATACTTATTACTGAATTTCCAAACATATTGAAACAACACATAGTTGATTAACATAACCGACTTGACGTTCTCCACTCGTTGAGTTTTATTCAACAACCGTTTGACTTCACGGTTCAAATACACCGAGAATATCTTTTGAATGGCTGGTAAGCTATGAAGCTTCTTCAAAAACGACAAACACCCAGTGATTGCGGTCTCAGGACTATCGACATGTTCCAGTATTTCTGAAACTATTCGTAGCTTCGCAGCAAAAATTCGATCTTCGACACTAAATGCCTCATTCCAAAAAGCAGAGGTTGCTTTCTCGCGCGCTTTCTCGAATCTTTTTCTCGCAGTTTCAAACTCTTTGTCCGAGTTGATTTTAAGCTTTTCCATGGCGCGAGAAAGCTCTATTGCTTGGTTTAAGATACCAGACTGAATAACGCTCGAAGGTTCACCTGGTTCATCCTGAGTTTCGCTCGCTTTTTGCTCGGGATTTGATTTATCAAGAGCAACACTGAGTAACTCTACTCCTTCTTCTAGAAAATTATAACTGGCGAGTAATGTTGATCTAGAAAGGCCATTGATTTTAGACTTGATATCAGTTAACTCTCGTACGACAATCTTACGAATTTCTGCATCGGTTACATCGCCGTCTTTGAGTTTGTCTGCCGTCGAGTCTCGGACCTTATTCCATAATAAACCAACTGTTGAACTGAGAATACTTGTCACAATTGAAGACATACCGAGTTTTTTTACTCCAAGCGATGCTAAACTTTGACTAAACACAAGACAATATGTCAAAGCATATTCATTCTTGCGTTGAATTCCTGACAATCTTGTGGTATGTTCATCCTGTAATTTTACCATATGGAAATTTCCAGGCGGGAATCCCGCTAAGTTTCTTCACCTACAATATGTTAGTGCGGGCTTTTTGTACAAATATTCCTGTCACTTCATTCACAGAGTTTCTTACGATCATCTTAACACAATATTCTTTTCCATGATATCGAACTGGGATCAGCGAAAAGTGTATTTGAACGAGATCTACGTATCTTTGCTAATGCTTGCAAAAATTCAAAGTGTTTTTATCGTATAAAGGACGTGGCGGGGATCCTGATGATTTGTGTCATCTTCTTTCTTTGAGAAGTCTCCAGCCTAGTTCCCACGGTTTAAAATATTGCTCATTTTAATAGAGCTATCAATCAAATTTTAAAGCAAAGTAAATCAGGTGCAGACTGTTGCTGACACAAGGCTTGACGTTCCCACTTGAAGAGTGAAAATAAAATTTTCTATGATTATGAGTTGAAACAATCAATCACATATTTAGTAAAAAATGATAGATTAAAGTTATCTCGAGTATGAATTCAACGCTTATTGTTTACTTGTTAGAGGGTAAATTCATTCCAATATGGGGGCGTTTGTCATGTCGAGAAAAGTGAGTGAAATTTGATTTGGATTGGATTGTTATCAGTTATCAACCTGGAACGAGGGTGATTCCACAAGAAAATACCCTGAGGGATGAAATATTCCGAGGGCGCTATTATACCGAAAATTTAAAGCTGTTGACAAAAAGTCGTCCGGCGTCTTGTTGCCGTCGGCCATATTTACAATCTGACACCCGTAACGGCAGGCTAGTTTACGAATTCGAGGGTGATTTAAAGTGGAATCACCCTCCCTTGCGGGCAAAAGAGGGTAATTCGACTTTAAATTACATGCCCCGGGTAAAAATACCAGGATTAAGTTCGCAGTCTATGTGCTTCCACAAAAAATCTACTCATCACGTGGTACAAATAGACTTTTTTTATTGGACAATTTGAATCTGAGGTATAATATTATGAGTTATCAGCCTGGAGTGTGAGAGTTGTACGAGAGAGAGTGGAGCGCATGCGCCAATCAGTCTTTAGAGCTTTACCGGACAAAGACCGTACGGACGTGATGAGTGTGAGAGTGGACTGCAAGTAAGGGAATGGGAGAGAACAGGGGGGGGGGGCGTACAACTCTCACACTCCTGGCCAAATCAAACTTCAACTTCCAGGTAAGTCTCGTTTAATTTTCAATTCTATTTCGTCATCAACCTAAGTCATGTGACGTTGTACGAGATTTCAGAGCAATCAGTGAGGGCTTTGTCCTGTAGAGATACACAAACCACTCTAACTATAGCCAGCGTGATAAAACCAAGTGGAAAGATATCTCGATATATAGAGAAGTATATTATATATATCGTATATTATATATCCTAGGAACAATTCACGTTTGTAGCACTCTAACACCGAAGCGCCAAAATTAAATTCTTCCACGCTCGGTTTATTATGAAACCGTTGAAATGTCTGTTCATTCGACCATCCTGCGGATAACATAATATCCTTAATGTTACAGTTATTGGACGCTAAAAAGGATGTAGTTGCTGCTTGAACACTATGACCTTTAAATTTGCTAACATCTAAACCTACAGCTACCAAAACAGACTTTATCCATCGAGATATAGTATCTTTGGAAACATGTCCATACGGTTTCACATAACTCAGTAGCAATTGCTTTCTATCATGGCTATTTTCATCAGTTCTCTTGATATACTCTAAGAGATGAGTAACGACGCAAAGCTGAGGCTCAAATGGATATTTCAAAAACTCGAGGGGTTTGACATGAGTTCCGACACGTGTCTGTTTGACTTTCTCCATGACGTGGAAAGTGCACTTGTCCGCAACGAGAATCATGTTATCGACAGTGAGAAGATGAATAGTTTGACAGCGTTGTCCACTGAGTAAGGTCAATAAGAAGGAAACTTTAACAGTAAGCTCCTTCAAAGTCAGCGCGGAAGGTATAGGCTGTTTTCGAAAAAACTATAAGACCTTGCTAACTCCCCATGTTGTCTGGTAACGCCTTAGAGCCGGGCGCAGTTCGAATACACCTTTCATAAAGTGCTAAACAATAGGTAGCTGTCCGAAAGTGACTTCACTATCACTTAACTGCAAAATAGAAGATAAAGCAAACCTCGCCGAGTTGATTGAGCGATAGGACAAACCCGAGTCAAACAGCGATGACAAAAAATCTAACGTCCGTGGTAAGGGAGGGGAGATGATATCACAGTGCCTCTTCATACAAAATTTTAACCATTTCTGTATAGATGCACTTGGTACTAAGATTTAGTGCTGTCTCTCCAAGAGGATTTAATTATGTTAATGGTCTTAACGAGTAGCCAGGTTGTTGTAGTTGTTGCCTCAGACATGACAAACCAAAAGTTTGAGCTTCTTGCAAAGGGGATGAGTTTTTTCCGACGATTTCCGACCGAGGTTCAGTAGTTTGTGACTGGGTTGTAGGACCACAGGAGGTGGAACATGAAGAGAGGTTAGCAAAGGATATCAAGGCTGGATGGGACAGTCGGGAACAACTAAAATTCCCTTGGCATGCTCCTGAATTATTTTCTTTACAGCCTGTAACAGAAAACTAAACGGCGGGAAACAATAAAATTTCAAGTCAATCCACGAAATAGAGAAAGCATTAACGAACACTGCTCCAGGATCTGGCGGATAAGAGCAATATGTTGGGAACTGTTTTATATTTAAGTGTGATGCAAAAAGATCGATCTAAGTGTGAAAATTCAAGGTACTGAGCGCATTATGTAATGACAATGGTTTGGTTTCCATTCGCTATCTGGATTATGAAAATGACGAGATTCTTTGCGTGTTAAGACATTCTGCGAACCAGGAATGTGAGCAGCAGTAAGCCAAATGTTGTATTTTATACAAAATTCCCAGATTTCTCAGCCCATAGAGCGGCAAATACGGCTATGACAAGAACCCATGTTATTTATTACAGCTACTGCTGTGGTGTTATCTATCATGAGTTTTACATGCTTACACCACTTAAGAGTGGTGCAGAACAGTTTAAGGGCAAAAAATGCAGCCAAAAGTTCAATGAAGTTTATGTGATGGGTGCATTCATCTGGCAACCATCTCCCCACTGAAGATGTATCACCTAGTACAGCTCCCCATCTTTCTAGGGGTGTATCAGAGTATATAGTTATATCAATAAGAGGAATGAAAAGAAATCAAAAATTCTCTTCAAGATGGGTGACCCACCATGGTAACTCTATCAAGCCATCCTCAGAGACAGTCATAGAGGAATCAAAATTACCCTTAGCTCTTTTAGGAGCATCTTTTTTATCCATTTCAAGGTACCTATAATGAAAAGCCCCATACTGAACCCCAGGTAAGGAGGAGACTAGGCAACCAATAATCTTGGCTACCTGCTGGATAGGAATGTCTGCTGGATGTTACATTATGTAACAAAGTTGATATTATTAATAATGGGGTTAATATTTAATAAGTTGTTAGGAGGGTTGTGATTGATAAGTGGGCATGAAGGACAGAAACTTGAAGTGAAAAGGTTGTAATTTGTTGGACTGAGTTTAGAGAATAAATATATAAATATACGTATATGTTACAAAGAGAATAAACTTGAAATATTGGACATTCAATAACATTAAACCAAATTTTTTAATTTTTCCTTTTTTCTCATTTGTAACTTCAATAGTCATTGTTATCCAGTTAATGACAAATCCTAGGATAATTACCTCTTGAGAAGGGGAAGGAGTAGACTTATCAGGATGGATAACTAGATCTAGGCAGACAAATGTTTCAACTGTGTCAAGAGCATTGGTAGCACACTTAGCATATGTATCACCCTGCAGATAGAAGCCATCAATATACCCACTAATAATATGATTCATAGCTCTAAGCTTAGCCAGGGGTGGTTTCATAAGTTTATTATGTTAAGAACCTGATCATTTATTACAAGAACAAAGAAAGTTTTCACTATATTATATCATATGAAATAGGATTCATACACTTTTAAATGTCATTTAAAGCTTATTGTCCATGTTGGCAAATGTCAAAAACATTATTATTTAAACAATTTAAATATAAGTTACACTTGTCTCTCTTACAACAGAAACAGGAACACTTTAATGGGACGTAATTAAGCAAAGCCTCACAAATTATATAAACCATGCTCCATCTATTGTTTGCTTTAGTTAACTCAAAGTTGCACTATTTCAGTCAAGTATTTACTGTGTTTTATGCAGAAAATGTTTGTTCATACTAAATCTCATTAAAGGTAAGTGATGCTTCTGTCTCTTACAACAACAACAGGACCTTTGGGATGGGATACCAGTTTGGGAGTGATAAGTTTTTCATATTTACAAAAGAAGGAAAGAGTCTCCAGCTCCCCACCTGCTCCAGGGTAGCACAGAATTAAACAGGAATCCTCTTCCACAACTCTGGTTAAAACCAATATTTTACAAATTTTGTAGTGAAATGCCACGCTGCATACCTCATGATCTTCTGGGACTTTTATTGTTGTCTTCAGATTTCCTTCCCTGGTGTATATTTGAACCGCCGTACGATCGTGTGTTGGTATCATGATTTCATTCTGCTGGGAAATACTCAATGAAAATGCCTCACTCGAGTCACGTTTAAACTTGTATTTCAATTGACACGTCTTGTCACAAACATACACACGAGGGTCTTGGTGTTGGATGATGATAATATCATCGTCTTGGCATATCCCGATACTAAATGAAGATAGCACACCTTTGTCCTCGAGAAAATCCAATCTATGATTTGCTTTTACATTGTAATTTTCGTCCAATATCATCAACATGAATTCCACTGAAACTCATTCAAACGTGCTCTCACCACGTAAACATTGTTATTCATATCAACAGCAAGCGCCTTTAAAAAATAACCTGCAAATTCAGGTGTTTTCAACCCGTTTGATTTTTCCTGTCTCATGGATAATAATCATGATGTCGTCACGAGACCCAGTATCAGGGACAGTAAGAACATCCCCCTGACTGTTCACAGCAGAGAAGCGGGGCATTATTTCTTCATCAAGGAACTGTTCGTAGGAAGGATGAGGCAATTCCTCTCCCATAGACTTTCTTGTTGAAATTTCCTTCCAATTTCTTATTAGGTGAAAACTACGATCAGGAAGTTTAATCGTTGGCATGCAGGCGGACACTTCAAATAAATACTTGCTACTGAATTTCCAAACATATTGAAACAACACATAGTTGATTAACATAACCGACTTGACGTTCTCCACTCGTTGAGTTTTATTCAACAACGATTTGAGTCCACCGTTTAAATACACCGAGAATATCTCTTGAATGGCTGGTAAGCTATGAAGGGTCTCCAAAAACGACAAACAGCCAGTGATTGCGGTCTCAGGACTATCGAGATGTTCCAGTATTTCTGAAACTATTCGTAGCTTCGCAGCAAAAATTCGATCTTCGATACTAAATGCCCCATTCCTGAAAGCAGTGGTTGCTGTCTTGCGCGCATCTTTGAATCTTTCCTTCGCAGTTTCAAACTCTCTGTCCGAGTTGATTTTAAGCTTTCCCATGCCGCGAGGAAGCTCTATTGCTTTGTTTAAGATACCAGACTGAATAACGCTCGAAGGTTCACCTGGTTCGTCCTGAGTTTTGCTCGCTTTCTGCTCAGGATTTGATTTATCAAGAGAAACCATGAGTAACTTACTCCTTCTTGAAGGAAATCGTAACTGGCGAGTAAGTTGATCTAGAAGGCCATCGATTTTAGACTTGATATCATTTAACTCACGTACGACAATCTTACGAATTTCTGCATCGGTTACATCGCCGTCTTTGAGTTTGTCTGACGCCGAGTCTCTGACCTTATTCCATAATAAACCAACTGTTGAACTGAGAATACTTGTCACAATTGAAGTCATACCGAGTTTTTTACTGAAGCCAAAAATTAAGGCTAAATTTTGACTAAACTCTGGTGAATATGCTCAAACACAGTCAATCATATGATTCCTATCGACGTTTTTATCTACGTTCTTCCGGGAACTTCATCACATGAGAAACAGGCGAGATATGAAGGTTGTTCAAGTTTACAGTATAGAATTACCTTGTTTACATCGTCTACAATATATCTGGGAGCGATCTCGTATATAAATATCCCAGCTGTATTTCACTTTGTTCTTATGTCACTGCACGAGCCAAAATTTTTAGGAAAAGTTATAGACACGAGCGAGATGAAATCATTGCGTGTTCGTAGTTGAATAAAACATAGTTTCAACAGAACTAACTTAGGCTTTAGGTATTTACAGAAGTACATAAATTAGGCATATAAAAGTTAACAATATATAGATACTTGACCTTACGTTATCGAATTCATAAATTAGTCATGGCACCAACAACAGTATTTGTGAAAAAATCTTGCAAGAAATTCGGACTAACAAACCGAAATCGCTTCTCAGTTCTCTCGCCAGTACGCGTTTTTTCTCTCTGAAATTTCTTTGTTTAACCTCACGTAGGTAACTTAAACTCTTAAAATGCACATGGGAGGGCAGAAAGTATGATCGGTTATATGCCTTTACGCTGTACGATAGTCTTTATTTATCGCTGAACTATCAGACATAACTAAAGATTAAAAAAATACGATACAAATCAGTGCAATTATTTCTAAAATCAAACCTGGGCGATAAATCAAGAAAGGAAATGCATAAATAAATGTGCTAGGAGAGCTTGTTGCGCATGTCCGTGAATGAATAATAGCAGAATATGATTTAGTAGTTTAAATTTAATTTAGATTTAATGAGAAAGACTGATAGAAATAGGTTTCATTCACGGTAACTAAAGCACAATTGAAATTTAACAGGAAAGTTTGCGCAACAAGCTGATAACCCGCACCTGCCCGACTCCTTCCCTTCCGCCTGCAACTCGCATAACAATAAGATTTGTCAAAGCTTATTACCACGCAATTGCAAGACGTTTGCTTCTTGGGAAAAAATGAATTATTTATATCGTATACTGTATAAATAAGGTAAACGACGATGATTATGCGCTTGGTGGATAACAATAGACGATTGTGGATGCCGATGGACAATGATGGACAACGATATAGATAGATGGGGTAAGGATACCCCGTGTTATTGCACGGTGGTGATGATGAGAAATGGTGATGATGAATCACTCCTATTTCTTACCAGTGCCAGTTGTGTGGTCTTGATTGCTTCCAGTGTTACGGATTTGCGTTGGTCGTCGTTGAGGGAGGAAACTATGGCACCTGTAAATATTGAAGTCAGTGTGACCAGATCTGGTACATTTTCATGGATAACGATGGATCGTTACGTATAATTGAAGCTGATGATTTTGTGCATCGATGGATAACAATTGACAATCATGGACAATGATGGAAGCGATGTAGAGTAATGAGGTAATGACTATTCATAATAATGATGGTGGTCATGAGATCACTCTTATTTCATACCTGAGTCTGTAGTGTCGTCTCGACTGGGTCCAGTCTTCCTGGATTGTCTCAATCTTCTCTTTGTTTGTCAATAGCAGCGCTGGTTTTTATCACAGACCCAATGACAATATTTACCACGCGTAAAATCACAGTTATCTACAAGGAATGAAAGAGTTGTACATCATCAGTTGAGTTAACTCTCACCAGAATAATTGCTTATCAAAACCTTGCGAGTAAACTCGTGTTATACCAGAACATGGATAAAATAATTACAATACAACATTCGCTCTTCAAAATCAAAATCCCGCATGTCGACAGACAGGCATCAGATGCAATCTAACAAAATTTAAGTGGGTGTAGTTTGTGAAGTTTTTCTCTGCAGAGAGTGTCGACTGTCTCTTGAGGTTGTTAACTCAGCCAAGAGTTTGAGCTCGGCTCAAATGAACGAACGAATGAATGAATAAACGAATGCAATAAATATACCTGAGTTACACGAGCTGTTGATATCACAATTGTTTATCTCTTCGCACGCACTTGCAATAATTCACATCATTAGCAGAGAATGAATCTTAACCATTCCTGACTTGACGAATTGTGCAGTTGAAAATATGTTCATATCAGAGAGATGTCTGTATTGAAGAGGTGCATGTATTAAGACACGTTTACATTTGCAATTGTTGCTGCCATCTTCTTCTTTTGATAGATGTAAACGAGTAGATTCAGTTATGGTTGTTCAGATAAGAACATCTATACATCATTACATCATAACTATTCGCTCGTTCACATCAATCAAAAGACGAAAATCGCCACAAAAAGGATGGTAATTGGACTTGTAAACGTTGCTTCAGAGAGGTGTTTGTAAATAATGTATTGAAATGCCACGCTCAATAAACTATGAACCCGCCACTTAGATACTTGCTGCTGAATTTCCAAACAGTATTTTTTTTTAGGAAAGTTCACTTGAAAGAGATGCCGCACATATCTTTGTTATTGGAAACAAAAATCATTGTTTATTTGATTCATATCGAGAATCATTGGCATTGAATTTAAATCTTATCTCACATGAGATAAAATTGAAAATTAAACGAGACTTACCTGAAGTTGAAATTTGATTTGGATTTATGAGTCATCAGCCTGGAGTGTGAGAGTTGTACGAGAGAGAGTGCAGCGCATGCGCCAATCAGTCTTTAGAGCTTTACCAGACAAAGACCGCACGGACGTGATGAGTGTGAGAGTGGACTGCAAGTAAGGGAATGAGAGAACAGGGGGGGCGTACAACTCTCACACTCCAGGCCAAATCAAACTTCAACTTCCAGGTAAGTCTCGTTTAATTTTCAATTCTATTCGTCATCAGCCAAAGTCATGTGACGTTGTACGAGATTTCAGAGCAATCAGTGAGGTCTTTGTCCTGCAGAGATACAAACCACTCTAACTATAGCCAGCGTGATAAAACCAAGTGGAAAGATATCTCGATATATAGAGAAGTTATATATATAGTATATTATATATCCTAGAACATTAACGTTTGTATAGCACTCTAACACCGAAGCGCCAAAATTAAATTCCTCCTCGCTCGGTTTATTATAAAACCGTTGAAATGTTTGTTCATTGGACCATCCTGCGGATAACATAATATCCTTAATGTTACAGTTATTGGACGCTAAAAGGGATGTAGTTGCTGCTCGAACACTATGACCTTTAAATTTGCTAACATCTAAACCTACAGCTACCAAAACAGACTTTATCCATCGAGATATAGTACCTTTGGAAACAGGTCCATACGGTTTCACATAACTCAGTAGCAATTGCTTTCTATCATGGCTCTTTTCATCAGTTCTCTTGATATACTCTTAGAGATGAGTAACGATGCAAAGCTGAGGCTCAAATGGATATTTCAAAAACTCGAGGGGTTTGACATGAGTTCCGACACGTGTCTGTTTGACTTTCTCCATGACGTGGAAAGTGCACTTGTCCGCAACGAGAATCATGTTATCGACAGTGAGAAGATAAATAGTTTGACAGCGTTGTCCACTGAGTAAGGTCAATAAGAAGGAAACTTTAACAGTAAGCTCCTTCAAAGTCAGCGCGGAAGGTATAGGCTGCTTTCAAAAAAACTATAAGACCTTGCTAACATCCCATGTTGTCTGGTAACGCGGTAGAGCTGGGCGCAGTTCGAATACACCTTTCATAAAGTGCTAAACAATAGGTAGCTGTCCGAAAGTGACTTCACCATCACTTAACTGCAAAATAGAAGATAAAGCAAACCTCGCCGAGTTGATTGAGCGATAGGACAAACCCGAGTCAAACAGCCATGACAGAAAATCTAACGTCCGTGGTAAGGGAGGGGAGATGATATCACAGTGCCTCTTCATAGAAAATTTTAACCATTTCTGCAGATGCACTTGGTACTGAGATTTAGTGCTGTCTCTCCAAGAGGATTCAATTATGTTAATGGTCTTAACGAGTAGCCAGGTTGTTGTAGTTGTTGCCGCAGACATGACAAACCAAAAGTTTGAGCTTCTTGCAAAGAGGATGAGTTGTTTCCGATGATTTCCGACCGAGGTTCAGTAGTTTGTGACTGGGTTGTAGGACCACAGGAGGTGGAACATGAACAAAGGATACCAAGGCTGGGTGGGACAGTCGGGAACAACTAAAATTCGCTTGGCATGCCCCTGAATTATTTTCTTTACAGCCTGTAACAGAAAACTAAACGGCGGGAAACAATAAAATTTCAAGTCAATCCACGAAATAGAGAAAGCATCAACGAACACTGCTTCAGGATCTGGCGGATAAGAGCAATATGTTGGGAACTGTTTTATATTTAAGTGTGATGCAAAAAGATCGATCTAAGGGTGAAAATTCAAGGTACTGAGCGTATTATGTAATGACAATGGTTTGGTTTCCATCAGGAATGTGAGCAGCAGTAAGCCAAATGTTGTATTTTATACAAAATTCCCAGATTTCGCAGCCCATAGAGTTTTCATGTTGTTCACATTCGACCACTGAGACACCTTGTCGAGTTCTTGCTGTAATTTTGCTGTAATTTCTTGCTTAAATAAGTTTATTATGCTAAGAACCTGATCATTTATTACAAGAACAAAGAACGTTTTCACTATATTACATCATAAAAAATAGGATTCATACTCTTTTAAATGTCATTAAAAGCTTATTGTCCATGTTGGCAAATGTCAAAAAACATTATTATTCAAATTAATTATTTAAATATAAGTTACACTTGTCTCTCTTACAACAGAAATAGGAACACTTTAATAGGATGTAATGCAGCAATGTCTCACAAATTATATAAACCATGCTTTATCTATTCTTTGCTTTAGTTAACTCAAAGTTGCACTATTTCAGACAAGTATTTATTGTGTTTTTTGCAGGAAATGTTTGTTCATACTAAATCTCATTATAAAGGTAAGTGATGCTACTGTCTCTTACAACAACAACAGGACCCTTGGGATGGGATACCAGTTTGGGAGTGAATTGAAAGAACAAATTTTCATCTTTACAAAAGAAGGTAAGAGTCTCCAGCTTCCCGCCTGCTTCAGTGTAGCACAGAATGAAATAGGAAAGCTTTCTTCTAACCCTGGTTAAGACCAATATTTTACAAATTTCGTAGTGAAATGCCACGCTCCATACCTCATGATCTTCTGGGACTTTTATTGTTGTCTTCAGATTTCCTTCCTTGGTGTATATTTGAACCGCCGTACGATCGTCTGTTGGTATCATGATTTCATTCTGCTGGGAAATACTCAATGAAAATGCCCACCTCGAGTCACGTTTAAACTTGTATTTCAATTGACACGTCTTGTCACAAACATACACATGAGGGTCTTCGTTTTGGATGATGATAATATCATCGTCTTTGCATATCGCGATGCTAACACGATTATCCTCGAGAAAATCCAATGTATGATTTGCTTTTACATTGTAAGTCTCGTCCAATATCGTCAACATGAATACTTCACCTGAACGTCTTCTCACCACGTAAACATTGTTATTCATATCAACAGCAAGCGCCACTAAAAAACTGCCTGCAAATTCAGGTGTTTCAACCCGTTTGATTTTTCCTGCCTCATGGATAATCATGATGTTGTCACTACACGCAGTTTCAAGAGCAGTAAGAACATCCCCCTGACTGTTCACAGCAGACAAGTCGGGTATTATTTTTTCATCAAGGAACTGGATTGAAAGATGAGGCAATTCCTCTCCCATGGACTTTCTTGTTGAAATTTCCTTCCAATTTCTTATTGGGTGAAAACTACGATCAGGAAGTTTAATCGTTGGCATGTAGGCGGGCACTTCAAACGAATACTTGCTGCTGAATTCCCAAACATATTGAAACAACACATAGTTGATTAACATAACCGACTTGACGTTCTCCAATCGTTGAGTTCTATTCAACAACGATTTGACTCCACCGTTCAAATACACCGAGAATATCTCTTGAATGGCTGGTAAGCTATGAAGCTTCTTCAAAAACAACAAACACCCTTTGATTGCGGTCTCAGGACTATCGACATGTTCCAGTATTTCTGAAACTATTCGTAGCTTCGCAGCAAAAATTCGATCTTCGATACTAAATGCCTCATTCCAGAAAGCAGTGGTTGCTGTCTTGCGCGCTTCCTTGAATCTTTCCCTCGTATTTTCAAACTCTGTGTCCAAGTTGATTTTAAGCTTTTCTATGGCGCGAGGAAGCTCTATTGCTTGGTTTAAGATACCAGACTGAATAACGCTCGAAGGTTCACCTGGTTCGTCCTGAGTTTCGCTCGCTTTCTGCTCGTGATTTGATTCATCAAGAGAAACACTGAGTAACTCAACTCCTTCTTCTAGGAAATTATAACTGGCGCGTAAAGTTGATCGGGAAAGGCCATCGACATTCAACTCGCTGTCTTTGACTCTGTCTCTGACCTTATTCAATAATAAATCAAGTGCTGAACTGAGAATACTTGTCACAATTGCAGACATACCGAGTTTCTTTACTCCAAGCGAGGCTAAACTTGACAAAACACAAGACAATATTTCAAAGCAGATTCATTCTTGCGTTGAATTCCTCACAATCTTGTGGCATGTTCATCCTGTAATTCTATTTTCTTGTTATGCTACGTCACAAGGAAATCACATGAGATTGCGTAGCAAGTACCCAGCATTCAGTGCGTACTTAAATTCGGCGTTCGGTTGGGACACGGAAAATTCGGTGTCCACAATTTTTGCTAAAATACTGAATATTCATTTGAATTAGTCATTGATAGAACGATAAAAAGCGAAAAGAACACGTTAGGAGCAAGTTTCACCAAAAATTTGGTCGCTTGTTCGTGGATTTATTATATTTCGTCGCCGTGTAGGTCGAATACATGGCAGACAGTGAAGGCGAACTCGAACTGCTCAACGAGCAAGTAGTCGAGGAAATCGCGCAAGAATCAGCAGGAAATGGAAATGAGCTTAAGTCAGCCATGGATGGGCAATTCGAGGCCTTATCAGAAAACATAAAAGAGGGATTTAATTCACTTGGCGAGCTGTTGTCCGGGTTAGTACGAAGCCGCAAGCGTTCCCGCCAAAAGTCAAGCTCGTCTATGACAAGATATTCAGCTCCGGGTTCGTGGCTCCGGGTTCGTGAATTCCCAAACATATTGAAACAACACATAGTTGATTAACATAACCGACTTGACGTTCTCCAATCGTTGAGTTCTATTCAACAACGATTTGACTCCACCGTTCAAATACACCGAGAATATCTCTTGAATGGCTGGTAAGCTATGAAGCTTCTTCAAAAACAACAAACACCCAGTGATTGCGGTCTCAGGACTATCGACATGTTCCAGTATTTCTGAAACTATTCGTAGCTTCGCGGCAAAAATTCGATCTTCGATACTAAATGCCTCATTGCAGAAAGCAGTTGTTGCTGTCTTGCGCGCTTCCTCGAATCTTTTTCTCGCAGTTTCAAACTCTCTGTCCGAATTCATTTTAAGCTTTTCCATGGCGCGAGGAAGCTCTATTGCTTTGTTTAAGATACCAGACTGAATAACGCTCGAAGGTTCACCTGGTTCGTCCTGAGTTTCGCTCGCTTTCTGCTCGGGATATGATTTATCAAGAGAAACACTGAGTAACTCTACTCCTTCTTTTAAAAAATTATAACTGGCGAGTAAAGTTGATCTAGAAAGGCCATCGATTTTAGACTTGATATCATTTAACTCGCGTACGACAATCTTACGAATTTCAGCATCGGTTACATCGCCGTCTTTGAGTTTGTCTGACGCCGAGTCTCGGACCTTATTCCATAATAAACCAACTGTTGAACTGAGAATACTTGTCACAATTGAAGACATACCGAGTTTTTTTACTGAAGCCACAAATTAAGGTTAAATTTTGACTAAACACTGGTGAATATGCTCAAACACATTCAATCATATGATTCCTAACGATGTTTTTATCTACGTGTTCTTCCGGGAACTTCATCACATGAGAAACAGGCGAGATATGAAGGTGTGAAGTTAGCCGCGGATTCGACCTCAGATTCGGCCTCAATTCGGCCTTGTATTCGGCCTCACATTCAACTGTGTTCAATCATTCAAAAGTAGAATTTGGTTATTTAATAATAACAGGTTTTTTAGTCATTTTTTCGTTTAAACTTTAAAATTACGAATATGTATAGCTTATTTATACATTGCTAGACTGTAATTAGAATAAAGCAGTCGGTTTTATACAGATTTACAATATAAAAATGATTATTATTTTAGGGCACTGTGTGAGAAGCGGTTGGCCCACCTAGATGTGGCATAAACCGAACTGGTTTATTGCAATTCCTGTGTGTATACGTCTATGTTTTACAGAATTTTACGGCCTTACAAATGGCGTGCATCATTGTGCTGCACAGTTCCAACATACTCTGGATTATTTGCTTCCTTGCTCAAATTAACAATTTCATTATGATATAAATACAAAAGACTTAACTAGTATATGATCCTCTCACCGACGCTATCAATGTTACAATTTGCCAAAGTCAGTTGCTGCAACAAGAATTAGCGTAGATGTGCATACAAATCAAAAGTGTTATTGCCATATGACAAACAATGGTCCAATGAGGATTATAAGTTAAACTCGGCGCAACTTCCAGACGCATATATACGATCGTTTGAAACGTAATTTAGAACAGTATTTTCCCATCTATCCAAAAGTACACATCAGTTGAAGGCGCAGACGTTACACGCTGAATATTTGAGGGCAACAGCAACGACTCATTGCAAAAACATCTTACAATATTACATGCTGACATATATCCACGTTATTGATCCAAATTGTGAAATTTAAACTTATGCATTTCATACAAAATGCATGCCTATTCCATGCACTGCATTGAAGATAAAATTTCTGTTTACGAAGGTATGATTTCATTGTTCTGCATAATAATACAATGTGCTGTGCCGAGTTTTGCTGCAGTTTGTGCGCAGACGATGCGCTTTCGACGAAGGAGAACGATTCCTAGCCGTGTCATATCGAGATTTGCCTCGTTCTGATGTGTCGTCATAGTAACTGGAGACCATGTGCTCGCTCTATTTTGACATTTTGTTGTTAATTAAAGCCCCATCATCGGTAACCGAAATCAAAACATTCCGAACGCACATCACTAATCTGTGATTACTACTAGTTATAAATATCGATTCGCCGGATGATCGCTTCAGAAGAAACCAGGGCTTCCATAATTTATTTGCATATTGCTTTCCTCACACAGGGATGGTATTGGTGAGCAGAGAGAAACAAAGATCTTTTGAAAAGAATGTATAATTTATGCAATTAAGCAATTAATAATTACCCTCTCCCCCATAGTGGAGCACTTTTCTAAGGAAATTTCCTTTAGTTAGAAATTGAAACGCTGGAAGAAACGTGTATCGAACTTATATATCCAAAATGATGATAATTGATGTTCAGGGATAATAATGTATACACATTGAATGATAATGATGGATCACAACAAATAGCTATGCATTATAATGTATGATGGATTGATAACGGTGGACAATTATGGACAACGATGGATAACGATTATGACGCGAATTGAATAAAGGCGATATCTGGTGTGATGATTAATAATGAGAAATTGTGATGACGGATCACCTGTATTACTTACCCGTTGTAGTAATATGGTATTGATTGGTACCAGTTCTTTTTCTGATGGACCTTTTATGTTTTCAATTGCATTTCATCCTTATTTACAGACCCACTGACAGTATTTCC
Organism: Dendronephthya gigantea; assembly: GCF_004324835.1. Lineage (NCBI taxonomy): Eukaryota > Metazoa > Cnidaria > Anthozoa > Malacalcyonacea > Nephtheidae > Dendronephthya > Dendronephthya gigantea. The sequence goes on from NW_021163120.1 coordinate 91,610, forward strand.
AGCGTGAAATGACAGTTATCTACAAAGGTTGAAAGATTTGAGCACTATTAGTTGAGCAATCTCGCCTCTCACTTATCAAGTCTTGTGGGAAAACTGGTGTAATGCCAGAACAGAGATAAAATAATAACAGTTCACCGAACGTACCTTCACAAATTCTGCATCTCGACTGGTAGAGATCAGGTGTGATTAGGTTCAGGTTTAAGTGTGGTGATACATGATTTTCTTGTCCGTCTTTTGAAGTCAACTTGAAGTTTTAACTCAGCCAAGAGTTCTCGTTTGTGCTTGGCTCGATTGAATGAACTCAATAAATGCACGCTTGTCCTTTTTAATAATTCGGGTCAATAACTGGGGATGAATTTCAACTTGTCTTGACGAATTGTGCAGTCATGTCAGAGAGATGTTTGTATTGGAGAGATGTCTGTATCACGACCAAGTTTTCTTCTTTTGATAGATGCAAACAAGTAGATAAGTTATGGACGTTCAGATAAGAACACGCATACATCATTACGTCATTACTATTTCCTCGTTCACATCAATCAAAAGTTAAAATGTCTGTAGTGTAGAAATAGGGTGTTTGTAATAGAGATATGTTTGTATTAGAGAGATGTCTGCATTAGAGAGACGTTTGCATGTATTAGAGAAATGTCTGTATTAGAGAGATGTCTGTATCAGAGAGATGTCTGTATTAGAGAGATGTCTGTATTAGAGAGATGTCTGTATTAGAGAGATGTTTGTATTAGAGAGATGCCTGTATTAGAAAGATGTCTGTATCAGAGAGATGTTTGTATTAGAGAGATGTCTGTATTAGAGAGATGTTTGTATTAGAGAGATGCCTGTATTAGAAAGATGTCTGTATCAGAGAGATGTTTGTATTAGAGAGATGCCTGTATTAGAAAGATGTCTGTATCAGAGAGATGTCTGTATTAGAGAGATGTCTGTATTAGAGAGATGTCTGTATCAGAGAGATGTCTGTATTAGAGAAATGTCTCTGTTAGAGAGATGTTTGTATTAGAGATATGTTTGTGTTAGAGTGATTTCTGCATTAGAAATATGATACTCGCTTTGATATCAGTGCTAATAATAATAGATGTCAATTATTCTTATTCATTTCAAATAATCATTAAATGCAATAGTGGGCTATTTCTATTCAAAATTAAAATAAATATATATACAATACTACACGGTAAACTCTCTATAAGAATAGATTTGCACGGACGCAAACCTTTTTCTTTCCAATCTTTGTGACTTTTGTCATGCAACTTCATACATACTAGTGGCTTAATCCTAAAATATTGGAAATGTTAAGATATAGATAGAATGAAAATAAAACGTATCTTATTGCGTGAATTTATAAATATAATTCGTGAAATCTTTTCCGACACCAGACCAGCAGTCGTTGGAAGCACCATATTTGTCATATTCAATCATACTTCTTGCGCCCCAACACTCTCCGTAAAACTGCACAGCAAAATACTAAATAACAACATAATCAATGCTTGTTCATTGAAAAATGGAAGCGAAATTCATATTAGCTTAACGCTATGCTGTATTATTGGACCAGGAACTGGTCCCTAACCGCTGCTAATCTTGTTGTTGTTGTTGTTGTTGTTGTTGTTGTTAGGGGGCGACGCTCTTTAAAAAAACCCTAAGGCTCTTTCATTACTTGTTTGATCGGAATGAAACTTGGCACAATTATTCTAAGCATAATTCCGCATCGATTGACGGAGTTCGAATTTTTACTTTTGACCTTTGAAGCAAGTTACAAGCAATTCTTGATATATTTGCAGCAAATAATATATACATATCATTAATATTCAGCCTATATATAAGTAAACGGAAACGATTAGAAATACATTGTCCTCTCCATTGTTATAAATACAATGCAGTTCAGAAATTAAACTCGGTTACGCAGTTCCTGGTCCCTATAGTACGATCGTACTTGTTACTGTAAATATGAGAGGAATTGGTTCAAAATATCCATGTTGTGGATGGTCCAGTTATAATTGACTTTATTGAGGCCTGAGACAAACATGAAAGCCTTGCACTGGTCTGGTATTTTAATAATTTTATAAATACCTTGTATCCTTTGTCATAAGCAACACAGGCGCATTCTCTGACGGTCTTTTGCATGTCATACCAGTCTATTTTATCCCGGAGATTCGCAATCAAGTCTGGCAAAGCTCTTTTATAACGATCGTTAAAACACCCCAAGTGTTGTACACCTAAATATATATGAAGAGCTGTGTTTGACGTTTGCCTTGTGTGTTGATTTCAAAAACCGAACAATTGTCATTTGAACAAAGAGCTTTTGTAAAGCTCGTTTAAGATAAGCTTGCTGGAACAAAGTATCTTTGTTTGAAAACATGAGCCCCTCTTTACTGTAGAAAGTTCACTTAAATATTTATCTTTGTTAATGGACACTAAAGTCATTGATGTGTACTTAATTTTATATTTAAAAAATACAGTGAAAGTCGGTTGTTATCTGTTGTCCTAAATTCTGATCAATGGCCAGTCAACTCGGTTTAAATCGCATAGCACTCTTGTTGACGTTTGACCAAGCATTGATATAGTTCATAAAAAAAAATCTCTCATGCAGAAAAATTAACCTTTGTTTGCCAACTCGCATTCTCGTTGAATCAATGTTTCAAATGCAAAACCACTGTTAGCATTAAAAAATGATTCCAATTTCTACCATCGCGAGAATCATGTTTTATTGAAGGATCAAGGCATTGTTGGTCTTATCAAAGACCCTTCATCTATCGGAAGAACCAGTCGGGGACCCTTAAGTAGTTTCAGAGTCATTCAGAGATGTACATTAATTTGAGGACCATCGATGAACTAAAATGATCATGTTTATCCCAGAGTGTAGCGACTTACCACAGGGCATTTCCTTGAAATGGATGTCATCCAAAGCCATGTCAGAATAAAAAGATCGGCCACGAATTGCCTCAAATTCCACCTAAATGAAAATTTGTGACGTAAGAATGTGAACAAGCAGTAGTTTTTCCACACAGGAATAAAACCGTTTCAAATAAACATTCGAAGATCAAAGATGCTTGGAAAGTATCGAATGATATTGGATGATTTTGGTCATTGCCTCATATTTACTCCAAAATAAAATTGCTACCTGGGACTACAAGATTGGGTCTAAATCAACGGACGGCGGAACAAATTTACTTTTGGGCCAGGGAGGGGCCCCCAACCCTCCTGTGTCTCTCCTGGTTTAGAATGGTGACCTGTTATTCCTATACCTTCCTACAAAGTTGTGTACCCTCATGCATGAACAAACTAATCAAAGCACAAACTAATCAAAGCACAAACTATTCCTACGAAATTGTATCGATCGATGTATTTCAATACATGGACAATTCAAATATTTTAGAAAAAGATTCTTATCAGCTTCATTTTCACAGCTGCTCTTTAACTGGATTGAAATGACTGTATGCAACTAAAAACAGTCCAATTAGAGCATTTCTTTCGAAATCCGGTGTAAGCCATTGCGATACTTCCATGGATGGCCCAAAAGTAATGTTGAAGAGTAAAAAAATTATCAACTAAAACGAAAATATCATACAAACCTGGTAACTAGTCGTAGACACGTTAGATATTGTTGCGCTACCTAATATCCATCTGTTTGCCTGATCACCTTTCTTATCCCATATTATCCTCTTAGAACCCACAGAGTCTTTAATGTACACGCTGAGTTCTCCCATTGAGCGGCCATACATGTGATAGTACCAGGAAATGCAACGACATTGCGAGGGTGGAAACAGTTTGCTTGTTAGGAGTGCTGTGTCGTTCTCCTTGGCAGGGAAGCTGGCTTCGGTAAAAATGTAATGGCCTGGAAATATGACGATAATGGTTATTATGGATAATGGTGGATACTCTTGCATAATAGTGGATAATCATGGATATTTGTGGGATAATAGTGGATAGTGAGGATCAGGTGCACCGATAAGTAACGATAGACAATAATGAATAACGTTTGATAATGATGGGTAACCATGGAAAGTGAGGGATAGAGATGGCCGATTAGTAGAGATCAATGATGATGATGTATCCCTGAAATTTCTTACCCGTGCCAGTAGTATGGTCTTGATTTGGACCAGTGCTCCTGGTTGGTGTTGATCCTTTATGTGCTTGCCAGAAATAATCCATGTTTTTATAACGGGTCCAATGACAGTAACTACCGCGCGTAAAATCACAGTTATCTACAAAGAAATAAAAGAATATTCCATCATTAGTTTAACGAGACTTCGCCTGAGGGCGAAAAAATATGGGCAGGCAGAGACAAGATGTTGTCTAACCAAGTTTAAATGAACTTATCCAAGAAACAAACCTGGGTTGCATGTACTGTTGGCGTAGCAATCTTTTTCTTCTTTCGAAACCCCTGGGCAGTCTTTCCCACCATGCATCGGGGCAGGATCTGAACATTTTCTAGATCGATGACGCTTGCAATTTTCATCGCATTCTGTCCAAGAGGACCAGCGACCCCAATGACCAGCAACAGGAGCTGAAACGAGAAAATAAAAGCGTTTAAACAAGGATAGACGAGCTCAGAGGTTGTATTTCTTGAACTTAGCATCGAATGTGGTATAACAACTGCCAAAATAGACAAAACACTTCTCGACCTTTCGACCTGAGGGCCTTCGTCAGAAGACGAAAGTCGAGAAGTGTTTTGTCTATTTTGGCAGTTGTTATACCACATTTGATGCTAAGTTGTTTGAAGACGCTGCCACGCTGCTCCTTGGTTGTATTCCTGGAAGCCATTGGCAACCTCGAAAGCCAACGTGGGCCGTGGATCGAAGGTAGAAAACCCTGGCTTGTGGGGTTAGGTAATTGCTTGCGTTCTAGTCAATGACTCATGCAATTATATCTAGTTATAGTATGTGTCACTGGTTCTGTCATAAGCGTAGAGGCCCGTGGGGGAGAGGGGAAGGCGTTCGTATTTTTACACGATGAAGGTGAGTCCCCACGAAAGGTTAATCCGGCCCTGTGAAGGTCCCCCCTATCATTGAAAATCAATTTTTGTGTTCCCGTGAAAGATCACGAGTCACGACAGGGAATGAGGGAAAGACAACGATCTCAGCCACTGATCTACGTATGTCATGATATCCGATAAATTTAGGTGCTCGAAGTAAAGGACCTACCGTAACATTCCTCGTTCGTGCAATTCTGCCATTGAGATTCCACGCCATGCGACGATGCTCCAGGACAGTCAGCGTGGTTTGAAGAGAAACAATATCTTTGCCTTTTCTTAACACAATCTTTGCTGCAAGGCGAAAAACTGGACCACTCGCTAAACCCAACGCCATTAACTATTTGAAAAGACGTGATATTCATTTAAGAAAGTTGGACTGCTCCTTATTGATCAAATAACATGGAGGAACTGCCAAGAAGCTGTTAGTAACAAATTTTAATCTTGCAGCAAACTGGAAATTCTATTCAACAATTTGTAGAAACATCTTCACCTTGTTTATTTGTAATGCGCGAAGTTGCAAGAACATTATAAACTTGAAATTTAATAAAATACGTTGAAATGCTAGAATAAGCTTGCTAAAAATCTCCAATACTTACTGTGGCAATTATACAATGAATTAAGTTTGATTAAGTCAATTTTACTGAAGCCATCTCGCTGTCCAATGCTCGCACCAGAGATCGCCTTAATGGTGGCTCTCCCATTCTTTGTAAATGCTTTCGTTCCGTAATGCATCACAGACTCGTAGTCATATTGAACGCCGAGAACATCCAAATACTCGTGGCTGTATTTGTTGAAATTATGAGATTCCTCTACACAAAAGAATGTCTTTCTTAGTAACGAGAAAACACAAATTTCAACTGATCGTCAAGTCATATGCGAGATCAGCTTCGTCTTTCTTAGGCGCGTAGCAACTCCCAGAATAATTAGAGTTATTTGGATGACCTTGTCTTCGACCATTTAGGGGAGGGGGGAGAGGCACACTTTTCTACGGGTGGGGGCGGGGGTTGTTAAATTGGTTGGAGCGCTGTCCTCTGGTGCGATTTATTCGTATATTCGAACTGAGCACCTCTGCTGATGAAAGTTGGAAATTTTCGAGAAATTTCGATATTCAACGTCTACAAGTTCCAATAATGTGTTTCACAGACTCTATAAGCTTCCATATCTCCCGAATTCCTTACTTTCGATAATATTTTCCCAGAATATTTCCACATACTGATCTCTATCTGGTCTGGACTGCTCGTGGTAAAACCCAAGAGCATGAAGTATTTCGTGGATGATTACTCCTCGACTGTAACAGCCTGAACCGAGCGATATGCTTTGGGGCCTGGCTCAAATAATCGCGACCAATGAACGACCAGCACCTACGACAGAAATTGAGAAAATGTCAATTGAGAACATAATCGTAGCACAGTTGCCGGTTAGTTTTTTCTTCCGGGTTTCTTGCAACTTGCAAAGCAATTCTACATGTTAAGAGATGTAAATTAGTGAAGAGGGATCTAAAAAAGGATAAGAATAGAGTGTAATAAGCACAAACGTTTCTGGGCTGCAAATATACATCTCTCAAAAGAAGAATTGCATTTGCAAGTTGCAAGAAAAATTGCACAGTGTAACAGGGCCTTAAAATATTCACCCAGAACCGCTGAAGAAGTTGATCCAGTTTTTCTCTGTCGATCTCACTGTAAATCTAAGGCAGGAATGTTTGTGAAAGTACTCCAAAGCATCCTGTATTTTGGTGTGTACATCCGGGCCTGAAAAAATTACATGTATTCAATTCAGTTAGTAGCCCGGGAAATTACTACGCTAATCATTGTCCCTTCAATAAAAAGCATGCAGAATTACGAGGGGGAAAGGCATTTGCTTTGGCTTAAACGGCAAATTTGTCTATATTTTTCAGGTTAAGCCAATCAGAATGCTTAAATGGTTAATACTACAAATTTCTTCATTGGTAAAAACGAAACTTCTCCTTGTAATAGCAGTCAGTACTCTCTGGGGAACAAAAGCCAAGTATCCACGACTTCTGTCCATTCCAGGCGATCAAGTGACAATATATACTCACTAAAGTCATTTGATATTTCGTACGGTATGACACGAGTTGGCCAAAGCTTAGATCTGTCTCTCAAAGCGTTTCTCTTCTTGTTCGTGTCGCCGTTTCTGTTTTTAAGATCACCGTCTCTTAGTCTCACATCGCCTTCAAAAAGCTTGTACAAACCTTGCTCTAGTGAATAGAGACATATTAGTTGAGAACTGTGGCCGATCGTTTGACTTGAGTGTTGATATAATAAGTATAATAAATTGCAATTTTAGCATAATGTAACGGGTTTTTCCCAGTTATGATAATCGAAGATAATATGCGAATAATCATGTTTTAATGATGATGATTATGATGATGATCACATCCGGAAGGTGATGACGAAGCAATCGTTATTTACTCACTAGTATTGATTTCAACAATTTTGTCCATGGCTGCCACGTCTTCCCCGTCCTCTTCTACGAAATCTGTGGAAAAAAACCCAAGATTCCTTGAAATGATTCCTTGGTTCTACAAACTGGTACACACAATGCTTCATAGACCAGCGAGATCAAATTTAACACTGCTGTATAGATATTATACAGACTTCTATAGATATCATTCGTGGATAATGCAGAAAGTTTTAACTCTCTTTGCAGACGTATAAAACGTCCTATCAGCTAGGGTTTTTGTAACAGCCATGTTGGCAAATACAAATTATAAACATGCCGTTTTTTTTCAATCTAAGCCTGTTTTAAGCAGTGATCTTTACTGTTCAGACCAGTCGACTTGAAATGTCGACTACCTAATAACTTCAAAGTCATTGGACACAACTAGACAACTCTTCTTTCGAAGCATACTTTCAGCACCAAACACAGCTGCCATTTAAGTCAATTCCTTATCCGAAACTTTTCTGCTGAATGTAACACAGACCTTAAATGTGTTTATCAACGCAGTAGACAAATTTCTTAACAGAATTCTCTACACTAAGCTGTAATAAAATTATACTAAAACTGTTTCAACAAACTGTACGTTACCTTTCGAAAAACTCCTTCCAAAGGCATCACCGGTTAGGAGTAGAAAAAGGCTAAGAAAATACAGTTTATTCATTTGTGGACGTTTTCGTTTTATTTCATATATCTATAGCCGATGTTCACAGGACTGTCAAAGTCTTTCCTGATCAGGAGGAAGTGTTGTGATTAATGAATGTTTTTAATACAGAGCACACTAGTTAGTAAGGTATCATTAATAGAGTAAAATTAATAATCTGGTAAAGTTCTCACGTTTGTTTGACAAACAAAGCGTAGGATGTCTTCGGTGAAAAACATCATTGTAAACACCGACCGTCACAAAGAGGATTAAGACAAAGCCGCGCCATCGTTCAGGACAATTTTAATGGCCGAAAATCACCTCTAATCAACGCTATTTGAGTTATTACTATTCATAAAGTGAAATTAAGGTTCAAATTCGAACGGGCCTGTCCATTAATACGGCTGTGAGGCTGTGAGCGTATTTACCTGTCTTAACTGGCTTGTTTATGATCTATTAAATACATGACAATAATAAACGGCGTCAATTTTGTTGCATTTTATTGCAGTTCACACGAAGAAAATTTTGCAGAGGTGTATCGCGTAGGTGCAACGAATTTGGATTGCAAAACAAGGTGAAAACATTTTTCATGGCAGCCCGCTGTTGTCTCAAGAGAAAAATTAGACTATACATCATTCTCTGTATTCATTTTTAAAATGACAAGCCAGTTCCTATCAGTTCTAAACTGTTCTTCCTAGAGGTCCAGCAAGGATCATCTCTTATATTGATCCATGCAGTGTTACTACAGGAGGAAACCTAAACTAAACTAACTTTATTTATACTGGATAGCTCCATCAGTTCTAAACTGTTCTTCCCAGAGGTCCAGTAAGGATCATCTCTTATTTATCCAGTGTTACTACATGAGGAAACCTAAACTAAACTAACTTTATTTATACTGGATAGCTCCATCAGTTCTAAACTGTTCTTCCTAGAGGTTCAGTAAGGATCATCTCTTATTGATCCAGTGTTACTACAGGAGGAAACCTAAACTACAGTTCGAATCAAATTCGTGCAGATTCATTGTTTTTATAGTTGGAAGTATGGTTAATGCAGGATGAAGGTAGATTTTTGAAATCAGGGCATACATACCTCTTTCTGAATTGTCGTCCAAAGTTGCGTGATATTTCTATATTTGGCCATCTGAAGGAGTCCTACATCGTTAAATGAAAGAAAAACAATGTTATTAAAAATTAAACGAATTGACATAAGTTGTTTATTGTTATCAAATAAAATGAGTTTACACGAAATACTTGCATGTACAATTAATTATCATCCCACTACTCGAGACGCCTATATTTTACGCGTGTCATTTGCGATGCGAATATCTTCAAACGAGGCAAATGATTAATGGTGCAGTCACCATGGAGTCAGCATGGAAATCATGAAATGTTCGCTTCTCTCTAACAAACTAGAGATGCGCTAGTTACACTGGACCACCACGTTTGGGATATCTTTCTCAGGTAGTTCAGACACAAACCACGACAGCTTATTGTAGAACTGATACTACTTACACTGGACCACCACGTTTGAGATATCTTTCTCAGGTAGTTCAGACACAAACCACGACAGCTTATTGTAGAATACTACCTACACTGAACCACCACGTTTGAGATATCTTTCTCAGGTAGTTCAGACACAAACCAAAACAGTTTATTATAGAATACTACCTACACTGAACCACCACGTTTGAGATATCTTTCTCAGGTAGTTCAGACACAAACCACGACAGCTTATTGTAGAATACTACCTACACTGAACCACCACGTTTGAGATATCTTTCTCAGGTAGTTCAGACACAAACCACGACAGCTTATTGTAGAATACTACCTACACTGAACCACCACGTTTGAGATATCTTTCTCAGGTAGTTCAGACACAAACCACGACAGCTTATTGTAGAATACTACCTACACTTAACCACCACGTTTGAGAGATCTTTCTCAGGTAGTTCAGACACAAATCACGACAGCTTATTGTAGAATACACTTAATACCTACACTGAACCACCATGCATGTTCGAAAAATTTAAAGCAAAACAAGTATTATTTCCTCAGGCCAAAGAGCTATAGAATAATTAATCATTAATCTAGGCATATCCGTCTAGAATTGGGGTCTATAATTCCACAAACTGAAGATTGAATGGATGAGAACTCTTTCTTTGTTAACAGAGATTTTCGTGACCTAAATTAGCTCGGCAGATTTCAAATAGCCTGATCCAAATACCTTTTGTGTATGCATTAAAACATAAATATATGAAATTTCTACCTCTAGACGCTATAAAATCAAGGAAAATATACTCTGTCAACAGCTCCACTAAAAAGCTTGTGTGTGTATACAAACTTATATTTATCAATCTGTATATGAGCGACACGTGAACAAGTCAAATAAACATACTAACAATACTTAATACGTGAAATTTGACAGGTTTTTTTTAGACGAAAAATCAAATGCTATTCAAAAATTGTGGTAGTTCTACGTTGAAAAGACTATGAATGTTGTTTTTCCCATCGTGTCGTTTCCTTGACTTTAGTCACATCACCGCGCAACTCAAGACCCGTAAACACTACAAAATTTTCACGGGGGGGGGATTTATAGTTGAATGATACATGTGTAACAAGAAATTTGATTCTGGTAAAATCTACATTTAATTCTAGGAAATTCGGTCCCCATTATTGCGAAATTCAGTCCCTCTGAAAAAAATATAGCTTTATTTTAACTTTTTTAGGGCTAGAAAAAGTTTACTTGTTATATATAAGATGAAATTGTGCTCAACATTTACAGCATACAGGGTGTCCCAAAAAAAACGAAAACTATTGAAATCACTCATTGTTAAAATTTGAATGCCGTGTGCACGAATTTTAACCCGTGGGGATTTAATGCAACACAGTGAAATGCTAGATGCTTTGTGTTGCTAGAGAAAGGGGACATGTCAAAGGTCATGGTGATTGAGATGCACATTTAAATATTGTTAATAAATATCATTTTCGCGTACGAGCAAATTTTACTGCATCATATGCATGCATAAAAATGCTTATGGCAAACATTTACACACTTGTGGGTCCCAACAGAGTGCTTAGGCATTCAAACTCTAACAATTACATTGTTATGGGTGATTTCAATAGTTTTCGTTTTTTTTGGGACACCTGTAGTTCAGGTATTGGCTCTGGGTCTCCATGGATCTGTCTATTGTCTAAACGGAGAGAACTGCCAAGAGTCAACCTTAGGTTATTGTGTAGGGTAAATTACACATATCACCTTAGACATTTCACTCGATAAACTGGGATAGATATCAAGAGTCCATAGTTGATGGCAAATCGAGCAGAATTTATACATATTTAAGACCTGATCGGGCTGAAATTCTGATCGATTTTCAATCAGCAATGATATTTATTCTCAACTAGCAGAATACTCGAAATTTTTCACTTACATTTTACACCTAGGTAACTATCAAACTTCTAGCTTTCAAATTACTTCCATTTTGTACCAAAGCGATCAATAATGGTCTGACACGATCTCACGAAAAAACAGCGCGCTCCCGAGTCCCGAATCACATATTCACATTCGCTTTCTCGGGATTTCGAAGCATGCACCTCGATATTTCAACCACTTGCCCAAACGACTGCATGTGGTCATTTGGTGACATCTTTAGCAATTATACTTCGGTCTTCGGCTATTACAAGTTACTTTAAACGCTTTAAGCTACAGGCTACAAGGCTCCTCGCGAAATAAAGATTTTACATGCGTTAATCGACCAAATAGCGGGCGAACTTATCTTCCTCGACCTCGCTTAGCCGGCAAAAGTGAAAAGAGAAGAAACGTCGAAGAAATCCCGAGGTAATCAACCTTGAATTCAAAGACAAAGGCAAAGCATTATCTTTTGTCTTTAATACAGAATAAGTCGAATATCTGGGTCCATGCTGTCGTATAAAAGATGAGTTAACTTTTAAGTTTTAACTGTAGTTGAAAAATGAGAATTGGCCAATTCAGTTGAGTTGTGTATAGTTCTGAGACTGAGGTAAATAGGATTTAACTATGCAAAGTGTAGTTAAAGAGTTTTATACAACGCGTATCCATGTGTAATCTGGAAGAATCAGCCTAAAGTGAATCAATAATTGTCCCTTTGGGAGTTAAGATGTATTTTAAACGTGCACTAGATAATAACAGCAGACAATCGCTCAGTTCCTTTTGAACAAAGGGAATTGTCTATTTTATTCAGTTGAAAGTACGCGACCTCAAACCCTGCGCTGTGGGTTTTTGCCTCTCGTCCGTGTCGTAATTCGTTGGTTTGAATCCTTAGAAGAATGTTTTTCGTGACAACCTTATTATTATAGGCGTCGCTATATATTTTAATAACGTAGTTTAAAAATTGGTGACTCCAAAACAATCCACAATCACGAAACTACACATGCAGACGGGGATTGCGATCTCAAATTTTATTAAATAAAATAAATATCTATCTTTCCAGCGATGGTGCTTAAATATACATTTAACATGTTCATATTAAAGCGATGACGCTTTTTATATCCACATATGCTCTGACTAAAGCAGAGAATTAGCTACACTATTTCTATAACACGAGCTTCTGGAGACTATAGAATACATGATAGCCTTTAACTGTTAACTTCAAAACTAGAAGACTTCCGAATGAATGCTGCACAAATTTGTTGTTCAAAAACTCGGGTTAGCCTAGGTTGAATTTGACGCGTGCATGTAAATAGTAATACTAGGTTTGTTTACATTTTTCTTCATGGCGACCATTAAGAAATTCGAGAAAGTTAAACATCTATTTATCCTACAACAGGATTAAGTTTGTAAGAAACCAGTTGAAAAATTAGACTCGTGTTTTTGAACAACGAATAGACACTTCCTGAATTTGCTCGAGTGAACGGCAAAACAATAGCTTGGAAACGAAGCGGGCGATGTAATCTATTGTTTATGGGATGGTTTTCATTCCGGAAGTGACTATTCAGGCATTCCCACGACAGGTCCGACTTAAAATTTGCCGAACGTCTTGTGCAGAAGACGTTCCAGTAAAATACTGTATTCCGGCAGAACAAATATGTGGAATTCTTCAATGAATGAATCTATCTTTCGATAGCGCTCTATCACTCACCGTTTTCACAACATGGCTAAAACGAGCCTTTGTAAAAACTGGCACAAATTTTACGTTCACGCGCGCCAATGATTCAAAGTCTTATTATTTAACTGCAATGTAACCGATATTGACAGTAGTGAGCAAGCGACGGTTTTGACAACACGTACGTTGACCGGAAGTAAAGTTTTTCAACAATCACAGTCACAATTAAAGTTGTAAAGTTTCAGTTCACCAATCACAATACTTAAACCAGTCTTTTGACGTTACTCATGCCGTCTCCGTTATCAAAAACGTCACTTGCAAAACTAGTATAATGTTAAAAGGGCCCATCATTGCTTTAATTTTTACACAAGTATAAAAACATCAGTGGTGCCATCTTCAGATAAGACTCTTAGCCACTCGAAGGGCAGCCTTGACACTCGCGCCTCAAATTATAGAAAATATTATTTGCTAATATGAAAACCCACCAAAATTCTAACTTGTATGTTTGCATGACAAAATACGTTTTTACGTTACGAATTAGAATCAACACTTGCTGCTGACGAACAATATAATAGACTATCCTATAATAAATATTTTTATAAATTTTTTCATATGTCGTAGACACCCGTAAAACGCGTTTATTGCATAGAAATAAGTCAAATAACTAATAACGAACGATGCTCTATATATATTTTCACACGGTTTTGAGGTTCTGACATAATTTGGACACCACCAAGCATATGAAACAACTTCGAAATCCAGGATTCGGCGTTAAAGTCCCAACACAGCTGATGTGCAACGAATATTGTATTTCCCACTGCGACAGCGCCGAAAAAAAAACAAATCCAGGTTTTTCTCGCTAAAAACACATCAATTTACAGAACAGGATCCAAGATGCCACGCGCGTATCTCATTACATCTGAACTCCATACAGCAACTGTATGCATTTCGCCAATTTTGTTTTTTCTCTGTTTAACACTCTTGAGCGAAAATTTCCTCAAAAAAAAGCCTATTCGCAATCTTCTCTTTAATGAATTGAAACTCCACTCTTTCGTATATCCATCTAGCAGTAAGGTTAGCCTACGGCGGCTTTTGCCTCGTAATTACATTTTGTGAAGATCCTTCGAGGTTGATCGAGGTGTTCTGGGCTTGTCATGTGACTGGTCACCATTCCTCCACGTTCAGGCGATCGAGACGCCCGATACAGACATGGACACCTCGCGGCTTGCCTCGGACACAGTCCTTCTCGAGCTCGTGTCCAGTTTACGGGACATTCGATGGAGCTCTTCGTCAGAATACCTCTCTGTGTTTAGGAGGAACTCTTGAATCTCAGAGACCTGCCAGGATAAACTCTTGTTAGACGTACGCAAATCACACGGCTAAAACACACTCGCTTTGTGAAATGAAATACAGGTGCAATAGTTTTGAAACAGCTAGTTTTGTATCTGTCGGAACTAGGAACATAGATTGCTTTGAGAAATACAGAAACAACTTTGGAAAATACCTGTTCAAAGTTGTATGACTTGACTTGAAATCTTCGAATTTGGTGCAGAACTGCATACAACAGCCGCCGTTTGGCGAGATTTACCATGCCGCCATTGAGGTAATCCGGATTACCTTCCGAGATGTAAATAAGATCCTTCAAATATACGCCTGCGAAAAAACACAGAAAGAACTGTGAAAAATGTCCTTTATATATGCCATCTTTTGACAGATGTGAACAAGTTATTTTGTTCGGATGTCGAAATAAGAGCACTTGTACATCAGAACTTTCGTAACTAATTACTCGTTCACATCTATCAAAAGACGAAAAACGATTTCAAGAATACAACAACAACATCGCCGTAAGCTTACCGAAGTACGGAACGGCGGGACTTGGACATATTTTTAAAGATTCCCGATATTTTTTGTAGTTGTCTCTGGAGTCCATGAGGACCTCCATGATGTGGAGTTGGTCCAGGTATCGTTTAGGTACGAGGTCAGGGATGGCCTTACGTAATCGCCGTGCAGGAGCGCTGCACAGGGCGCCCACACCAATGGCCATCACTGCATTGTAATTGCGAAGCTCTAGACATTGCTGTATAAGGGAATTGGATATAAGTGGGGTTTGGTTTTCCAGTGGGGTAGAGAGTGGTACTGCACCATATGGTATATGGTATGACATGGTAAAATATGGTGGAATTCGTGGTGGTGCATTAGTGGTGATAAAATGTTGTATATTGTAAAATAGGGGTGAAGATATGGCAAGGTAAGGTATGCTCGCATGTGGCATAGTATGGTGGAACGGGGGTTATGCTATTATGTGTGGTCACACGTGGTAAAATAGGGTTAAATAAGGGTTATAATGTATTGTGTTGTAACATGGGGCTTAGCATGGTAGATTGGGGTGTCATGGTGCAATGCACGACAACACGTGGTATGTAAAATAAGGGGTTACAGTGTTATGTGTGGTAACATGTGGTATGTTTGAGGTAGGGTAACTAGGGTTGATGGTATATAAAGTAGAGTGACTTGTGGTGAACGATGGATATAGTAGATTGGGGTTAACTTTAGTAGAAGATAATATGGTATACTATTAATATCATTGTTTGAATGTGATGGACTGCCTAGTATAGCAATGTGGTGTAGTGAATTAAAATAAAAAATTGTACGTTCATTCACGGTATGGTACGTTCATTCACGGTATGGTATGGTATGGTATGGTATGGTATGGTATGGTATGGTATGGTATGGTACGGTATGGTATGGTATGGTATGGACAATAATTTTCTACCTTTGCAGTCTCAATGAACTGCACCATCATGTAAGCGGTGTCCTGATCCGACTCTTCCTTGATCAAGGTAGCCACGACCCACGAACTCAGCTGATTAAATCGATCAGAAAACAACTCGACGGTAGTTCTTTGAGAATTCTCGTCTCCTTTCTTCCGCTTCTTGTTCGTTCCTTCCGAAACTCTCTGCAAGATGTCTGCCGTCGTTATGTTTCGAAACAGCTCGTGGTCGATGAGCGTGATCTGACGCGCTAGCTCACGGGGATAGCTGAGGAGCTCAAGAAGTCTACGTGGTAGAGCAGAAAAAAATTATTTCACCAGCTCAGTTTTACTGGATGGCAAGGAATATACGCGCTTGAATTTTTACTAAATGATTGTATGTAATACAGAATATTGCTAAAGTCGGGATTTTCGAATGAGAGGAAAGGGTAACCCCTGGTAAACCTTGAATAGTTTGAATTACGCAATAAGCCATTATCACCATTTTTGGGTTGAAGATGGTGATTTCTGTGGAGAGGCATATAGCATGGCCCCTTTACGAGTTGGTTCTGAAGGATTTGAGACCAGGAAAAATGTCCGTGATTCAATTACACTTACGTAAATTCGCTGCGGACAAATTCTGCATCAGGAGGACACAAGCAGATCTTCAGCTTTGGTGAACATATGGGATCAATTGTCGAATACACCTGGTCTTTTCGAATGTTGGAATCGTTGAGATAACTTGACGTGTTTCCCAGAAAGGACTGCTGACCAAATGTCGACTGTGTCGTCACCGAGGACTTCTGTACTGTGGCTACAAAATAACCCCATTTTTTTCAAAACCTTAAACTTAAACCTAATCCTAAACTTAATCCCAATCTAACTTAAATCTAACGCTAACCTTTTTTTCTAACTCTAACTTAAGCCTAATCCTAATTTAAATCCTAATCTTAACCCTTAATTTGACGTATTTGAGGAATTCTAATATAAACAGTCGCCGGGAAGTTGGATTGGCCCGATTTGAAGATTTGCGTTAATCCGTGATTAAGTAAAGCTGACTTTGAACAACCATTGGGTCATTGAATGCCGCCCTGTAAAGCTTAAAACTACGCGCTAAAGGGCTGCTAGAAACACTCACAGGCTTGAGATTTTGATAAATGGGATGTTTCACCATCACGTTGATCCAAAGTACCGACACTGTACGCCATAATTGGTACACAAACGTCATCATCTTCCTCGTCTAAACTGTTGACCGCCTGATCCACCGCAGCAACTGTTGCATTTGAGTACATCACCGAGTTCCTCTTTCCATTGCGTTTCACTGAATTTCTGTGCGACGGGGAGGAGTGACGTCTGTGGCGAGGCTCTGATGTTCAAGGTATAAACACAGAAATAAGTGAAATGAAATCATTTATTACGTTGGTTAAAACCGGCCTATCTGAGATGATGAGATCTCAAAATGTTTAACTGTTGAGCCTTTATGAAAAGTTAACTACGAAATCACTAGCCACAGATGGTGTTTCAACCTATCAAACCACCCCATGATAGATAATCAAGTTCGCTGGGCCATAGTTTCTCCAAGGATACAAGCTGGAAACTGTGCTACTCTCCCTCCCCCCAAAGACACAGTGTTGTAACCAGAATGATACTGACCTTCAACCCCTGGTCGCATGTACAACAGGCTCAACGACTTCCATTCATCGTGATTTTGAAATATTTTCGTTGATTTCGACAAATTCTCTAATCTATGATTGATTTCTTCCTCCATCGCTTTGTCACCCCAGTTTCGCTTCTCTTCAGATCTTTTTGTCCAAGGAAGAAAATCTTTTCCGTTTAAACCCTGGAGAACATGGTTAAAATAATGGATTGAGGGGATTTGTTTGTGAATCCTTTGATGTTAAAACGACAAATGTTTCCATGGGGAAGGACAAGGGCGAGGCATCCCGACGATGTAGTCTCGCAATGCAAATTTTATGTAACAAGACGCCTGTTCTGGCGTTAACTCCGGCGCACGTGCCAGTCTTTAATATAGAGCTTCTGAACATAAACAATACAATTCATATTCGCATTTAGATGCCTTACGAAGCTAAATGTTCGATCGCGAAATTCAGCAGCACATCGTACTTTAAAAAATATAGAAGTTCAATTGTTCGAAAATATAAACAAACCGCATGATACATTCGCTTTGTCTCACATTTAGCCTTTGGAATTTGCGCTTATATATTATATCTTCAATCCTGTGCAAACTACGACGTGTCAACGCGCCCATACACGACCACATCATCTTGTTAAACGGCGAAATAGCAGCGATATTATTAAAATAGGACCAGAATCTACATGTATTAAATATATTCTTACTCCAATTCAATCTAAACTTAATCGAAGAGCATGAAAACAACGGTTTATTTGTTCCTCTTGAAAGAATTGCCGTATCATACGAGCGAAATCGAATCGCGCATCGGAAAATTAGCCAAAGCTGTGCACCACAACTCTTGGGAGATAAGACTGGGACGTAAATAAATACAGTCACATACACACTTTAAGTACTAGAAAGTTTCCCGCCATTTCAGACTTGCGACGACGAAAAATAAAAAAAAAAAAAAACAACAAAACAAAACCAAGGCGAATTTTCAACTCCGTCGCTGACGCCGGAGTAATTATCATTATCAGTATTTCTTAGAAATTCGTTGTTTTCACAGTCAAAGAACATCAAAATATTAGTAGCATAGCAGGATTTAGTTCAGTCTAAGGCCTAGGTTATAATACGTCGCATTTTGGTCGCGTCGAACAATAGTTAATAAGATTATAATGAAGATTAATGAGGTTTATCATCTCATTATCTATTGTGTGAATTGCATTCTAATTTTCCAGGCTGGTTAGTGGTTACGCCACCGGTGAATTCAGGGAAAAGTCATTGAAAACTAAACCATCTTTTTAAGTTTTATAACTTGTGATGTTCTCCTTTTGAGAGGTGCAGTTAGAACTACCATCGATTTGTTAGTAGTTTACTAAAGAAGAAAACCTAGACTGAACCAGTTTCGTCCATCGACAAAGAGAGTAGTAGACTATATGTATGCTAAATGAGGCACTGTCTTACCTCGCAATTGCGTTGATAGACACATTGTTTAATAGTATCCTGCAGCCGTCCACGTTCGATTTTATTTTCACAAAGAAAATGAAAACTTGACTCGGAGAACAGCAGGAATAGCGAACCGTTACTTTCGTCACATTTCCAACCGAGTAAGCTCTTGAGGTCCCATTTCTTCAGAACACTTTTAGTCTTATTATCCAGAACGACCACGTCTTGGGCACTGACTCCCAACAGTCGCCTGTTCGTGTGTGATTTCGTTGTGCAAGTTATCTCCTAAAATAGGGAAGAAATTGTAGCTTCAAATTTGAGCTTAGGGGGATAGTCCTATCAGTTCTAAACTGTTCTTTCTACAGATCCAGAAAGGATAATCTCTTATTGATCCAGTGTTACTACAGGAGGAAACCTAAACTAAACTAACTTTATTTATACTGGATGGCTCTATCGGTTCTAAACTGTTCTTCCTAGAGGTCCAGTAAGGATCATCTCTTATTGACCCAGTGTTACTACAGAAGGAAACCTAAACTAAACTAACCTGCACTATAGTAGGATAAGAGCTAATTCAATGACTCTCACACAGTACTCTACATATATTATCTACCTTCACACGAAAGAACTTGCAACCATACGCGACCATCCCCTGACAACAATCGATGAAATCATGCTTCGCTTTACGCTGAGACGGAGCCTCTCTGAAGATTTGCTCGGCATACACACGAACTCTTTTGTAAACGTTTTTAACTTTATGAAAAGCAGGATTGAGGCAAAGTTTTATACGTGACGTCGAGATCTTCTCCAGATCAACGTCCGTGACAAACACCTTCTCATTTGGCTGGTCTCCCGTCGAAGACAACTAAAGGAGGTTTCAAGGTTAAATTTCAGCAGTATAATGAATGAAAAACGTTTTTAGAGTCAAAAGGGATGTTTTTAGTTAGGGTAGTGGTTAATTTGCGTGGTGTGTGCTTACACACCAATTCGTAATTGTGCCATCATTGTTGACTTTCCAAATATGTTAAGGACAACTAGTTTGTGATCTTGAAAAGCAGTAATAAACATTGTAGGTTCAAGATGGCGCCTGAAGGCATATTCTGACGTCGTATGCGAACAAAGAATATCGTATATTTTATCAGGGCGTACCTCAATGTACAGTTGCAATGCTGCTAGATATATTGCATCATCGATTTTGGCTGGAAGAGCACCGCTGAGAACTGCCTGTTGGCACTGAAAGATAAAATATGTTTCTCAAACACAAACAGTAAGTAATCTGGGAGATTACATTCTTAAGGAATACTGGGAGGGAGGGGGGTGGATTGTTAGAGGGGGGTGGTGGTTGTTAGAGGGGGAGGAGGGATGAGAGGAGCTCTTTACACAGGGTTCTTACAGTTGTTGGAAGACAGGTAAGTTACATAAGACATTCAGGGAAAAGTTATTGAAAACTAAACCATCTCTCTAAGTTTTATAACTTCTGACGTTCTCCTTAGAAGTTCTAGTCTTCTAGTTAGAACTACCATCAATTTGGTAGTAGTTTACTACAGAAGAAAACCTATAGACTGTAAGACTGAACATTACACGTAGGTTACATAAAACAATTCTTTATATTCAGTGTTTTAACTCTGTTTAGACACGAAAATCAGGTCATTATTTTTAGACTGCAGATATGGACCACGGAGCAATTCTACAATGAAAGCCCAACTTACGCTCCTGAAGAGGATATCGTGATGACAATGATTCTCCGGTGGAAGTGATATTGATGTGTCTTCTTGGCTGTGCATTAGAAGACTTTCTAGATGTTGAGCACAAACCAGATACGGTCCCTGCCGCGTTGCTAGGTTATCAATCAAATTACCAAGTTCAATCTAGAAAGAGGGCAAGAGTAGTAACACTGGATCAATAAGAGATGATCCTTACTGGACCTCTAGGAAGAACAGTTTAGGACTGATAGAGCTATCCAGTATAAATAAAGTTAGTTTAGTTTAGGTTTCCTCCTGTAGTAACACTGGATCAATAAGAGATGATCGTTACTGGACCTCTGGGAAGAACAGTTTAGGACTGATAGAGCTATCCAGTATAAATAAAGTTAGTTTAGTTTAGGTTTCCTCTTGTAGTAACACTGGATCAATAAGAGATGATCCTTACTGGACCTCTAGGAAGAACAGTTCAAAACTGATAGAGCTATCCAGTATAAATAAAGTTAGTTTAGTTTAGGTTTCCTCCTGTAGTAACACTGGATCGATCCATCCCGATCTAAGACACGATCCTTACTGGAAGAACAGTTTAGAATTGCATGATATCCATGAGTTATACTTAACATTATAACATTGTTCCTCAAGCATTACAAACCTGAAGAGTGGAATTTTCCCTGAAATCCTGAGGGAATTTCTCTAACCAAGCCACCCAAATTCTCATGAGAGAAATGTGAATAAAAGGCAGACATCGTGTTTGGTCCTTGAACACGCCTGTTTCTTCATCAAACAACGAATTTAATGCCGGTTCACGAAACCTTGGAAAACCGAAAAATGTATATGTGAGCTCAGTAAAAGACTCAGTAAAACCTCCATGGCTTTGTCTTCATATTAAATTGACTGGCAGAGCAAAGTGCTACTGAAAAGATCGCCATGTTGTAAAGAGAGCTATAGTGAACAAGGAGGAATTTCGTTTTAAACTATTCGCCATATTTGTTTACATTTTTCGGCAAAGCCAATCAGAATGCCTACATTTTAAATACTTCATGTAAAATAGTATATATTGTACTTTTTATCAAAATTCACGCATTTTGATTGGGTTACTGAAAATGTAAACAAACTTGCTGATTGGTCTAAAACGAAATTCCCGCCTTGTTGCTATAGTGTCTTTTCCTACCTGTGAGCCAGCAATCTCATGAGGACAATAGGATTGGTATAAGTCGAATAAGTGGCCAGAAAGAACTCGATCACTTGCTCTTCAGTGGCTCTACTCTTCCTCTTCGCTACTTTCATTCTCGTTCTGTTTTTCGGCGTAGGACTAAGCAACGGCACCCCACCCCATAAAGTGATAGCTCTGGTGGTCAGTATTCTCACCAGAGACTCCAGGCTCCCACCCTTGATGTAAGGTTCTTGGTTCGGAGACTTCTCCGTGTACAGAGGTCTGGGTTCCTCTTGATCGAAGTCGAAAAGGTAATCGCATTTGTCATCCTCGTCACAGTTTAGGTAGACGAGGGCACGACAGACGTGATAATAAGCTCTGCGAAGAAAAGGATTCATTTTTATCGCGTGGATTAAATGCTGTTTACATGAGATAGCAGTTGAATCCGTGGAAGCCGAAGTCAATTATTTCAGAATTTCTTTCTTAGAAGAGGAAGATCAAACCTTGCATCTTTAGGAACACATCTCTTTAATGATTCAACGGCATCAGAGCTTATCAATAGACTATGGTTGCCATCATACATAGCGATATTTGCCAGAGTTACGGCAGCATTGTGAACTATCTCCGCATCTCTTTCCTCCAAAGCTTCCAGGAGCAGGTCCACCGATCTGAAATTAATCGATTTGAAATAACGTTAGTTTAGGTTTGCTCCTATGGTAACACTGGATCAATAAGAGGTGATCCTTGCTGGACCTCTAGAAAGAACAGTTTAGAACTGATAGAGCTATCCAGTATAAATAAAGTTAGTTTAGTTTAGGTTTCCTCCTGTAGTAACACTGGATCAATGAGAGATGATCCTTACTGAACCTCTAGGAAGAACAGTTTAGAACTGATAGAGCTATCCAGTATAAATAGAGTTAGTTTAGTTTAGGTTTCCTCCTGTAGGATCACTGGATCAATAAGAGATGATCCTTACTGGACCTCTAGAAAGAACAGTTTAGAACTGATAGAGCTACCCAGTATAAATAAAGTTAGTTTAGTTTAGGTTTCCTCCTGTAATAACACTGGATCAATAAGAGATGATCTTTACAAAGCCTACTCCGAATAGAACCGACTATGAGTGTCGAAGCTGCTTCAAACCAAGTTTAGGTGACTCGTGTATTAACACTAGTTAGTTAAACTGTTAGTCTTACCGTGGTGATCCAAGTTCCCGTTGCATTTTCAAGTGAGTGCTGGAAGCAGCAAGCAAACGTGTTGCCACAAGACGAGGACTGAGTTTTACAGGAGTCTCTTGTTGTGAACTGATGAAAAGAATGCCCTTCTCAACAAAATTACATAAACTGTGGGTGGGTAACTATGGCTATATATAATCTCGATCAAGCTGAACTCATCGTCAGGTTGAGTCACCACACAAGGGCATTCTTTCTGCAATAACATACCGTGAAATTTTTCGCTTCTTTCCAACAGAGGAATCTGCAACTTCTGTAATCCCTGTGTGTAGCGACGAGCTTTCCATGTCGTTTTGATAATGCAAGAGGTTTAGTAAAGGTCCTGACGGGATATTGGTCATGGTGGAATTATATTCACGCTCACACTTCACGTCTTTCAACAGATTATCCAACACCTCTAAACACGTTGTCTGAAAGATATGAAGACTCCACAATCAAAGCAAGGAATACTCTATACACCTGGCCCATAAGATTCCCACAGAAGAGTTGAAGATTGCCCCAGAAATATGCCGCTAAGATCCTTCAATGAACATTATGTTGGAAGTACAAACTTGTGTATTTAAATAAACGTAGCTACCTGCACAGGCTCCTGAGTTTCAGCAAGTTGTAAAACAGTTCGGATAAAACCAGCTTCGGCTGCCCTTCGTCGACTGTCCGGCCCTTCGATCTATGAGGAAAAAAACACCATCGTGAAACATAGAAACACGGACCTTTTTAAGAGCTATTTTCCGAATTTGGTCAGTTGAGTCATTTGAGTGCACATAAATTGCAGGTTAGCGATAGTTTTCAGAAAAAGCATTTATGGAAGGAATCTTTCCAGATCATTCTCCAGTATAATGGACCATTTGCATAATTTCCAGCTTGCGATCTAAGTAACAAGAAGGAAATAAATCACCACAGCTAAAAAGAACAAACCGAAATTAGTATAATTGCCAAGTTTGGCCGCAAAATGTCAAGTATTACGGAAAATATAGCCACGCGAAGTTAACCGTTTGTATACTTTTTTACTACGCCCGGAAGCGTTTAACTAATTTAGTTACACACTTTCAGCTGTAGTAAAAAGTATACAAAATTGCCAAATTTGCGTGGCTATTCATTTTCCGTACTTTACAATATTTTGCAGCCAAACTTGGTAATTTTACTAAATTTAGTATGCACCTTTCGGATATTCTCTTTTTGTTGCCTAAATCATAAGTTGGTCCATTATGCAAAAGGGTCCATTATGTCCGGAAAATCAGTAAGTACAAGACTAGACACCTACTAAAAAAGGGACGACAGTCAGACTAGCAGTACTGCGATGATCAATTGACATTGAGGAAGGTTGAAATTGAGACAGTGAATGCAATATTGCAAAGCAGAAAGTACTAAACGAGTCAGTCAGACTGGCGGTTAAGAATCGACATTAATGAGGGTTGAAGCCAGAACAATTAATAAAAACAAAGTAGTAAGTACTAGACTAGACAGCTGAGTATCTTTAGGTACTGCAGTAGTAGGCACTCAGTGGACACTCAGACTAGCAATACTGCAATGATAACAGTCAATAACCCCTCTTTACACAACACTCGATTTTTTGGTACGGCACAGCTAAAATGCAATACCCGTGCATGCCCATTTCATCTGTGCTCCGCCTTTGTTTTGGTAGCCTGAACTCTAAAAAAATTGGGGTACGGGTACCAATTTTTAGCCGTGTCGTGCCGATAAATTGAGTGTAGTGTAAACGGGGCTTTAGAGTTAACTACATCACTTACACTGGCGAGATTCTTAATCAAGAGTGCCACAGCCTCGGCGACCCATTGTTTCGCTGTGGGTGACCTTGCAAACACCGACAGCAACGATGAAGCCTTTGGTAGGCAAAGATAGGACAGAAGAAGTGGTTGGCATTCGGGATTGAATGATAGTTTTACCAACGAGTTCAGAGCTATCAATATAGGATCATCCTCTTTGCAACAACAACAAGGCGCCATGGAGCCGTAGCAACTGTCTGCGTTTGAGCGTGCTCTCTCACGAAACTAAGGAAAATATAAATAAAATGAAATTCATCGTTTAAAAACTAAGTAAGGAATAGGTTTAGCAAACTAGAGAGTTGAAACAAAGCCTTTTAGCATAAATGGAACTAATTCCAAACTAAAGTGACCCAGATTTATTGGACAATTCAATTACTTAACTGAAAGTTTAAGAAAACAATGTTTATAGGCTTGATATTATAGCTGTATAATATTTTAAGCCAGCGCAGTCACGAGAGATGTCAAAGTGTTCGTACAACTTACAACTATAGCCCCCGAATCATACAGGCATCTCTTAATGGTATATTCAAATTCCCAAAGAGATCATAATGTATTCAATACAGTATATACTCTAAGAAATCCTTTCAACAAACCCTGTCTGCCATATCTTTTCCTTCGTGAGGTAACGGTGAGCCTTCGGAACACCCGAGACCAGAATCGGTTTCTTTAACCGGTGAAACGACGTCTTGAAAACGAACCGAGTCTCCCCGAGTTCTTCCTCTCATCGTTTCAGAGCATGTCTTGCTGTTGTGAAGAATACTCTGTGCAAGAAAACAGAAGAGTTACATTAATGCTTCAAATTGCCTCCAGAAGGATAGAAAAGATTCTATCTTGAACTTAACCACTATGGGCTTGATACATCTGGCCCCAAAAGAGTTGCCAAAATAGAAATGCATTCTGCAGAATTCAATCGAATATAACTTTTGTTGTTCTTTATAAAAAAAGTCGAAGTTTTGTGATTATGTTTGGTTATGAAAACCATAGCTCTGGCATATATTTCTTCAACTTGTAATTCAAGAAATATTGAGTTGTTTCAACAGAAATTTGACAACCAGTCCTTCCCGTCTTTTCAGGTATATTTGCACAATTGAATGGAACCTCCATTTTATACTAAACCATCCTCAACTAATACCGATTCTGTTGCATAAATAAAGAAGAAAACCTCAAGTAGAAGGTACCAAACTACTTTGATGATAATTTTATACTGGAAGGTTACAATCGAAAGACAAAAGATTCTATTATACCTGATGAGCACAAACGGTGCTTCTCGTCTCATCTTTCGTGTGTAGCCCAGAATCATTCGAATTTCCAAAGGCCGTGAATTGCTGTATGTTATCTTCTTCACCAAAACAAGGTTTCACAGTTTCTTCTAGCAGACCATCTGCTGGAGTTGAGCTCATCAAAGCTTCGTACGCGTTACCTTCAGCCCACGTGTCGATAGAGCCGATAACAAACGTCCTCTTGTGATGTGCTGCGAGTATGTTTTCATGAAGTTCCCGCGTTTCGCAAGCGCTAAACGGCGCCTTTGCACGAGTATTTGTAGTCGGCGAAGCGAGGTGTCCATTTTGATCCTCTTGGTCTTCACAGCTTGTGTTTACAAGAGATGATTTACCGACAGTCTCTTTGATATTCTCAGTAGTGCATGCGTTACAAGGAGTCCCATTTACGGCGTCAATCTCATCCTCTTCTCTGAAATTTTCGTCTACAGAACAAAGGTCGAGAGAGTTTTCATTCAAGGTACACGATAACGGTGCATTTTGTGGCTAGGTTTGGGCTAATTTTTCAAAAACAAAGTCGATTGTCCACCTAAAATAGTTCAACCACTTTCCCGTGTCAATATACACTAAAATGTAATGTTCTTATTGTAACAAGGAACGTTAAAAAATTTTTCTCCAAGGAAAGGGTTTATTTAACTAGAATGTGTAGGATGGACTAACCAGTTTCAGATTAACAACAGTTTTTCACCACGGGGAAAACAGTACCCTTAGCATGGAGGGGGAGTACCCTTAGCGTGGGGAGGGGGTATATCTCACTCACCTGTCGCCTCATCCATCATGCACTTTGCATCCTTCTTCCATTGGAAGCTACCCACATCGAAGTTGGCCGTTAGGCGTCGGCTTACATGACGTGCGTGCTTCATTTGCGGCGATTGATTGTGCATATGCCGTAGACTGCCGACGTGAGGCACGACGGAGCCGCCCGAGAACACGGAGTGGCCCGACTGAACCGACTGAGATGAGGTGACAGAATTCGAATGAGACTTCGACGTGTCGGCTGCGATAAACGCCTCGCACACTGATTGAACCAAACGACTTTGAAGTTCCTTCAAGTCCTAGGAAGATATAAACAAGAATTAGGCAATTAATACTACATTCCAGCGCCAGTTTTAGGAAGGGCAGATATTGCTAACCACTGGACACTGCCTCTCTAAAATTGCCTGTGTTTTGGTACAAATTGAATTGAACCTTTCTATTCTTGTTTGCCCTCAATCGTTGTCGAAATGTCCTATGATTCTTCCGCCTCAAAATCATACCCTTATCATAATTGTTCATTCGCAAGCTTGCTCTGGACTTACTGGTAGAAGATCCAATGGTCGTGTTCCATCGATGGTATTATCACAAATTCTCGCGCCATGTTCGACCAGTATACACGATAGCTCCGTACCACTTGGATGACCAGCACACATGTGGAGCGGAGTACGGCTGAAAACAGTTTTGAATAAGTTAGGCCAGCCATACGTATACTGGATATAGCTCTATCAGTTCTAAACTGTTCTTCCTAGAGGTCCAGTAAGGATCATCTGCTAATGATTAGTTTCAACATAAAAGAAAATGCTCAGTTCTAAATTCTTACAATTCACAATCTTTTGCACGAACATTGGCTCCGTTAGCCAACAGAATCTGCGCGATAGATTTGTCTTTATTAGCAGCGGCCTGGTGAAGTGGAGACATGTCATTGGGTCCTTCCCAGTTCACCGAAGCATCTCTACAAAGTAAATATAACGGCCTTGCTTACTAGTTGAGTATCAAACAAATTTGAGTTGATATACCGCTCAACACTGTGGGGTCAGGGTGATTGGGGGCGCACCCTTTTACCCCTGTTCCCTTGGAGCCTCCACGATACCGATATTAGTAGTATACTGCTCAATACTGTGGGGAAAAGAGGTGGTTACACCCTCTACCCCTGTTCCCTTAGACCCTCAGAAACACCTGTGTTACTATACCACTTAATACTGCGGGGCGTTAGGGGGATTGGTTGGTCACCCCCAATATCCTTGTTTCCTTAGAGCCCCCAGACACACCTGTTACTCAATACTGTGGGGGTTGGTTGGTCACACCCTATACCCCTGTTCCCTTAGACCCCTAGACACACCTGTGTTACTATACCACTCAATATTGTGGGGATTGGGGAAGGGGATTGGTTGGTCACTCCCAATATCCCTGAGCCCCCAGAATACCAAGGTTGTTGCTATATACTTTTCCTTATCGTACCTGTCCAGCAGAAGTTGCACCACCGCATTCTGACCGTAGTTTACCGCATGAAAAAGCAAAGTTCTCCTTGTCGAATCAGCTAAATCAACGTCCACTCCATCATCGAGGTACGAGGAAACACACGCTACGTCACCCCTTAAAAGAGCGGGAAAACAGACTTGTTAAAGTGAGTCAACTTTCAACTGTCAAGTTCCATCAGCTTTTCAGCTGGAATTTACCAGAGATATTTGATGTATTTTAAACAAGTGGTTGGGAGGGGGGGGGGTTGTTGAAAGGACTAAAGCAATGATCAACACTGAGTTTTTTAACATTTTTTTATTACAAATTGCTGAAGACTGTGTAGAGTATATTTTTGTGCAAGTATAGCCATTTATCATCTTCAAATGCAAATAGGCTAAGAGATTCTAAGACTCAGTTTTAAATTACTCGATTGTATATATTTGCATCCTGAAGTAGTCTTTCCGATTTTGAAGGCAGCATCGCTCCATGGCTTCCTG
Organism: Dendronephthya gigantea; assembly: GCF_004324835.1. Taxonomy (NCBI): domain Eukaryota; kingdom Metazoa; phylum Cnidaria; class Anthozoa; order Malacalcyonacea; family Nephtheidae; genus Dendronephthya; species Dendronephthya gigantea. Next base: position 120,444 of record NW_021163120.1, read on the forward strand.
TACTTTCAACAATCATGCTTTGGGATTTATGGATATCTATGATCCCAACAGTTTTGTTCGTAACCGAGCTCAATGCAATTTGAAGTACATTACAAAAGTCTTTAAACTAAGTCGAACAATCTAATTAAGCAGATCGCGTGACCAAAAAAACAGGCCCTTCAAGGGCTAGAAGTTAGATTGGAAAGGATTCCTCGAATGGTAAGGAACGTCTTTGTGAGGGTGGTTGAACGCAATAAGACTTCAGGAAAATACCGAATACAAAATCAAGGAGGCATACATGCACTTATTATGTATGGATTGGGTAATCGAACGTAAATGCGAACATAAATGAAATGCTAATGATTCTTTAGGAAAGCGGAGGTAGGAACATGCATCCTAAAATATAATCCTGATCGCTTTAAATTGTGTTCATTTTATGTTGGGTAAAATTTCGAAGTTTATGAAGAAACGTTTCACATAATCTTTCGAACCACTTGAAAGGTGCGTCCAAATTCGATTGTTAGAGAGTTCAAGTTCGATTCTATGCATGGGTCCTCTTGAAACGGGAAATAGCTATGCGTTTCATTTCTATTTTTACTTCCAAGTTGCGGCATTGGTTCTTGCAAACGGATGATTGTGCGGGCCGCCCTGTTTGCGCGAAGATTGCCGTGTTTGTTGTGTGCGGAAATATATTCAATATTAGCATTCGTGTTTGAATTTCGATGACCCTTAATAAGCTCTGGTGATTCAAAGAGCGTCTTCTTTGTTCCTCGTCGGAATTGCTGGTAAATTTTAGGTTAGGTCTTCCGAGATTACTCGGGCCTTGAGGGCCGCTTGTAGCCAAACAATATCACAATGCGTTTACGCAACTTCGAAAATCACGCAAAACGTAGTGTTCCTGTTAATTTTGAAGGTATATCGATGAATATCATAGAGTGAAACATTTCTAAAATCTTCTAAGAGCATGACCAGGTAAAAAATGCCGATCTATATAGAACGTCCATATAAAGCATTCTTAAACGAACTTCACTTAAGCTGAATATTTCTATAAATTCTGCAAAAACTGTTTTCTCTGGAAGCGAAGTAGAATAGCCTTTGCAATCTAGTGCTAACTGTGTCACATTGGCATGTCCTACTAAATAAATGTTGACTCTGACTATAGAAGACGTAGGAAGCAGGGTGAATCCATGCTCTGATGTTTTCTGTGTCTTAATTTGTGCAACAATCTAGCTCAAACCTTGCGAAATGTAATATGGCTCACGATTGCATTATATTGCAAAAGTAAGCATCCTTCAAGCATCACTACAAGCCAGTAACAAGATAAATGCTTGATAATGTAAACTATATATTCGTTACAACGGGCATTAATACACATATTCGACCAACTTAGTATGACAACAGTAAACAAAGCAAGCTATAAAGTTGAAGAAAGTTTGATGCAAAACGTTTCCTTGGCAAAATGCAAGTGCCATCATGCAGGAGTCGTGCAGTTTTGCCGAAGGACAAATATAGCAAGCGTTTCTAATTTTAAATTTCGCGCCTTAACTTTGAGTGTCAAACACTTCGCACCGGACATTAGTTGCTTAAGACAATGAAAGAAGGAAGTGCAGGGTCATTCCGTGAGAAAGCGCGAAATTGAGTAACTTGTAGCCAGTCAAACTGAACGAGTACAATCATGGCGGGGATCGTGGGAGAAATATCGAGGATCGTGGGGAAAATTTCGAGGATCGTGGGTGTGGCGCAGTTTTAGTGTATAACATAGAGTGTTTGTCACACGAAGAATCGTGGAAAGTGTCTCGAGTGACGAGGAAAAGGACTCGAGAGTCGTGGGCGAAGACAAGTTGCGAGCGTGGATGCAAACGATATTAACCTTGACATTGCAATCATTGCAAAGTATCCTTCCTCCACTAGCAAAAGTCCTCTCCATGCTCCCCGCAAATACACGCGCTGGGCCGAAAATTAAATTTGGGAGCAAATTCGCCCGAAGCAGAATAAACGAAGGGAATTTGGTGCGTGAAATGGTTTCGTGACTGCTTGAGAAAACACTCGACTTTAGAGGAAACAATGTATTAAATACGATATTTCGGAAATAAAATTCTTAAACACTTGAGTTGAGAGAGTCAATTCAGATTTTTTTTCGTACGTACGTCGCAGTCACACGCACGTAAAATCTAAAATCATTTAAAAGATACTAGGCTAGGATTGCGTTGACGATTTGCTGTGTTTTTTATACGTAAGATAATTTGTATAACAACATAAAAGGTTTTAAAACGTATGCGTTCGTGGGTAGAAAAAACGCGATTGCAGAAATTTGCCCTATAGCTATTACCATGCAGCAACAGCAGTCAACCTTATATAAAAATACCTAATTATATATAAGCCGAAGTTTAATCTCTGCAATAATATTGAACATCAAAGAGACTTACAGACTTCTGTCAGACGATTGTCGCCGTTCGTGCGCCTAATTCCCTTGAGTATTGAATCTGAACGCTACCCGCGAATCTGTAGATGGAACTAGAAAGCACTTTTCACACGCGACCGTGGGGAAAAAGCGTATAGTTGATGCCGTAAACAAGTTTCTTTCTTAAGAAGTGTGGATAATCTGGCGCCAGCCGGAGTACTATAGAATGATAAGCAAGACTTCTGTTTACCCGATATTATAGACAATGTAGAGCGTTCGTTCCAGTTGAATTTTCACAGCTGACGCCACGTTTAAAGGCAAGGTTTACATGCATTCTAGTGCATGCTGTCAAACTGTTTCTGGGCACACAGTTCAACTCGTAGCTATCTTACATTGATATAAATCCGAAGTTTAAGCGATTTATGTAACTGATGTCAGAGCAGAATCACTGTTCATGTTTTAACGTACGTTTTCTGAAAAAACACGCGCGGCAAATCTTTCAAAACTTAGGCCAGGCTGTGCCTATGCAGAAATATTATCACGCGGTAATTTTGAGCTAATAAACCGTGTCTTTGACTTTGTATAATGCGTGCATATTAGCCATAAGCGTAATCGTTTTAACTTTACGTGCATTAAAATACATCAAGTAGGTGCAAAATGAAGGAAAGCTCTAGAACCTGCAGTGTTTTTAATATAGTTGCATGCATGCGCTGTAAATTTTCGGCTACAATTTCGTCAGGAGAAAAAGGCCGGAGCTACTGTATATATGCAAAAGTTGCAGCAAATTCATAACTGAAAAAGAACTGTTTAGATAAACCACTGCATGATTAAACTTGCGCCTATTAATTAATTTATAAACTTGAGTTAATCAGTTTCACAGGCCAGGGACAGGGTGCTTTTCAATAACATCATTTGATGAGATCTTTTAGTTCCAAAAGGTAAATGATAAAATCATTTTGAAAAGCTTTGGTTTAGGGCAGAGCCATTATTTTTATACCAATTTTACTATTGTACTAATTTTATACCATCAAGAAGCAGACTTGGAGCAAGTCTGTGTGTTCAAGTGTTCTGACATTTTTATGGAAAATCGCTCGAAATAGTTTACCTTCGGATTGCGGACAAGACCATATCTATCCTTTCGTCAACGATATCGGGTTTCTCGAACATACTACACAGACAAAAAGGAAAACAACATTCGTAAATTCAACTTTGAGATATAGGAAAAACATGCAGTATTTTGGTTTTCATGACCAATGGTGTGTTAGACCAGATTTTGATCCGGCCAAAAAAACGAAATTAAACTTCACAGCTTGAAAGAGGATCTTAGAAATCCGTGTGATTGCAAAGTTTGATAAAATGAAATGATGTACAAGGTGCCGGGAAAAAAAGCCGTGCATTTTGCATAAATTTTGTAATTTCTTCTCACCAAATGCTCTGGTCTTCATTCTGTAATACACTGGATGATTCTTCTCTTGATAATTCCAAAAACGATTCCTGCACCACGCTGTTATCAGGTCGTTCACTTTTCGCCAATCTTTGATTGACATCTGTGTGGACGTCCACTTCAATTTGAAACTCTCCTGAACGATGGAAACAAAGATTTTTTAATAACTCTCGACTGATTCTTCTCGCCTCATACAGAATTTCCGAGAAGAACAGTTCAGAACTGATAGAGCTATCCAGGAGAAGTAAAGTTAGTTTAGTTTAGGTTTCCACCTGTAGTAACACTGGATCAATAAGAGATGATCCTTACTGGACCTCTAGGAAGAACAGTTCAGGACTGATAGAGCTATCCAGTATAAATAAAGTTAGTTTAGTTTAGGTTTCCTCCTGTAGTAACACTGGATCAATAAGAGATGATTCTTACTGGACCTCTAGGAAGAACGATTTACATCTGGGAGTTATCAAGTAGCAATAAATCAAGGCTCAAAAGTGGAGGGTCAACTCAAAACCTGTGAAGTGATCTTGCGTAAATAGAATTATTACAGTATACATTCGTACTTGTAGCAAACTACTAAGATCGACCAAGAACAACCCTTAACAACTCTTAGACATAGCTTGGGGCTAAAAAACCTTGCTCTTGCGAAAGAAATGCTTTAGCACACGAAATACTTTCGTGACTATGTAAATCGCAACACTTCGAAAAAAATGTTCCAACACTTCTATTTCAAGCAAATCGTGCGTAAGAAGAGATTTCTGTGCACTTCTGTGTTGAAGAGGTTATTATCCTCGTAGAAATATACAAGAGAGCATTACCGTTCAAAAAGGGCATGCAATTCGTCGCCATAGCGATTCAATTGTTGCTCACGCGATGTGATGAAAACAGACGAATTTACCGAGCGTACGGTACCGTGGGTAGATCGTGCTTGAAAGCTCGACGACTGCTATTTTCGCAAGATGACTTGGGTAAAAAGCTAGGGGTTTTTAGCAACAGATGACAAATTTCGTGCACGCATTTAATGGTTCAAAATTATAATAAAAAAAACCCTCACGAGATCCTGGACGAGTATAAGAACATTTCCTTTGCAAGATTTTAATTACTTTATTACGTACGCAAAAGAAGGCAATTAGCAAGTCTAGATATATTGGGACATAAAATGAAAAGCTCGAGGCTGTTTAGTGGAATGGGAAAGAACGAGGGGGGGGAGAGGGTAGGGGATGACATGATTGTTAACCCCTCAAATTAGATAGATTCAAACAAGTGCGTAGGTACGAATGTAAACATGCCCTTGTATGGAGATCGGATTTGTGTAAGAAAATCGCACAAAAATGGTCCGAAAAATCGCAAGTAAAGTAAAAAGCAAATTCCGAATAAACAAGACGTCTTGAGAATCAAAATATAATTCAAACAAGACACAGATTGAGACTGTAAATTTTCGACTATATTACAAACTCATCTTCTAATAGACTCTGAAGATGACTTTGTAATAAAGTCGAAAATTTACAGTCTCAATCTGTGTCTTTTTTGAATTATATTTTGATTCTCAAGATGTCTTGTTTATTCGGAATTTGCTTTTTACTTTACTTTTTTAAATTGTCGGCTGGTCATGGTTTTTGGTCTAAAAATCGCAAGGGTAACCGTTTACAACCTTCACAAAGTGAAGTGATTTCTGATGCGAATTTCGCCTTTTGGCGGATGAAACAAAAAGTCGTGAATGCTCTGACTTTTCCCTCATTCACATCCATCAAAGGAAGAAAATCACGCATAAATTCAGAACAAATTTTGCAAGCGTAAAAGGCCTTTAGCAAAGGTACTTTTATACAGCACCGTATTCACCAATTACCTTTTCGTTTTACAGTATTAGAGCTTTCACGCGATCTTTCGTCTTGCTTACTTCTGGATATGTTAATGTCGTTCATTCTGTTCTCAATGCTGCTATTGTGGGATGGAACGGGCGACAGTGCAGTGAATTCTACGTGTTTGAACGAATGATGTGTTGGCGGTCTCCGTGACGTTGATTGATTCAATGAATGTTTTTGAGACATGGATGATCTTTGCTGCTCATTACCAGTACCTACAACGCAGAGTTGTCGACTAAAGAAGGATGTCCCTACTTTTGAGGTGTTTGTAGTAGAGAGGTGTCCGTATTAGAGGGGTGACTGCATATTAGAGATGTATGGACATCAGGAGCAAGAGGTGTCTGCGTTGGAGTATCAGAAAGATGTCTGTATTAGAGAGATGTCTGTATTAAAGAGATGTTTGTATTAGAGAGATGTCTGTATTAGAGAGAAGAGTGCATTAAAGAGATGTTTGTATTAGAGAGATGTTTGTATTAGAGAGATGTCTGTATTAGAGAAATGTCTGTATTAGAGAGATGTCTGTATTAGAGAAATGAGTGCATTAAAGAGATGTTTGTATTAGAGAGATGTCTGTATTAGAGAGAAGAGTGCATTAAAGAGATGTTTATATTACAGAGATGTTTGTATTAGAGAGGTGTCTGTATTAGAAGGATAACTGTATTAGAGAGATGTCTGTATTAGAGAGATGTCTGTATTAGAGAGATGTCTGTATTAGAGAGATGTCTGTATTAGAGAGATGTCTGTATTAGAAAAATGTCTGTATTAGAGAGATGTCAGTATTAGAGAGATGTCTGTATTAGAGAAATGTCTATATTAGAGAGATGCCCGCATTAAAGATTATATGTCATATTGAAGAGATGTCTGTATTAAAAAGATTTACAATACACGTGCAAAGGCTCAAATTTCTTACCTCTACTTATCGTACTGGAGACCCTCGACCATGTCTCAAATTTCTGCCAAGGATCGAAACCAGAGTCATTGTAGTAACCAGTTTGACTCGACCAATCAGATTCAACCGAATTCGGGTGATACAGGGGGGTGTTCTTCCTTCGTCTCATCAGACGCATCTTTTCCTTTCTGTCCCGCAACATCTTACCCAAAGACTTGAACGACAGTGCCACTGACCGAACGACGCTCGATGCCTGGATGGATATCATAAATAAGAATATTTATTAGTTATTATGCAATCGGATTCCTAAATGGATAAAAAGTGTTGTGGTGAGTTTTTTCTATGAGGTCAACGAGATATATTGCTGTATGCATTCAGAATGCACTTGAATTTTCGAAAATATCTTGAAAATGGAATGCAGGGAGGTTTTGCCATGGGCGATTTACGCAAGAAACTTAGGAGAGAAAGATGTACAAATAATTCCAAACCTAAACAGGATGAGTAGCGATTGTCGATATGACTTTGTCGACGGAAAATACAGACAAAGCGAGCATATATAAACAGATATAAGACCTAAAAATTTGAAACCGATCCTAACTGATTTAAGGAGTTTAGCGGGTATGCCTAAGTGTACTAGGGGCTCTTAATTCCCACGATTGAAATATTGCCGTTTTTAAGGGCCATGTTAAGTTGCTGGAAAAAAAGGAAATGACCTAATGTGGAAGAGATTGCTTGAGTCGAATGAGAGGAATTTTGTATGCGTGTTTACCCTCTGGCTAGGGATGTGCATGACTGATGTGCAAGAGGGGGGATTGGTGTGTGGGTGTGAGGGGTACACCCTGGGCCGCAATAGGAAGGGGAAGACACGTTCTCTAGAATGTTTGTGACCTAGAGCACTTGAGAAGGGCACATCAAGTTTAGCATAGTGAGTATACGTTTTAGGTCGATAAATATGGTCAGCGATAGTAGGTAAAGTAAGTTTCGAGCACCGGACATGCCCTCTATCGTACAAAAAAACAATGAATCATCTCTAAAAATTACCAAACGCTGGCATATCGCTAGGCATTGCAGCTAATCTCGTTTGTATTTAAAGCACATGGGTATTCTTAATGATAATGTTGATCGTTTATGATACTGTGTTAAATAGATAATATAGAAACAGGTCACGATGACCGCGATGAAACATGGAGCGACCCTGAAAATGGCCCAAACGGTAGTTTCGAAATTGAGCAATAATTACGCTCGTGTTTCGCAATTTTTCAAGGTTAATGTCCAAGCTTTGCATATCGTGGAATTGTTTCGACTGATTAAATCAGAAAAAATTAGCCTTGAAAAATTAGCAAATTTTTTCTATTTTATTTTTCCATTGGGTGCAGAAATTGTGAGCCATTTTCGGCCCGAGAATTGTAACAATTTCCTTGCGCAATATACAAAACTTGAACATAATTTGCATTGACTTGCAGTTATTTCTGATAATGACACATTGATAGGCTGTACGTGACGAATTTTAACGACAATCATGACAATCATCAACTTTTTGATGATCTTGTATCGTCATATCGACGAATTATATTTTGATCAAGGACATGATTCATCTTAGCCAGGGTTTTGTCTTTGGAAAGTAACCATATTTTCTCTGTAAAACATGAGACGTTTTAAATTTGGGCGCTTCTCTGTTGACGAGACTAAAAAGAAGAGTGCGCTGTCAGTTGACAGGTAAAAAAAATCGAGGTAAAAAAATCTGCAAGCGATCTCGAAAGGCCATTAACTAATGTAATGCGGAAACGGTACTTAAATAAACATCACTCCGCCTAATGCGTGGCAATTTTCCACACATTAGCTACGGCTAAAAACCCGCTAATGGAAACATATATTTCCATCTGCAAGACTAGAAACAGAAGGGAAAGTGCGTAAAGTCGTATTACATGCGAGTAACAATGGTCAATTGTTTACAAAATCCCCGCCGAGTTAGTTAGAACAACGTCAAGCTTGTGTCTTTATCCAAGGACTAATCTTGACTAAACTCGCGGTAATAAGAATGTGACAGCTTGCTTGAATATAATCCTTCGTACATTCATACACTTAACTGCTAGGAAACAGTTGATATACAAAAGGCCAATACCGTATGCTATCTAGGCAATGTCTGGCTTCGAAATTTGCACAGATATATTCGAAAAAGTATCAAAAAGTTTCACGCCGTACAGTAATTTAGGCCTTTCTGACATTTCGATAAAAAAACAACAATAAATAAGGAAATATTTTGATTTGAGTCTGACAATTCTGCTCATTTCATGCTTGGTGTAGACCAACCGACCGACGGCTTGAGAGGAAAGGGGAAATTGTCCTTGTAAATGTATTAATGATGCTTGTCGAACTTAATAATTTAATGTCGCATGCATGTAAATATTTCTTAATTCACAGATGGCCTGTCTACATAAAATATTGCATGAGAAAAATAACGAAGGAAGGAATTATATCACGGATGTTTGTGGTTTGTTCCTAGAAGTACAATTTGTCAGCAAAGATTGTGCAATTTGAAAGTCAGAATGTCCTACTTTCTGACTTTATAATAAATATTTCACCATGTTTAACCATCCATGAAATCCACAATATATAATGGGTTATGGTTTGGGTCTGTCTGTGTTAAAATGTCAGGTTAAAAAGTCCAAGGGTAATAACCAAGCCATATTGTGTACAAGTGTACCGACAATGGCTTGGCATATTACTCACTTTGAAAATACTCAAGAGTATTTGCAATTTTGTCAGAATGCAGAAGAGTTGAAGAAGTCCTGCAGTTTGACTGACATGTCAACTGTTACATGAGCTTCCAATTACCTCTTCAATTAAAATCCAGCACTGTTTGTCTACACCAGTAAAATACAGAGCTAGCTAACAAACAGATTTTATCAAAAGATCATCCACTTTGTGAGGATAAGGGCAGGGTGCATGTGGCAAGGGAATAAACACGAGATTCAAATGAGGTGCTCTCGGGAAGCCTTGTGTAAAAACACGGTGATTGCATGACAGAATCTGTTACAATTGTTCGCTGTGTGCGATATTTTCAAGTGCGGACCATTTATGGATGTATTTTCTATTTTCAACCCGAATCAAATGTTGCAAGATCACAACGCTTCTCACTGCGCACAAAAACTGACCGTATCTTTATAATACAGGAAGTTACGAAAATGGCGGTATTTGTTTGCTAGCCGTTTGCACAGGAAAGAAAAGGCAAAAACCGGCGATACAATATGTGTGGTTGAAGAAAAAAAGGGCCAATACGAGGATAATTGCTTGCCCTCCCCAAATGACGCGCATGCATGTGTAAAATTATTTGCGTTATGTAAGTTCGAAATCTGTTCATAGCCAGTTGACCAGATCGGCTGTAACACAAAAACACGGTGGAATTTCAATAGAAATTATCCGCTAAAACAATGTAACGATCAAACAAGACCTGCAATTATGATTTTTTAGTCAAAGCGTGCTATTATCAAAGGAAATGTTCGCGTTTTGTAAAGTGAACAAGTCAACAAGTACAATATTTAAACAATTTCCGAACGCCACACGTAATCCAAGGTCCGAAAAACAAACAAGTTGATATTTCTTTTCGTGGTGTCGAATTTCCCCGGGTATTTTAAAAAAAGCCTCGAAACTATTCGTAATCTGTAAATGTGATAAGGGTAAACTACTGCTGGGATTTAATTTTTTAATAGGCAAACACCGTCGACATGTTATGTTAAAGCCGGGAAGACACTGTATCTAGTATAAATCTTGGCCCCCTTGTAGAGCTCCCCTGCGATTCGTTTAATTACACAAGTTTGTTGAAATATAATTTTCATAATATCGGTGTTGTGACCCTCGTGAAAGTTTACAAAGCAATGGCATGGCTCCTTTAGACAATTGACAAAAAACCTAGAAAATATTTACGCCGTAATAACGCAGGCGGAAGAATTTAATGACAAGGCAATTTTGTATAGTACAAATCGAACCTACCTCGAGGCTCGAGCCAGCTTGAAAAACATAGCAAAGGTGGGAATTCTTTCGAGTGATGTTTAAGCCAAAACACTTATCAAACCCTCTAAGCGATTCCTGTGCACAGAGGGCAACAATATACAGTGGCACGGTAAGAATTAATGCATGACAACCGACTGTGGAAATCTTTAGAACTCCTTCTTTGATTACGAAGTCGACACGGCTAGCTTCGGAGCAGCCTTTTTTAACACGCTTTACGCTTTCCAAAAGCAGTGAAATCGACTGTACTTCGGAGACCTGAGAGTATCCTAAATAGTCCACAATGAAATGTAGCTCTTGGTTAAAAATATTGTCGCCCATCGAACCTGTTCGATTGCGATACGGGTCCTCTGTAAACAAGTTGTCTTGATCAGCCAAATCCGTAGGCAGTACAACATCGCCGTTCTCTTCCCCTTTATCTGACCTCGATCGACTTTGCCTCGTCAGAAATTTCCTAAGCTTCGGCAACATTTCAGCCCTTTCGCAAATAGACCATTTCCCTTTAAAATATCGTGGTCAACTTTCAACTTTCCACAACGCTAACTATGCATATGACTAGCACGTTCCTACTTTAAAACCGCTCAAATCGTACTTTCTCGCTGATTCTCAGCCATATAAAACCGGTTTGGCCATCATTGAAACTCAGGCCATCTGCTCGTTCAATTCTGAGCGTATTCGATTGGAATTCGCGATTTAAATGGCATTTGTTGAAGTTGTTGGTGAAGTTCAGTGCTTTTGTAATGAGAGCCAAAGTGAAACACACGCATTGTCGGAGAATTCAATAACAACGCGACCTGGCGCTCTTCACGCTGATTGGTCGACCACCGTCTCATCTCATTGAAATCGCGCGCGAGGCCCACGTTCACGAGGCATGACCAATGAGGAATATCGAGGCTAAAGTCTCGAGAAAAATATCTCGAGAGCCGAGGAGAAAAGTAGAGCCTCGTCGAGGATCGAGGAAGTCGGGGAACAAGATGGAAGGCCATCTTCAATGGGACAAAATAACGGAGAGCGTTCTTTAAAAACTTTCCCCTAATATTTTGCACGACATGCTCTGCGATCGCTTGTCTACGCTCACACGACAAACACGCGCGTGAAATTGACTAGAAAAACAACATGTTATTGGCAAAAACAACGTGGGGTAAAAACCGCAACATTATGGCAACTGCTTGTTGTATACAATATCTAAACGTCCACCTAACGGATCACGAAAACCTTGCATTAAAAACGCAGATATTTAAGAACAAACCAGGCTCAAAACGTACTCGTATATTATATTAACCTCATACTTGAAAATGTCTAAAATTCCATGGGAAAATACAACGGTAATATTGCATCGTATGACGTGAGAACAGCAGGACCAATCACAATAACAATATGTATTTGAATATATACTATAACTGTAGACGCTTTTGGCTGGCAAGACCAGGGGGTAAACATTTCTTTGTGGTCAAACTAAAGCCATAAACAAAACTACGAGAATAGCAAGAGTCGTTGAAACTAAAATGCAATAAGCTTAATGTACAGACTACAGACAGGAAGCAATTTTTTTATTCGCTCGTGAGAGTGACGTTCCTTCGGCTAGTAAAAATTCACAAGCACTTTTGATTACGTCAAATAGAGCTTGTTTGTGCCAAAGACAAAAAATAGCATACATACAAATGAACATTTTTGGCAGACAATTGAGTCTGTTTTTAGCATGTGCCATTGAAGGCGAAGCCAATTGTAACTGAAACTATTTCAAAATTTGTGATTATTTTGATGTTCTACTCTGTTGCTTATATGCTTGAGCCTATATAAAGGTTCTTTTGTTGGATTTTTCCGATATAAAATACACGGGCCTGGCTGTAGTGATTTTCCACGTGCAACTATATTGTATGCAAATTAAACATTGTATTTCGTGACGAAAGCCATGTTGTTAAGATGTACAATTAACTTTATATTGGTTGAATTTTGAAAAGCCTAATGCTGCAACTGTGCGTCTCGATGTCACAAAGCACCCCTTGTAGCAAAGTGCCAAAGATGATCATATTTTAGATCATTTTAATTAGTTCAAACAGAGCATACTTCATAAAAAATGCCTTTCATCTCGTGTATCTATCGTATTTTACTAGCCAATAGAAAAGATTTCCTTCGACTGTTAGGATCGACCTACTTGAATATTTGATTGCTCGAGCGATCGATTTCATTTTCGAGATCGATTTAACCAACTCTTCTTCGACTTCGCCTTTGGGAAAGTAGGTCAGTTCCCCGTGCATGAAAAACATTAGGTTCTTTTAACGCTACTCCTTTCCTCCAAAAAAATTACATTACGCCCCATACATAATACAAAAAATTACAGCCAGAGATACGTTTTATTGCATGAACATACAAGCTATATAGCAAGCTGGGGATGTTCAGTTAATCGTCAATCTCACCAGAGCCTTCCTCACTGACACACTTTCCAGGACGAGAGTAGCCAAAGCCAAAGAAGAACGCTTTTTTTACTTCGCATTGCAAGCCTTCAGCACAACCACAACTACGCCTCATGGAGTGAAAATTGGATTTCTGTATTGATTGTAAAAAACACACATTAATTTCAGAGGGATAGTTTACAGCAATCACGCACAAGGGTTGAGACCGAAAGTGAACCGTTGAAACAAAGCACTCCAACGCATCGAGTACTACTTGAGTTCGTATACTATAGTAACATTTCACTAAACTAATAGGCTTGTTTGTATTACAGTAGCAACAATTAGCGCTTAGACATTGAGGAAGGTTGAAAGTGAAACACTGAATAAAACATTGCAAACAGTAAGTACTAGACTAGTCAGGCTAATATTAGTAGCAACAGTCAGCACTTAGTCAGACCAGCAGTACTGCAATGATCAACTGACGTCATTGAGGAAGGTTGAAAGAAAAACACGGAATAAAACATTGCAAAGCAGTACGTACTAGACTATTCAGGCTAGTATTAGTAGCAACAGTCAACACTCAATCAGACTAGCAGTATACTGCAATGATCAACTGACATTGCATGAGGAAGGTTGAAAGTGAACTTTACTGCAAGGCGTGTTTTTTTTTACTGTGAAGTTTTACTGTCTGGCAATTTTCGCTGGTAGAAAAAATAACATACACTAACCTTATAGCATTTTTCCCCCTCTTGTTTATAATCCTGGCAAATTCCTGATCGGAAATGTGAAAAATATTTCAAACAACATTGTCCTTCTTTGCAATCGTCTTCAGATTTACATCGCTACAAATGAGAAAGAGAACAAACTGACCACTATAATATTCTTGTACGTTTAAATTAGCTTGTAGAATGTAGGTACACTACGTAAGTATTTAATACTGCAAAGCTTTCGGTCTGTTAACCCACGGGCCTTCGTCAGTGCAATAATATTAAGCTCGAGGCGAAATTCCAATATATATGTATACAAAGTGCCAATAATTTCATTATTAATTTGCGTAAATTGATAATTGGTGTAAATTGAATAGATCAAAATAAAATGTTTAATAATACCTTAATACATCTTTTACGGCAGAAACCTCCACAACACTCCCCCTTTTTACAGTCACCATCAGACTTGCATCTCTAAAAAACACCGTATTTCATGTTAAGACGCCTCAGGCGTAAATACAGTCAGTATACAGTCGTTATACAGTACTACAAATAAAAAATGGCATATAGACAGCTTATATATAAGTCACGCCTTATTTTTTCCGCGTCGAAATGAAATATTCGAGCGGTATCCGAACTAAAGATTGTGCGTTCGTAAAACATCGTAAGGCTAAGGAAGAATGCTGTCTGCATGACCTCGTGAATTTGTTTCGTGAAGTCTGAGTATCGATCTTTTAAAACATTAACCAATGTTGACAAAATTCTCACGCTTGGGATAACGATTTTTTACACGATAGCTGTGGGGAAATCGCCAAAAACTATTCCATGAATCCAACATATTTTGTGAACAGCGGTTCTAAAGCAGTGCGCCTTTTTCTCCACACTAAGGGACGGCAGAAACCTCCACAGCACTCCCCTTTTTTAACAGTCACCATCAGACTCGCATCCCTACAAAACACGGTATCTCATTGTACGACACCTATATACTATACACATGCATATACCGCCATATACGCAATTTCTATAAAGATACACGAAAGCCGCGGAAAAATCGCCAAAAACTCTGCTATGAAGCGTGAAGCACGCACGCAGGTTTTCGGTATCAAAATTTAAGTCACCTTTGGCTTTGGACACGCTCTCCGACAAAATCCTTTACAGCAAACTCCTCTGCGACAATGTCGATCGGATCTGCATCGCTATACAATAAGAAAATACCGTTTTTCAGCCCGGATCAAGATTGGGACGAAGGGATGGATCTACGACCGCGGACTTGAAGCTTAACCTTTATGACAAACCGCGAGCAGCAAACGGCTAATTTCAAAATCATTTTAAATTTAATTTTTGGCACTTTCTCGGCCACAATTTGTCTCAGAAGTTACTCTATGTTTGAAAATAATGCACCAATTTTCTCGGCCTCAGAAACCTAGCATTTGTTTTGAAAATTCCAAATGAATTTCTCTGTTTGCCGTTACAGGGTTGTCGTAAACGTCAAGCTGAAGGTCTCTATTACCGCAGTTTCCCAACAGGAATAAAAACGTTTCTCCTGTGAGCAGTGAGCGGATGGTTTTCAGGCTGAGCCGCTACATTGTCTTGCGAGGTCTTTAGCTCAGCTGATAGCTCTCGTGTACGGTGGGCTATAGGTAAAGCTTGCATGCCGCTTGCGAGACCAGAAGTATACACTAGGTCACTAGCTACTGACTCACGTATACAGATGTACGAAATCTTTACTATCTTCACTATAAACGTTGCTATAAATTCTACTAACAGACGATATACATTATTTCTGTTTCATACTATCATGTCGTGGTTGGGTAACTATAGGCGAGAGAAAGATAGATGATGCATTGTTTGTCTATGAATCGTTGATCGTATGAACAGCCGGTCCATGACGCACTTGAATTTAAAACCTTCGTTTTAGCAGTTTTTTTAAGGAATTTTTTTTAATGCAAACGTTTTAAACACGCATGTGAATTTTTGCTGATTCAACCTTTCATATATTCAACAGGTTTATATAACTGATATAACGCATTCATTAAAAGCTAAGTTAAGCTCTTAAACCAGATCTAAAAAAGAGGATATCAAAACCAAATGACTATATCAGGAAAGACATCGTTTTCTTCGGCAAAATCTCGTTATACTTAAATCTTAGAGCTGTCCCCCAGGTGCATCCATATATTTTGAAATGAAGCGAAAAGCGAGTTCTACTTATTTTGTCGGTCCATCTTGTAATGAGTATACTAATGACCACTGCATCATATGATCTCTTACCTTCAAAAAATGTCTCTCCTCGATATCCTCTGCAGTTACAACCACAGCCAAAACGACGAACAAGGCGACCAAAATAAAGGCTCTCATCTCCAACGTGAAACAAGTGGACACAAAAAACAGACAAGATCCTCCTATTGCTTCAAGTGAAATGAAGAGAAATATTTTTATGCTCGGATATATATAACTAGTTTTTATTAAGGGAAAAAATGCACCTGTGGAAACAGAATGTTTTTTAATATTTACTCAACTGATGTGTATCCAGACAGTTTGCTTAAATACCAATTTATGCCAAAATGCTCTTCTTGTTCTTGACTACACCGGCTTTATCGATTTCATGCACTTTCGTGTACTAAAACATAATCGTGTTGATATTTCTTGCCTACAACTGTATATAAATCTCTTCAAAATAGCCTGCATGCAGTCAATAATGTTTTCTGTTTTACAATACATTCAGCGTAATTTTACCTTGGTTTAATTGTTTAACTTCGATAAACATGGCTGTGGAAACAAAGTTTCCTGGCTTGTCTAGCTTAAAGAAGCATGCATTGTTGTCACACAGTGTTTCTTGAGAACTCTTATTTAAACATGGCTAACAAACAATGTTTCCTGGTTTGTCCACCTTCATGAAACATGGCTAGGAAACAATGTCTCCTGGTTTGTCTACCTTCATGAAACATGGCTAGGAAACAATGTCTCCTGGTTTATCTACCTTCATGAAACATGGCTAGGAAACAATGTCTCCTGGTTTGTCTACCTTCATGAAACATGGCTAGGAAACAATGTTTCCTGGTTTGTCTACCTTCATGAAACATGGTTAGGAAACAATGTTTCCTGGTTTGCCTACCTTCATGAAACGTGGCTAGGAAACAATGTTTCCTGGTTTGTCTACCTTCATGAAACATGGCTAGGAAACAATGTTTCCTGGTTTGTCTACCTTCATGAAACATGGCTAGGAAACAATGTTTCCTGGTTTGTCTACCTTCATGAAACATGGCTAGGAAACAATGTTTCCTGGTTTGTCTACTTCCAGTCAACATTGCTTACAAGGAAACAATGTCAGTTTATTGTTTTCTAGTTTGTCCATTTCTGACAAGGCGGCTGAACATCAAAGATCGTTGGTTTGTCCAGCTTCACTCGGAATCTGGTTTTGTTGCATGCCGTAATCGTTTTCCGAAGCCTTTTGCAGAGATAAAGAATTGAAAGGTAATTGCGAATTTCATTTTTAATTACTTTTCAACTTTATTTGATCATTTTATTTTTAGCATGCATGTCCACGAGTCGAGTTATGTGATGGTATAACTTTTGGAACTACATCTCGCCAGATCCTTCCTCCACCACACATTTTCGAAGAAAAAAGCCAGACTTTTGGCAGGATAGCCCTTCAGCACAGCCACAGCTTGGCTTGAAACCCAAACCACGCTTCCCAAAACCCTATCGCGAAAAGCAAAATGTTAAAAACTCGTATAACTTAATCGTATAGCCCTTTCGCACATCACCCCATGTGATTGCCTTTTGATAGATGTGAATGAGTAATTAGCTACGAATGCACTGATTAATAAGAGCTCTTAATTGAACATCAGTAATTAATTAATTCGTTCACATCTATCAAAAGAAGAATATCGCAAATAAAATCGCAGCAAAATTGCAAATATATAAACGTGCCTTAATATTCTCTCTTTTCAGTGTAAGCTATCATGTTATACACCCTGTCAATATATTACTTTTAATGATAATCCGAATGGTATAACGTCAATCTCATCATTTTTTACACCATCCTTTATCAATATTGAGTTGTATTTTAAGTGATGTGTGGTTTTCACCAAACATACCCCAAGACATAACTTTCCTTCTTGGAGGTAGTTTTGGCATTTGCCAACAAGGAAGTACTTCGCGCAGCATTGCCCCTCTTGACAATCTTGATCAGACCTACATGTCTAAGAATGATATAGTATAATGATTTGATCTGAGAGCTATCCATGCAGTATAAAACAAAGTTAGTTTAGTTTAGGTTTCCTCCTGTAGTAACACTGGATCAATAAGAGATGATCCTCACTGGACCTCTTGGAAGAACAGTTTAGCACTGGTAGAGCTATCCAGCATAAATAAAATTAGTTTAGTTTAGGTTTTCTCCTGTAGTAACGCTGGATCAATAAGAGATGATCCTTACTGGACCTCTAGGAAGAACAGTTTAGAACTGATGGAGCTATCCAGTATAAATAAAGTTAGTTTGGTTTAGGTTTCCTCCTGTAGTAACACTGGATCAATAAGAGATGATCCTTACTGGACCTCTATAGGAAGAACAGTTTAGAACTGATAGAGCTATCCATGCAGTATAAATAAAGTTTGTTTAATTTAGGTTTCCTCCTGTAGTAACGCTGGATCAATAAGAGATGATCTTTACTGGACCTCTATAGGAAGAACAGTTTAGAACTGATAGAGCTATCCAGTATAAATAAAGTTACTTTAGTTTAGGTTTCCTCCTGTAGTAACACTGGATCAATAAGAGATGATCCTCACTGGACCTCTTGGAAGAACAGTTTAGCACTGGTAGAGCTATCCAGCATAAATAAAATTAGTTTAGTTTAGGTTTTCTCCTGTAGTAACGCTGGATCAATAAGAGATGATCCTTACTGGACCTCTAGGAAGAACAGTTTAGAACTGATGGAGCTATCCAGTATAAATAAAGTTAGTTTGGTTTAGGTTTCCTCCTGTAGTAACACTGGATCAATAAGAGATGATCCTTACTGGACCTCTATAGGAAGAACAGTTTAGAACTGATAGAGCTATCCATGCAGTATAAATAAAGTTTGTTTAATTTAGGTTTCCTCCTGTAGTAACGCTGGATCAATAAGAGATGATCTTTACTGGACCTCTATAGGAAGAACAGTTTAGAACTGATAGAGCTATCCAGTATAAATAAAGTTACTTTAGTTTAGGTTTCCTCCTGTAGTAACACTGGATCAATAAGAGATGATCCTTACTGGACCTCTAGGAAGAACAGTTTAGAACTGATAGAGCTATCCAGTATAAATAAAGTTAGTTTAGTTTAGGTTTCCTCCTGTAGGTCAACTGGATCAATAAGAGATGATCCTTACTGGACCTCTATAGGAAGAATTTTAGAACTGATAGAACTATCCAGTATAAATAAAGTTTGTTTAATTTAGGTTTTCTCTTGTAGTAACGCTGAATCAATAAGAGATGATCCTTACTGGACCTCTAAGAAGAACAGTTTAGAACTGATAGAGCTATCCAGTATAAATAAAGTTAGTTTAATTTAGGTTTTCTCCTTATATTTTAAGCAAACCTTAATAAAGAATCGCTTCTCCTCTGCAATGGCCACAACGGCAAAAACAACAACCAAGGCAGCCACGATGAAAGATTTCATTTTGAAAAACGAACAAAAAAATTCCTTGCGTTTGCTTGTATGTGATGTATAACTGAACTGAACTGAAGAAACCGCAAACTTTCCTATCACATTTATAATCAAGCCAAGATCTATATATAAACGCATTTGGTATAACACCTGGGCACACACAATTTAAAAAACAATTTTCACTGTTTAGGCTAGCTGTTAACTATTGATTGGGTTTCTTTAATGCATTTTTCTTAGTATAAATTTGCTGCTTCATACAGAAATCCTTAACGAATTAGATTCTTATCAGACTTCTTCACCAAAATCTGATTTATCGC
This sequence comes from Dendronephthya gigantea, assembly GCF_004324835.1. Taxonomy (NCBI): domain Eukaryota; kingdom Metazoa; phylum Cnidaria; class Anthozoa; order Malacalcyonacea; family Nephtheidae; genus Dendronephthya; species Dendronephthya gigantea. The sequence continues at coordinate 140,079 of NW_021163120.1, forward strand.
TGCCTGAATCACATGTCGCTTAATTTGGACTATTTTTCTCTTTGCGATAAAAAGAAAATGTCTGCATGGAATGAACACGATACTAAATTTAGCAAAATTGCCAAATTTGCCTGCGAAATATTTCGAAAATAAAACACAGAGTAACCTAGAGTGTTTTGTCTAATTTAGGCAGTTGTTATACCACATTTGATACAGAGTAAATGATATAGATATCTAATCTTAACTATCATTTACTCTGTGAGATGGCGTTGCGAACTTGGCAAATGTTGTATATTTTGTATTACGTTAAAACTTTAGTACAATTGTAAATCATTTAGCCAGACACCTCCGTTATAATGTCCTTAGAGACACGTTTTAAGAATTAAGCAAAGGTTAGTAACATATAATAAACCATGAAACTACAAATTGACTTAATTGAGATGGCTTGAATCAGTTGAATGCATCGGCAAACAATACACAAACAGGCAGCGTTGTTTTTCTTTACGTTTAATTATTAGCTAATTATTCTTCACAAACTTTACATGTTTATGCAATGACGTTTGTTTTACAACGACCCAGATCCTTCGCCTCCATCAGAAACACATCTGTAAGAAGGGAGACCCAAAACTCCGCCACCTGATACGTATTGGCAAGAGGTTCCTGGCTCGCATCCACAGCCGAGAGAACTATGCTGTATAAAAAAACATAAGGAGTTATTACAGTAAGACATGCATACCCTAGTTAAAGAATAACCAATCCATATTTAATATTTCTGAATGATTACACGCTTATTATTGCATATATATTACTCCTGGAAAAAAGTGATTCGAGTCAAATATTTCATTGCTACGGTGCAAGTGTGATTTTCAAGGGGAAAGATTCATTCATTCCGTTTGGCTAGCGCTTAAAAGCACAGCAAAACACATTGTAGGAGGGAGAAAGAATCTGCGATGATTGTGTGTCCCACGCGGTTGAAATGCTCAAGTTGTTCTCAGTTAATTAAACAGTGTTTTGCACTGAATCTCATCCCAAACCACCAAAATGCCACCCTCAGCTTCTCAGCTTCATGCCATTTTCAACTTAGAGGAGAAATCGACTTTTAACTTTTTAAACACGAAAAAGATTCATGAATGCTTTACCACACATCACTTGCGGAAATATTCCGAAACCTTTATTCGACGCTCCGTCAATCTTTGTTATCCAGCAATCAAAACTATATTGCCGCGTCTTTCTGAGGGCAGGGGATAGAATTTTCAGCAAATAACAAAGTGATAATATACGTACATAGCATCGACTTCCTTCCGAGATATAATCATGGCACTTCTTTCCTATCCAATAACGTTCTAGGCAGCATTGGCCAGGACAGTCACTATCATCGCTGCATTTCTAAAATGGGTTAAAGGAATTGCAAGATTAATATTTTTAAAGGTTAATAACCTTACATCAAATCAAATCAAATTGAAGCTATAACGTCTCGGACATGCAAATGGATTCATTCTACATCATTCTATTCCAAATAAAAAAAGTACATACATCGTCCAACAAAAATCTCTTTTCTTCATCGGCGAAAGCCAAAGCAAACAGAACGAGCACGACGATAAATGTCTTCATTTTTCTGACTAAAATCCACACGCTTTCAATATGACGTTATATGCACGCGAAAAGGTAGGCAAAATTAGACTGTTCTCGACGAAACGGTACTTATTATAGTAGGATTCACATAACCCCTGAGTAAATGAATCTCCTTTGAGCTAATTTAACATTTGTTCAACAGAATTAACAGCACGTAAAAAACTCAATGTTTAATACCGCTATGAAAATAAACTTCGCTCAGAAGTTTGCGCTGGGCATTTGTTTCTTATATTAAAATTTGCACAGCGGCCCAAGAGCACCTCTCTTATTGCAATGATTAAAGAGGTGCTGGTCTGAGGCGTCTGTATTAGAGGCGATTGTATTAGGAGGATTGTCTGTATTAGAGAGATGTCTGTATTAGAGAGATGTCTGTATTAGAGAGAGGTCTGTATTAGAGAGATGTCTGTATTAGAGAGATGTCTGTATTAGAGAGATGTCTGTATTAGAGAGAGGTCTGTATTAGAGAGATGTCTGTATTAGAGAGATGTCTGTATTAGAGAGATGTCTGTATTAGAGAGATGTCTGTATTAGAGAGGTGTCTGTATTAGAGAGATGTCTATATTAGAGAGATGTCTGTATTAGAGAGATGTCTGTATTAGAGAGATATCTGTATTAAAGAGGTGTCTGTATTAGAGAAATGCCTGTATTTGAGAGATGTCTGTATTAGAGAGATGTCTGTATTAGAGAGATGTCTGTATTAGAGAGATGTCTGTATTAGAGAGATGTCTGTATTAGAGAGATGTCTGTATTAGAGAGACGTCTGTATTAAAAAGATGCGTGTCTGTATTAGAGAGATGTCTGTAAACTCTGTACTAGAGAGATGTCTATACTAGAAAGGTGCCTAAATTCTAGAGATCCTTGTATGGAGTTGTCTGTATTAAAGAGATGTCTGTATTAGAAAGGTGCCTAAATTCTAGAGATGTTTGTATGGAGTTGTCTGTATTAGAGAGATGTCTGTATTGAGGAGATTTCCATACTAGAGCTTTTCGTGTTTAAGAAATCTTGGTAACAAAATAACGCAGGAAAATTACCTTTTACGTTCAACTACAAGCATTACGTCATTTATTAAATACAAATTTGTTTGCGAAAGGTATTTAAACAAGCGGTTTTTTTAATTAAAATTTCTTAATGAATAATCAACAGTTTGAACTGGATAAACATTTTGAATAAACGCATTCAACTGTTTCATTATATTCTAAAAGTGAAATTCTTTTTAAAACGTCAGGTTCCATGGAGATTTTTTATTGATTTCGAAACGAAAATCTCGCGAACCAAAAGCAAACAATCTGAAGCATTTCAAATGTTTTATTTCATTATAGAATCTTCATTATCGTCTCGTTTGTAGATTTTTAAGAGCGCCTGTAGTCGGTACAAGTCTAATTATTGATGGGAAAATAAGAAAAACGACATAAATTCTCACAGATTTTCACGAGTATTTTCAAACAACACGAATATAGGCTCATGCGTTCATAGGGCGCTTAAGCGGCCAAAATGGTCAGACCGGTCATATTTTGAATTGAAATAAAGTATTTCGTTAAGAATATAGCGGTGAAACTGCATTTCCCACCCGTGCTAGGCAGATGTAAACAACAATATACTTGAATGCAGAGTTCTTGAAACACTCTAAAATACCAGTAATTTGTCTGTACTGAAATACAAAAGGACAGTTTGGTCGTTGTTACCGTAAATCATATGATTAATTGACCGAAAGTTGTTGCGTTTTTGTTGTAAAACCCACGAAAATTGAGGCGACAATATTATTTGAAAACGACGAGTTTAAGCCGTGGTACATACATGTTCGATGCAGAACATGCGCACTGATCTTTATATGCACTGGATGTGGCAAGCAGACTTATCAAGAATCAAGCCGAAAAAAACAATAAACTTTCGGAGAGTCAGGACGAAGGAAAATACCACCTCATGGCGTTGCTACAAACGCAAGACTTCAAGATATACATCTCTTCCGCTCTGAACATAGTTTTATAATGTGAACTGGGAGCGATATGGTGGAAACCTAAACATTACCTTGAAATGTACAAAGCTCACAATAATTATCAGTTTTAATCGGTTAAAAAAATACGCAGTTATAGACAATATCATTTCTTCAAAAGATAATTTAGAATAAAATGTTTAATGCGAGGGTAAAATATGCGAATTATCATACACAAGGACGCCTGTGTAAATATTACTTTGCGCAATTTCAGGCGGCGAAATCACACGCGTTTTACAACACAATAGCTTTGTCGTATGAATATATGTACATTGTCTAGACGTGCATATGCGTTTAAACACCTGCGTCCTGGTTATACTTCGTTTTCTTCAGTGGAACTTCGAGATGTTTTGAGGGAAAATGTGTTGCACTCGGATCAAGCAAAGATGATCTTGGATCCTCGTTCTTTACTATCAAACTCTCGTTGATATTCGATTGTTCGTGCTCCAGATTCGTAGCAGAATCCCCTGATTGGATACAATCTAAACCAGAGCTGCAGGCATTCTCCGTGTTTCGGAGATCAGATGTATTTTTTGACCTCGCTTCTTCATCTTGACCACTCTCACTCGAGGTCAAATCTGATCTTCCACAATCACCCTTTAATTCCTTTTTCCCAACTATATCAGCACTACCCTGGTCCCAACTTCTTTCAATAAAACTAGAATCGCAAGAAGAACTAACATCCAGTTGATCTTCGAAGTTCAGCTCAGATCGTTCGCGTTTAACTGGATTGACACCGGATTTTTCCTCTTCACATTCACGCTCTTTATTTTCACTCGATTTTTTTTGCCAATCGGGTGTTTTTTTAGATTCGCCCGATTCAAAAGCATTCAAATTCTCCGAAAACTTTTTAGTATCTTTTCTGAGAAGACCGCCCTCTTTTTTCAATACACCAGTGTTTTTGTGTTCGTATTTGACAGGGGCTTGCAACACGGGAGGTGCGCCCGTGTCTTTGAACGGCGAAATCGGGACAAACTGTGGAATTATCATGTTTAAATGTCTTGCTACACCTTCCATAACCTTGTCTACATATCCGTGGATAACCAAACACGCTTTTTTGTCCTATATAATGCCAAAGATATTGTTTATGTCAATCCTGTTAGGTGAAGCTTTTACATATATTTATCATCAAGAGTTTGCATCTCCCCTTGTTGGATGCAAACATATGATGCAAACGAGCGAATAGTCACTTTCTGATCAGTAGTTGTAAACTAAACAGAACTAAACATCCGTGTAACTTATCCACACGTTCACATCCATCAAAAGACGAAAATCGCATTTAAAATCCCAGCAGAACTTGTACACAGGCTTTTGCAATTGCAGAGTTTTGCAATTACAGAGGTACCACCTGGAGGAAGGTTTGCTTTGAATGAGGTTTGTGAGGAAGATTCAAAGTTGAACACTCCAATTGATCACATGCATGTACCAAATATTTCATTATGCTGGTTGCCACTTGACTCAGTGACGTAACGTCATTTTGAGAAAGGTTTTCAAAACTTGAAATCATACCGGATTGCGGAGGAAGGTTAAACTCTTTTTGCAACTCTGTGCAATTGTGTTTGAAATATTTAGTTTGGCTTAAGTCTAAAGATCCACGTGCGAACTTGCAATGTTATTTTCGTAAAAGTATCCAAATATTCTGGTTGTTATAATAAGTGATATATGCAATAATGTTTCAATCTAAAGTGACGTACGTGTTTAGTTTTTTGCAAGTTAATGATGACAAGTTTCCCGCCATGTTTCACGGTTTGAGCCGGAAGATTACCGCTCGGGTTGATTTGCAATGAAGTTCCAAGACACACGGATAAATCTGCTTGTCTACATGGGAGGAAGGTCATGGATCAGATGGAGTAAATGTGTAGGAGATAGTGTATACAAGAGGGGGTTTATAGGATATATGTGGTGTATAGGAGGATATACAAGGTTTAAATAGAAGGGTATATAAGGCTATAGGAGGGATACCTGAGGGATATAGAGGGTATGTTAGGTGTGTAGGGGAAGTTTTCAAATTCTAGTAGGGGGAGAATGAGTGCATACAAGGGGTATATGTGGTGAATAGGAGGGGTATATGGGGTGTATAGGACTCATAGCAGGGATATACTGTAAATTTTACATAAAATGAACAGTGAAGAGATCACACCGCAATTCGCTCCAGACACGCTATTTTTTCCTTATTTCAGGAATTGGGAACAAGTCAGTGCTTTAGGACTTGAATGAGAAGGGACATACTGGGTATAAAGGGAACATAGTGTGTATCAGGTGAACATGTATATACAACATGTGCACTATAAATTGTAGTCATTACTATTTATTACTATTATTATTATTATCATTACCAAGGGAGGGGGGGAGGGTAATAAGAAATGTGTACTGTACAATAATATTTCACTGGATTATATGGTCATGACTGGATGGTCATCACAAAAATTTCACCTTGAATGATGTTCAGATGCAGCCAGATCATCATTTGGAAGAGAATCCTCCCAGTCTAATATTGTGTCACGAAGTTTACCCCTGAATGCAAAATATTACCAACAATCATCAGTTGGAAAAGTATCAAATGTGGTATAACAACACTTCTCGATGTTTCGACCCGAGGGCCTTCCTCAGGAGAATTAGTATGAAAATAAATAGCGAAGAACACATGTTTTGTACGGGGGCAAAACATGTGATAAAAATGGGCCAATAGAAAACAAAAAATCAAAACAAATTGGAATACATTACGTTGCCAAATAGATGACTGATTATGGGGAAAAGTATTTAAAAAGTTGAAAAAGTATTTAAACATTCACTTTATGTAATCAAGTTCACTTTCACCCAAGATCTCACCTGCATTTTCCTCTCTTTCCACCCTTCAAACAAAAATTCCCGGTTCGTTTTAAACCAAGAGTCTTGACAGGATCCCCAAACAGATATTGCCTTCCACAATTATCACATTGTTCTACAAACATGTTTCCGTGCAGTTCTGCCAGCTTTGATCTGAGATGAAAACAATTATCATAAAGACTTCACTAACTGCTAGGCACAAGATATATAAATATAGGACAGTTAAGGTACAATTTCATACCTGGGAAAACCTGATTTCAAATGCAAGCCATCAACATTCTGACTAACAACAAACTTCAGATAGTCTTCCCTCTCTAGCTCAACAATTGCCATATGTGTCAAACTTGGCTCTGCACTCTTGAAGGTCACATCGAAAGTCGGTTTTTCTCCTTTAGCCTCCAAGGTCCAGACGCCCTTTGGACCACGGAAGTCTGGTATCCCACAGGAAGTGCTTATCCCGGCTCCCGTGTGAAACACCATGTGCTTCGATTCCTTGATTAACTTTGTTAATTCAACTATTTTTCTCTCGAGTTCTTCTTCTGAGTCAAAAAGCTAATAAATTTTGATATTTAGGTTTTGTTTATTCTTAAAAAAGCAGCACTCTTCAAGCTCTTTCCTGATGTGAGAAACTGACTTATTTCAGATAAAGCTGAATAAAAAATTCATTTAAGGAACACTGTAACTCAGTGGGTTAATGTAGCAATCTATCGCAAGCCGCAAAGGCAGGTGAGTTTCACCTTCATCTTAAAGCAGTTAACCTTTTAAAATAATGGATATATAGCCACTATATTTCCCCAAAAAAACACAAAGTTATATTCCTCGCATAAAAACTTTGACATTTTCAAAGTTGTGCATCATCAAAAACGATTCAAATTTGATAATAAAAAAGCAGCATTTGAAGACATAACTAATTTATTTAATAACGTGATAATCGGTTTATCAACTGCCAAAAATACACAGAATTTTTTTGAATATTTTGGTCAGATCGCAGGTGATAAATGCATTGTCCACAAGATGCTTTAAAAAGTGCACGCCGCTTTCGTATCAAAATTGAAAGAAATGAAATGATTTTGCACACAGTACAACACAAAAACAAATCACAAAGAACTTAGCTGAACGAGAGACTGTATTTACAAAGAAACAAGGAAAAACAACAAACCTCTGGCGCTCCACACTTTCCTTTATGTGGATAATCAGACAAACCAGACGCATAGTCGACGGCCATTTTGAAATTCTGAAACTTTGCTTGGAGAATTCCTTGGCGATATATCTGAGGTTCCTAAATTTCCCTTAAGTATAAAAAAAAAGGAAGTTGTATATTAGTCCAAATTCCTGCTTTCAAGGAAAATCACTAATTTGGTATGAACTTCCCTTTCTTCCGACACCGCAGAAATTGGTGTTGGAAGTCAAATATCTCATCAGTTGCTCACATTTGAATCCTAGTATTCAGAAACTGCTGTCAAAGAAAATACTATCAAATAAGTTGAAAACAAGTTCAATTTTTCTTCCAATATCGGTTTTGGAAACTTCTGAAGGCTCTTCGTATGCATCTGCCACCGTAAAATGGCCATTTTGAAACATTTTCAGACATTTTCAGATGATTTGTTTTTGCCGTTGCAAGCTTCAAATCTTTTGTGCAAGAGATATTTTGTTGAATATTTATAAATCTTTTAGCTTGCCGAATTTAAAGTCTAAGTATTGAGAATTACGGCTAAGTCTACCAATTTCCGCGGTGTCCTTTCTTCCCTTTAATCTTTGGTGGTTTTCTTTCTGGAAAAATTTAACCAAAGTATAAATGTTTGGGTGCATTACTTTCGCAAAACAGTTTAGCTTGCTTGCAAAATAAGATTCGCCAATCGAATGATAGCTCGCTCAATTCAATTTTCATCAACTCATTTTACTTGCGACTTCCAATTTCCAAACTGCTTTCAAATCATGAACAAGCGAACTTCCGACTGTCTTGGGCAGACCCTACGCCGCCGCAGATTGCGAAGCCGCTCATTACTCCATTCGCAGGGTCCCTGTTAAAAAATAAACAGTTTCTCACCCAATTTCGCGTCGTTTGCCGCGGAAATCCAGGAAGAGTTGAAGATAAAATATGAATAAATTCACTAAGATTATAACTAGCAATTCATTTGATCGTTGTGACTATATTTTTATTTTTGCATAAAAAAATATGAAAGTTCGAAAAGTAGTTAAACAGTTACATCGTTGCGATATTTCTCTATTTACAAAATTACTACCGTAAAAATTTAAAATATATACTGAATAATTTAATTGTATGTGCGCATTTTTTCCAGCGTAGTATTTACATTTTCATTGCTGGGTAACAAAGGTAAATATCAGGGGCCGGTTCTATAAAACTCTTTTACTACATTTTGCATGGTTAAATCCTAGTTAACTCTTAGAAATACACGACTTTGAATGGCCAATTCTGTAAGTACAACACAATTCTGTAACTACAACACAATTCTGTAAGTCAATTCTGTAAGTTAACCACAGTAGGTACAGTTGAAAGTTAACTAGCTTTTTATACAACTGGCCCCTGGCAATTAATTGTATTAATCAATGTAAAATCTGACTGCATAAACTATATATATACACACTTTGACATAATTTCTACAATTCGTGAATAAAACTTTAAGCTCAAATCAAACGGTGATTAAAAAGTATATCTCATTATAAAATTTCTACCTGAACCTTTATAAAATGCAGTATAAAACGCTAGTGTTGTATATTCTCAATATTATGTATCCAAACTATTTTCCTGTATTGTCCACTGATGACAATGGTAATGTAGGATTCCAGCTGTAAACTAAATTTTGATCGAGACAAGAACTATGGCCAACAATCACAACTTAAAATGAGTTAAACCTCATGAGTTTTAACTGCACCGAAGACGGAGTTTACTTTTGAAATATTGTCAAATATAGACCAAGCTTAGCTGTATGGTTCATCTAAGCTGGTTGAGTCCATTCGTCTTCGCTCGATCACAGTTTATAGCTGTAAGTAAGCAGTATTTGTGAAGTTGTTCCCACAAGAGACCCCTGTAGGATGAACTGTCCCCTCCACCTTTACAGGGAAGAGGGAGATGGCGTTGAAAAAGCCCAAAACCAATTTTGCCCAATCGGGCATATCTTTTTTACTTCTGAGAAAAGCATCATCAACATCAATGATGATCCTAGATTCCCGTCGCTGGCGGTCACAGGCCGAACACCAACCATATATTTACACAATTATGCTGCAACACAATGAACCAGTTCTCAACTCACCCTAAAAGGCTTTCCGATTGACAAACCGACTAAAGACCTCCCCGAAAAACAGGAAGGAATTTGATTTAGTCAAACTTTAGTGTTTCACGCAAGCGGAGACGATCTCTCTAGGAACCCCTGAAATGGTTCATGACCACCAGTTCAACGACGTTTGGCGAGTTCAGGATTACGTCCGCAACCTCGCGATGCGTCCATCTTAACACATACTTTCCGTTCACAGAGTGGATATACTGCCTTACCTGCGGAAGAACATTATGATAATTACAGATTGAATGCATTTGATTGTTTGGGAGATTTATGAATACACAGACCTTCACGCCCGCGGCGGCTGCCGGGCCGTCAGGATCGACAGTTTGAACGTAGACAGGCATACTACCGCGAACGACGAATCCATATCCAACAGCATCACGCAAAATCTAGATGATTTTGAACAGAAATAGCGAATGAATTCGAGTGAATTACGGTCGTGTCTTCCTGGTAGGATTTTTTACAAAGGGCATAAGTTGGCCGTGACTTTAATAATGGGCTTCTCAAACTTGCCAGCCTTGAGAGAGTTTAATATATTTAGCTTCAGTAACTGCCTTTGAAATAACGAGTGGATATTTTACGGAAGTTTTAAGATTAAGGGCACTTGTGCACAGCAGAGCATAGCAATTCGTTAGAGCGTATTTATCAGGAGAAAAAATTCGCGCCAAAATCCACAGCAAAAATCGCAAGTGTAAACAGACTTCAAACATACAAGAGAACTTCATGATGTCTCGTCGAAATGGTATGGTGAAAGCTTTAAACTCTTGATGGAGGCCTTTAGCTCGAAACCTCGCGAAGTTTTTATTTGCATATTTCAGGAAAGCTCGGCGTGTGAAACACGGCGTATTAAATTGGCCTGAACTCACAGATATTTTTGTCATGACGTACGGGTTTCTTCTGTCTTCTAACTCTTCAACGGTCACGTCTCTTAGTACGACTGAAATAAATTGAAATTAATCGGTCATATAACTTCAAGGTATCTGCCGTTATAATAAATACAGTAGTACGATATAGTTTCTTCAGGGATACATTCAATCACTTGCAACGGAACATGACTGGTATATGATTAAAATATACATACAAGGTTTCATGAAGACTCCGCTGTATTGAAGCGATGACTCGTGCGTACAATTTGTTCAGAGGTTAGGCATTCGCTATTTACTATACGAGATACATTCAATCTTTACCTGGTCTGGGCGAAATTTGAACGTCTTCCATGTTTGGAGGAGTATTTGGAGGCGTGTCGAAGCTTGAATGGCGCCGTCTGTTTAGTTCTGAAACAAGTTTGATATTTTAGAAGAGGCGATAATAAACTATACTGATCAGTTACAGGTACAGCTTAATATGGAAAATGAATATATCTAGACATGCATTGATATTAGCATAGATATTGCACTGGAAGTGACGTGCGTGATCAATTTCGTGAAACAATCGCGTGACAATGTCAATGACATTAGAAGATACTAGAATAACTAGATCGATAGACTTGTCTTTAAAAACATTACAAAACTGATCCAAACTGATGAGATAGATGTAGAAAGAAACAGCTCTCGACTTCCCTATCAATTACTTTGTGTCAGCGTGTATACCGTTCGCTTTATTTAACTTGTTAATGACCTGTGCAACCTTCTTGAAGTATAGGACCTTTTTAACTACAGCCTGTCTTCTGCATTCGGATTCAGGGGCGGATCTAGGATTTTTTTTACGTTAGTCAAAATTTTCGTAGGCCAATTTTCGTCACCAATCGTCCTCCCCCGCCAGATTTATGAAATTTGTGAGGCTTTCCAAGCTTAATGCCAGGTTAAAGTCTGCTAAATTCCTAGGGCACAGCTATTGAATGCCACACAAAACATTGTGTAGGCACTGAAATGGAAGGTTTAAAAAGGGACGTTTTGTGGGTATAAAATGCATGTTTTTATAGAAATAGTCAAATCTCAATAATGGTAGAAATTTACCCCTTCGAACAGACCTCTCCAGAAATTTTCAGCTCAAAATGTTATTGTCTAGTGAAATGTAAGAACACAGGTTTATTACGTTATCATTGAATTTGGTCAGAGCGAAATTGCTTTATATTTATATATTATAATGATTTCGCAAATATCCATAGCTTTCTAAATCTTTCAAACTGCAAATTACAGATTATTACACTAGCTCACAATCTATACAATGCCAGCAAGAAGAATCTGGGTAATGCGAATCATCAATACAACAAATGAGAATATGAATAGGCTCGAAATTCTAAATCGATTTGACGGGCGAATGCAAATATATGCTAATAACAGCAGCCTCAAAGCCTAGGTAAAATATATAAGCTAACAATAACATAGTTAAATTATCGGACCATTGTTTATATGAACTTATAGTATTATCAGAGTATAGTTTACATAGACATCAACATTGGATAATTTACCTTATAACAGTACACTTCTCAATTCGTCGAACACATGCGAGTATATTTATTAAATACGAAAACATCAATCTCTCGACGACGCGTTATTTAATGTTGTCATGAATATAGCGCCCGCATTAAAACTGCTCCATACCGGTTTTTCTTTTGAATTCCCTTACAAAGAACTATACATTCGACTGCAAAACACGGGCTCTGATCGGTCATGATCGGTGATATTACTCACGGTCAAATATAAATGCATAATATAAATACATAAGAGATGCCTGCGGAGGAGGCTAGTCTGACTCTGATCGCTTGATCGGTCGTGATCGGTCAGGAATTAAACAGCCAATAAGAAATGAAGATCAGACCAACCTCCAAAACGATCACAATTTGTGTCGCCATGGAAACTATCGATCTGACCAATCAGATTGATGAAAAACGCCCATAACCAACCTCTAAAACGATCAGACCAAACCTCCAAAACGATCACCATTTTTGTCTCCTTGGAAACCACCGAATGGGCCAATCAGATTGACCAGAAACGCCCCTAACCAACCTCCAGAACGATCACGATTGTGCAGTTTGAAATTTGTATTCAGAGCGGGGAAATCAAGAGAGATCAGTGTTAATTTAATTCATTCGGCCAGAAAATTAATTATGCCGCTGCAAATTTACAACTGGACTGCGTTCGGAAAAATAAATATTATTTCACTTTCATTGAATCAAATTAGTGCGGAATTTTTACGTTAGTCGCGTGATTGGTGTGACTACCCCTAGATCCGCCCCTGTTCGGATTCCCGACAACTGTTCAACCTCTTTTTGTCACATTAGTCGAAAAGAATATTCTATTTTCTTAGATAATAAAGATATAACTCTACCGCAAAACCAAAGCAACTGTAACCAGCCTCACGGGAGGTCAGACTGTAAAACACAAAAGACAAAGAACTTTTGAAGTGTTGTACTAGAAATATTGAACCTTTCTTGGAAATTCTAAAGTCCTGAACATGTCCGTCAAATATCAATACTTTCTTTGTCAGCACAATATTTCGTGCACATCTACACAGGTTCTCATTTGCAAATAACAAGTTGATATTACGGATACCATAATCCAAATAATAGGCAACTCTGAAGACAAAAACACAAACCTTTTGACTTGTTGACCTGAAGTTTGGCCATGTCATCAAAGAAATGCACGATATTTTTGATCGGTGTTCCGTCCTTTTTTGTAGAGGTCGTGATTTGCTTGTTCTTATCTAGCTCGCTCAGGTTCACAACATTCATCAGCTTCGATGTCTTCATATCTTCAATTCGAAACTGGTAGTAAAGGCTATCATCTTGAAAAGCGATGCTGGGGGACACTGCAATTTAGTTTTAAACTATATTAGGTTTCATTAAGAACTGAGAAGAACAGTTCAAAACTGATAGAGCTATATCCAGTATAAATAAGGTTAGTTTAGTTTAGGTTTCCTTCTGCATGGCCAGAAATTGCGGACATGGAATATGCAGATTGCCGTAGCAAATTTGCATATCTGTTCAAATATTATTCGTTTGCAGAACTATAAATTATATTGCGCATTCTTAAATTTTGCAAAATTTAAGAAAATCATTTCATCTTTGCTATTTGCCCTGGTTGTTTCTTGTAACTCGTGTCATATTGAAGATCCTAAGGTAATATTTTGCTGGCAAAGGTTTATGTCGGCTCTGCATTTTTATTTTATTTCTACGCTATTACGGTTTTCGTTTTATATGGTATTCAACGTGATAAATGACCAAAACTTTGTTTTGAAAATGCAGGACGAATACTGATAAAACATTTTGAAATACTGTATAAAAATATTAAGATTAACTTGCTCTGCAACGAGCAATTAAGGCAAATTATAATTGACCTACCTAAAGGTGTATTTTTAGCGTTTAGTACTGTGCACATTACAGTTTACTATAAACTCACGAAGCTTTATTTTGACACCATATGCAAATTTAGGCGGAAGTAGAATGTTAAATATGTCCGAATTTTCTGGCCATGGTAGTAACACTGGATGAATAAGAGATGATCCTTACTGGATCTCTAGGAAGAACAGTTTAGAACTGATAGAGCTATCCAGTATAAACAAAGTTAGTTTAGTTTAGGTTTCCTCCTGTAGTTACACTGGATCAATAAGAGATGAACCTTACTGGACCTCCAAGAAGAACAGTTTAGAACTGATAGAACTATCCAGTATAAATAAGGTTAGTTTAGTTTAGGTTTCCTTCTGTAGTAACACTGGATGAATAAGAGATGATCCTTACTGGATCTCTAGGAAGAACAGTTTAGAACTGATAGAGCTATCCAGTATAAACAAAGTTAGTTTAGTTTAGGTTTCCTCCTGTAGTTACACTGGATCAATAAGAGATGAACCTTACTGGACCTCCAAGAAGAACAGTTTAGAACAGTTTTAGTAAAGCTATAAAGCTATCTAGAGCTGTGACAACTATCACTTACATTGTTTTATAACTCCAGTCTGTAGAAAAGCTTTTCCGATTTCAACTCCTTCGTCACGTGAATGAGTCTCGCCATTCAAAACCAGCCAATCAATGAAGCGACGAGCGAAAAAACAAGTTTTGAATACTTGGCCGTTATATTGAATATCTTGCAAGACCACGAATTTCTTTTGATCTGCTAAAATTCTTTAGAAAAAGAACGAAATGAGATTTTGATTATACAGATGCAATGTGGAGACATCGCAGAGAAGATGAGGGAAGCAAGGTTGAGATGATATGGACACGTAATAAGAAGAGATAAAGGAGAGTTGGTCAGAGATATTATGAAATGAAGAGATCTGAAGAAGATGTGAGGTGGTAGACATTGCAGAGAATATGAGGAAGCAAGGTTGAGATGATATGGACACGTAATAAGAAGAGATGAGGGAGAACTGGTCAGAGATATTATGAAATGAAGAGATCAGAAGATGTGAGGTGGTAGACATTGCAGAGAAAATGAGGGAAACAAGGTTGAGATGATATGGACACGTAATAAGAAGAGATGAAGAAGAGCTGGTCAGAGATATTATGGAATGAAGAGATCAGAACAAGATGTGAGGTGGTAGACATTGCAGAGAAGATGAGGGAAGCAAGGTTGAGATGATATGGTCATGTAATAAGAAGAGATGATGAAGGAGAGCTGGTCAGAGATATTATATATGGAATGAAGAGATCAGAAGAAGATATGAGGTGGTAGACATTGCAGAGAAGATGAGGGAAGCAAGGTTGAGATGATATGGTCACGTAATAAGAAGAGATGAAGGAGAGTTGGTCGGAGATATTATGAAATGAAGAGATCAGAAGAAGATGTGAGGTGGTAGACATTGCAGAGAAGATGAGGGAAGCAAGGTTGAGATGATATGGACACGTAATAAGAAGAGATGAGGGAGAACTGGTCAGAGATATTATGAAATGAAGAGATCAGAAGATGTGAGGTGGTAGACATTGCAGAGAAAATGAGGGAGGCAAGATTGAGATGATATGGACACGTAATAAGAAGAGATGAAGGAGAGCTGGTCAGAGATGTTATGCAGTGAAAACATTGAGGATGACTTTAACGGTATCAATCATAAAATAAAAACAGTTGACTGATTTCATGCATCGGCTGTAATATGCTACGTTTACTTAAAACAACTCGAAATTCTAAAAACCTGTTATAAAGGTCGACGGCTTGAAATACAAATTCTGTTTCCTTATCAAAACCACCACTACCGTCATCCCGACGAAATCTGTAGAACAGCATCTGATCCTTAAATTGATGATCGTCGCATACTAGAGTATAATCAAAAGAACAATCATTAACTGAAAACTTTCAAAGTGTTTTGCGAGAGACGAAGAGAGTTCTGATACTGCCTTCTCGAATAAAAAGATAAAAGGTTTCATGCATTAATTTGATTCATCAATTTCATTTTGTTAATGGTAATTTTCGAACTTGTCAACCACACGTGATGAAATGTGTCGTTGAAAGAGAAATACCAAGCTTTCTTTTACTTCTCAAATGAAATTTCTCCACACCGTTGAATGGAAAATTTCTTATATCCAAATGATAACTGGATGTCGTACTCCAAAGCTCAAAATTACGATAAGGCAAATATAGGTTTTCTCCCGATATATCTTCACATATTCGGCGCATTCGCGCATAAAGTATGTAGTGTATTCTCGAAGAACAAGGACCGACTATTTGGGAATGCGTATCACGTCGTCATTCGCAAATTCAATCTCGTGTTCGTGGCTGGAAATAGGTTTTGTTGACGATAAATATTTTAAACAATAAAAAAAAGGTTGTAAAAAAATCAATATCGTATATCAGCTATTGTTTTTTCTACCGGCTGAACGTCGAAACCCTGCAATTATGTGTATTATGTTTCAAAATTTCCAAGTGCTTAATTTCCAAGTCGTCTAATTTTACTCACTTATATTTCCGGTGTTTTTACAAAACCTCTCACAGTGAGGTATAAAGATGTCACTTCAAGCGATGTTTGTGTATTCTTTGCACAAACTATCTTGAGACAAACATGGCGAAATTTCATTACAACCGTACAAAGTTACCATTTAAATACAAAACCATCATGGGGTCACATATTTTAAACAATTATACATTTCTTCATTCTTTTTGTGACGAAATTATCGACATGACACTTCTGATCCTTGACAGACACTGCAGTCGAGCCGAACGCAAATATTTGAAACTTTAGCCATTGTCGCCGACGAAAAATATTTACATTATTGTGCTTGAAGTTATTGCAAAAAAAACACACAAAATGCATGATATATATGATTAATATATATACGATAAAAACTTGTTTTGTCTACGACGGGTCATAGGTTATCATTTCAAGCATTCAACGGAACCGACTTGTGTATTTTGACACAAACAATGGTTAACAAAAGTTTGAAGTTTCGGGATAAATTACAGTTGAATTGCCGTAATTTGGAGCCTCGCATTTGCCACGTTACCGTATGCGAATTTCCGGCGAACAAATGCTAGGGGATTATTAAATTGAAACTTGAATACTTTCTGTCTTTCATTGCAACACGGATATTGTAAAACTTCCGTGCTGAGAAGTTGCATTTCAAGATTCTAAAGTAATTTCCCCGAAGACGAACGCGCTCTGCAAGCTCGGTCCACAGTTAACTGTGCTCAGTCGAAATTCTGAAAACGATGGCAGGCCGAAACAGCGATAGAGCAAGAACTCTTGCCTGCATCGGTATCAGGACGGTTGTTTAACTATAAACGTGCGAATTAGCATGCATGAGAAACGTGAACTAAACGGCTCCGGGCGAACATAAACACGTCCTAACCAGCCTTTATTCCTTACTCCACGTTACTTTTAGCGCAGAGAAAGCCTTACTCAAGATCCGGACAAGTATCTCACACCTTCGGGCGAGAACTCGCGTGTTCGCATTAAGTTGTGCCCAGCTGCCTGGAGCGTGCGACTCGTACAGGGCAGACGAGGTACCAACGTGCAAATTTGAGCGTTTCGTATACGCCAGAGTCTAATTAAATTCTAGGTCCTTAAACATAGAAATGTACAATACCATGATGTATCAATCCAATATCTTGCAAAGCCCGCATGCACTGGACGGCGATATTTCGATTAGTCGCTTCCAAATGTTCCACTAGCCAGTCGACGAGTTCACGACCAACGAAGCACTTTTGGTACAAACGAGCGTGGTATCGTCTGTCCTTTATCATCGATGGCTGCCCACAATGCAAACGAAGTCTCAAATATTCGCTTACAATAACTAGCTCGGCTTTCCGCGAACGATTCTGAGCGACTTGAGCCATTTCTGGTCTGCACTTCGACAACCGTCTCCCCGCATCGGATTCTGTTTGCAAACAAGATACTTTTCAAACATGAAACCTTAGCATGGCGTGTGGATTAAATGGCGATTAATTAAGCCGTGGTATTAAATGGACGTATGTCAATATGTTACGCATGTTACTTACCCGCAAATCCTGCGACGCCCGATTTCTGAACCCCTTAAAATCTACAGGCGCCACAAATACGACATTTGTAAAAAATAGGTACGCAAATTTTTCGTCTAATAAAATACGAAAAATTAGTAATTTGAGGTGATTTGAGGTGAAGACAGAATTAGTAATTTGAGGTGAAGACAGGGTTATAGCTGATAAAAGCTATCCGGTAATTGATGGCAAAAGTAATTTTTTCAATCGATGAAAATTTACGTTTATTAATTAATGATTAAACTATGCTATAAAATACGTGTTTATAAAGGCCCGTTTTAAAACTAGGTGCATTGATGCATCTGGTAGGTATATTGATTAAAAACTAACACATCAGGGCCCATTTTAAAACAGTTCTGGCTATGCTTTGCAAGTTTCTATCTATCAACATTCAAATGCACCACCTTAGAAATAATTGTATTGAAAGTGTATTAGGAATAGACGCAGGAAGCTTTAACCAAGGTCTGATCAATCTGTGATCCATTATGTGGAAACCAATTCACTTCTGACGTATGTAATGTAGTCTACTATCAATAAAGCAATAATGCATTGGCTTTGGTCGATTTGCTGCCCATATATACTGCAAGACAACAGACTATAACATCCATCAGAAGTGAACTAGATTGGCTCATTAGAAATGATTTCGCCCGCTGCACTAACACATTCTACGAAAACATTAAAATAACAATGCCGAAATTTGACCGTCGTCAATGGTTTAAAATATTTTCTCCGTAAAATTGGTCAATGCATTTGAAAAGTATGCTAGGACTATCCAGGTCTGGTTTGCAGATCAGTGACTACAATTACGTAATGATTAAAATTTTGAACGAGATCAATTTATACAATCGTTCCTATCGGATTAAGAAAGCATTAAAACTCTTTAATAGTGATGACGTTTGGGAGGCTGGGGAGGTCCCTCGTCCGCAACGCTCTGGGTGGCAGTCTTTTTCGGCGGTTTCAAAATTACGTCACACGTTGTACCATTTAGTTTTCCCAGACTGCATTGCACGTATTTTGTTACGTGTTTCTGAAGATAGGCTTCGGGTGCCGAGCCTTGCGACAGAACCTGGTAATGAAAATCTTGAATGTTGAACGATTCGTTGAGCATCTTTTTCGCGTACCCCCGGAGCTGCACGAGCTTCTGCTGACCCAACATGTACGCGGTCGCTTGACCGGGAACGCCCTGGTAACGAGTTATCTCTTTCTGCGCCAAGTCGGAGCTGTCCCAGGCATATTCCGAGAAGTACCACAGTGCTCTAGTTCTGAAAGAGCGAAGCATGACGTAGTTCAGGCGATGATCTATATACTAACACTGTACACGTACTGGTATGAACATTTGAAGCCAATCGCTTCGCTCAAAATATATATTCCGGTCCAATTAAAATCGGGTAGGATTACGGAGGGACAACTGGGGGTTTTCACCGGTGTACACAAACATACACACCTGTTCATGCCTCGATAATGCAGACCGGTATCGACAATCAGACGAAGCGCTCTCCAAACCTGAAAATAAAAGGAAATATGAATGAAAATAATTCATTCATAGAGGAAACTTATATAGACTTGTAAAAAAAAGCCCAAGACAACCATGATTTATATACTCGGTGATAAATATTATTATTATTATTATTATTATTAAACTTTATTTATACACGGTATTCTCAATCAGGATTTTCATGCTGACAAATGACAAGATTATGAATTACAAAATAAGACTACAAAAATATTTACAATGATAAATCAAACTAATAATTAATATACCTGCTTTTCATGAGAGCCGTGTAAGGAATATATACAAGAAATATAATATAATACAAATGTGAATGTAGATTAAAATAATTTGGAACAGCCCGCTTTAAAATTTGCTAGGTTATTTGCTAGCCGTAGCCCAATCGGTAGGCTGTTCCATAGCATCGCACCACTATAACTAAAACTATTCTTGAGATAGTTTGTGCGAGGCTTAGGAACAGCCAGCTTACTATTTGTGTTTCTCAACGAATAAGGATTGACACTGTCACGGTTTACAAACATGGAACCCATGTATTGTGGAGCAAGTCCATTGAGTGATTTATAAACCATGACAGCCTTTTGAAACTGGCGTTGGGAAGATAACTTTTTCCAGCCAAGTCTATCAAGTAAGATGTCGGCATTAGTGTCATAGCTTGAAAAGGTCAAAACTCTCGCTGCGCGATTTTGTAGTTTTTGAAGTTTATCTGCCAAGGTTTTATTGCAATTGTCCCAAACTGTACAGCAATAATTGAAATATGGCTGGACAAGGGAATTAAAAATTAAATACAATGTTGCAACTGGGACAAATGAACGAACGAGTTTTAAAGCGCCAATACCAGAAGCAATTTTTTTGTTAATTCCTTGATCTGTATATTCCAAGATAGATTTTCATCAAGGTGAACTCCTAGAGATTTTGTATGTGAAACCTTGTCTATAGGAATTCCGTCTATTTTAAAACATGGGTCTGATTGGAAAGTAGCTATTCTTTGTCGTGAGCCAATTAGCATAAATTCAGTTTTGGATTGATTCAATGTAAGCCTATTGGCGATAAGCCATTTATTAACATTTTCAAGATCTTGATTAAAGTAATAATCTATATCTTCAATTTTATTGCTTGCAAATGTTAAATTGGTGTCGTCTGCATACATTCGTGCTTGGGAGTGCTCAAGACAATTTGGCAAGTCATTTATATACAATAAAATAGCAATGGTCCCAAAATAGTTCCCTGTGGAATACCACAAAGTAACGTACGGTTGGTAGAAAGATGGCCATTGACATAACATTTTTGACTGCGGTTACTTAAATAAGACCTAAACCAGTTAGCCACAGCACCCCCAAGACCATATGCTGACAGTTTTGACAAACAAATTCCATGGTCAACTGTATCAAAGGCTTTCTTAAGATCTAGGAAAACGACAGCATTGACCAGTCCTTGGTCAATATTGTAGGCCCAGCTATTAGTAGATTCTAGAAGTGCAGTAACAGTTGAATGCAAACGTCGAAATCCAGACTGGCTATTACATAGTAAATTGTTCTCAGTAAGAAAACCGTAAATTTGATCATAAATAATTCGTTCGAAAACTTTCGCCACAACCGGTATTATCGAAATTGGGCGATAATTATTTAAGTAGTCTACGCTCGCCCTGTTTGAATAATGGAATGACTTTGAGCATTTCCATTCTTCAGGAAAGATACCGGTAATGATAGAGCATTAAAAATTACGGCAAGGGATTCCGAAAGCAAGTCAGGACAATGACGAAGAAGCTTGGCAGATATTTTGTCTAGCCCAATTGCTTTGGACTTACAAAGTTTGTTAAGAGCGAATAAACTGATGATGGGGTTATTGACTTAAACTCTATATTATTGTTACTATTGTGGCAAGTAAGATATTCTAAATACGAGCGATTGTTTTCTTCGTCAGGTATTTTTTCCTTAAGCTTAGGTCCAATAGTAGCAAAATGAGTATTAAACGTCTCAGATAGGTCCGAGGGGTCAGTAATAGAAACCCCGTTTATTTTGATTTCATTTACTCGTGAACTCATCTGTTTTTTGAGGTCAATTCATTGATGATACCCCAAGTTTTTTTAACATTATTCTCGTTTTCATGAAAAGCGTTCATATAATAGGTTTTCTTAACAAGTTTAATTTCATTGTTTACAGAATTTCGAGCTTTCTTAAAAACAGTCCAATCACAAATATCTTTGGATCGAATAGCTTTTATTTTCAAAACATCTCTTTCATGCATTTGCCTTTTTAATTCAGGCGTGATCCACGGCGCCTTAGAAGATCTTACTCGCCTAGTTCGTAAAGGGGCATGCTTTTCCACTACGTTGTTAAAGGTCGTTTTCCATATACGCCACATATCATTCGGATTATTATCCTTATCACGTCCCAATTCTGTAAAGAAATATCTCGTCGAAAATATTCAGAGTTGAAATTTTTAAGTTTTCTATAACTTATTGTAGAATGGCCTTTGTTGCGTGGACTGATAGAAAGCTTACGGAATGCGTAAATTAAGCTATGATCACTGATACCGACATGAGAAACACCAGAGGAAACAATATTATCTGGTGTATTGGTAAAAATATGATCGATCATAGTTGATGAAGTTTCGGTAATTCGAGTTGGTTCATTTATTAATTGATGTAAACCATAGAGTTCAGTGATGCCAATTAAAGATCTCGAATTGCAATCTAAAGTAGGCGATCCAAGGTCACAATTTAGGTCGCCCAATAGGTAATACTCGACATTTTCTGCGTCAAGCATATCAATAAACGTTTCGAAATGATTAAATTTATCAGTATTCGAATTAGGTGGTCTATACCATGTTGTAACGAGAAAGGGCTTAGAATTTGGTTTTTGAATTTGAATACATAAATTTTCCAAGTCATCGATAAACAGGTCTTGCGAAGTATAAAATTTACGCAGGAGCGCACATAAAAGCAAACACCTCCATACGTTTTTCCATCGGCACTACTACATGCTCTGTCCCGACGTATAATTTCATATCCAGGTATGTAAACATCGTTATCGCTTATTGTAGAATTAAGCCATGTCTCGTTAATTGCTAGAACATCGATTGGGCTAGTAGCAAGCAAAACTCGCAGCTCATCAATGTGATTTACTATGCTTCTCACATTAAGGGCTGCTAACTTAAACCCGCGTGAGGTAGGAATAACGGATTTGGGAAATTGTCAATCTGAGATAGATTTAGCAAAATCTAAAAAGTTTTGTTGTAAAGCTAAGCTACCTTGTCTATTTAAATGAAGGCCCTTCGTGTTTAGGTGGCTTTCATTCATATTTGAATTACTTAAGAAGGGAATTTTATTGCGAATACAATAGCCTTTAAGAATGTTATTAACCTGAGTAGCTTTAACAGTTAAGTCATGATTATCAGACCTTACCAGAATGGCTGATATTCCAACATCTGTACCTGGTGAATCTTCTTTTACTTGCGTTACAATGTTGACGATAGAGTCAGCTATTACTTTTGGCGTGCAATGACTTCTCAGGTCGTTTGTTCCAACATGTAAAATCATCTTGTCCGGTGTTCTTCTTGTAAGTGGCTTGACAAAGTCCTCCATGTCTGTGACTGTTGCTCCAGGGAACGGCTTTACAATAAAATAATGATTAGGATCTTCAGCATTCATCTTCGGACCGATAATATTTTTAACAATTGAGTCTCCTGCAATAACAACTGATTGCTTCTGCGAGTTCTGGCCCTGTCTCGTTGTTTCAATGTTGGAGGTATTTGAAATCCCGCCAGAGCCAGAGGTATTTGCATCCGGAGCATTTAGTTGACTGGTATTATGAGCTGATGGTTTAGACTTGGTTTTCTTACTCTTCTTTTTACTCTTTTTTGTAAGACTTTCTTTGGCGTTGGGCTGACTATAGATTACAGGCTGATCAGATTCATGATTCAGTTGAGTGACTTCATTATTATGTATGATTTCACAGGCCGGTTCAATGTTAATTTCTCCGTCTTTTGAAATCACAGTGTTAGTCATGGACGTATGTTGAGAGTCATTTTGAAATAACTTAAGAGCAGTCAAAAGGCTGCTCTTTTCGTTTTCCAAATTTTTATTTGCCATTTTCAAATCAGATATAGAACAGGACATGTTCATATTTTGTGCCCTAAGATCATCATTCATTCTGATTAGCTCAAGCTTGTCTTTCTTTAGGTCATTAACTACGTTTTCCAAAACCAGAATCGAGTAGGGTTTACTTTCTTTAATATTGTTTATCTCAACTGTAATATCCTGTAGTTTGTTTGCCACATTTTCGGAAAATCTCTCAAGTTTCGAATTCAATCTTGCTATTGACTCGGAGTCGCAGTTATAGCTGGAGTTGCTTCCCAAGGGATTATGCCAATTTGTTAAGTTTGCGTGCATACCGATTGGGCCTTCATGCAAATTTTTTGACTTCGCATTCAACTCATCATACTTTACACCGATTTCAGAATCTATTTTCGCTTGATTTTCGTCTTGGTATTCCAATTTCTTTTCAACATCAGGTTGATAACTAAACGAATGTTCAAGTGCATCATCATTGATATCGTCAGGTTCGACAGCTAGCAAATTTTCAATTGATTGATTTAGATGTAGTTCGGCATGGCTATCGATTTCAGAAGCACTGTCCTGATCTTGATTTAAAAGCGAATGTATTCTTGCCGTTATGTCACTACCTTTCTCACCACCAAAGTTTATATTTTGGCTTTTTGTTAGCCAAGTAACCGATGGAGGGAGAGAGATTATTAATCGCAAAAAATTGCATACACAATATAAAATAAGGGCAAGCATAATAATAACAAACCCGTATGTGTACTCATGACAAGTTGTCTGTGAAGGCTGACACACACTAGGCTACATCACTGCAACAAATCGATTCGTGTGTACATTTGGGCGGCAAAAATCACCTGTGGCCGGTTTTATGAAGCTCTTAACTACATTTTACGTAGTTAAATCGTAGTTAACTAGAAAATACACGATTCTGATTGGCCAATTCTGCCACTAACTATAGTTAAAAGTTAACTACATTTTTATACAACCGGCCCATGGTCTTGTCGCATGCGGCACAAATTTCCCTGTTCAGACGATTGAAATTTGTCGCCGAAAAAGTGTTTACCGGCCTTAAGTCTCTTACAGACGAGCAAGTTTTCTATGACAAGTTTGAATTGTTCGTCTGTACGCCCAACGTTGACATTTTTTTCTATGACAAGTACACTTGTTGTCAAAGCTGGGCGTACAGACGAACAATTCAAACCTGTCACATAACTTGTCATAGAAACTTGCTCGTCTGTAAGAGGCTTTAATAAACTATACGAGTTAGGAAATGTCATAGCTTAGTCGAGTTAGGAAATCGGATATACTTCTCATTTCTTTAACGATTACTTGACGTATCACTTTCCTTCCCAACAAAACAAGGAGTGTTAAAACACAAACGATCTTTATTACCTGCCACTTCAACATGCCAAATTTCTGCATCAGCTGGCCATCATAAGTGTTCGTATCTTTAGCGATGACAGGGTTTTCTGAATACAAGCCCCATCCTTCGGTGAAGAACGTGTAGTATGTCTTATCGTCGATCCATTTTGGAACACCGCCATATTTATCCTTGAAATACTCAATTTGAGCTGAAAAAATCGCAAAAAAAACGCGTGTGAAGTTCTTGCATTTAGGAGAACGTATAGTTTGATTCGTGTGCATAGAAACTCCGCACAGAATAATTCAAAGTAAATATAATCTTGAGAAGTTACCAGAAGATCGAGAAATGTACAATGTAAGCATGCATGCTCGACAGCAACACTATAGGTGAGTATGAATTGGCAATTGACCGTAACGAAAAAGATAGCGGCATGTCCATTTTACCAGAATGCATTGCATGCATTAAAAATGATTGACTGAAAAAAGATGGCAAGAAAAACTCCTAATGATGTGAAATTTTAACACAGCAAAGAAAATAACTTTCTGTTTTATGCCTGTCCTTTAAAAGACGTCAGTTCGCGTTTTTAAACGATTTCCGACCGCAATGCATTCTGGTAAAATATACGCTCGCCATCTTTTTTGTTATGGACAATTGCACTTGTATTATGATTTTTTAAGACTGTGGAAGGCTAGCTGAACTGGTTTCGCCTTGTTCTCCTCTCCAGTTCAATGTCGCTAATGCCTGGTTTCCATTTAGTCGTGAGTGTCGTGAACATGTCAAGTTGGCTGATGTGATAGAACATTTCTATACGTCTGCAGTCAACAATGACAGATTTGAATACAGGAATGAAGACGAATTTACATCCCCACAATTTCTCATCGGTGAAAATGACATGTTCACGACAATTACAACTAAATGGAAACCAGGCTTTAGAGTTAGAAGCAAATCTTACCTTGTATCTGTGTATGGTGACCAGGCCACGATTCGTGAGCCGTCACGGACCATTCAGAAAATCGTGGTCCATGATTCTCTAAGAAAAACGGCAGTCCAAATTTCGCCGACCTCTTGCAGTTAGCGTCGGCCTGCTGGAAAAACTGCGCGCCTGAGGAAGGATTGAAACTCGGGAGCATATCAATCGGGCAGTTTGGTACGGTTATTTTATCACCAGTGTGATAAAACAATGGTATGAGCTTTGGAGAGAGCATGCTCATGGTCTCTCTACACGTTGCTTTCCATTTTAACAAAGATTCATAGCGTTTCGGGCAGTATATTTTCGCTTTATCCTCGTCGGTGCAACGCTTATGGGCAGTGCCGTTTGATTCAATTTCCGGGAAAGGAGCATCGTTGTAATAGGACGATTGATTGCTGAGAATTTCTCGGAAACTTTTGATGGCATTCGCTTCATCGGAGATATTCGTTACAGCCTTTGCGATTTCGATCACCTGAAGGAAAGAATTCGTAGGGTTTGAACAGCCATGGACGTGTCCCTGGACAGCCGGAGAACCGGTCCGGATTAAGGAAAGCAGGTAAACAAATAAACAAGCAAACAAACAGAAGCAAATAAACA
The DNA here is from genome assembly GCF_004324835.1 of Dendronephthya gigantea. NCBI lineage: Eukaryota > Metazoa > Cnidaria > Anthozoa > Malacalcyonacea > Nephtheidae > Dendronephthya > Dendronephthya gigantea. Next base: position 166,683 of record NW_021163120.1, read on the forward strand.
ACAACATATTACAAATACCTGCGGATACAAAGCATTCAATCTTTCATGACCAATTTCGTTGATTCTTTCCGGCGTAATATCGCTGGTGGTGAAGTAAGGTAGAATATTCTTGTAAGATTTCTTTCCATCCAGTATATCGTTTGTTATCGGCAAACGTTTTGTCGTAGAATTCGCTGTTACATTTCCATCAAAGTAGATGAAATCAACTGGAAGTTCTGCTATACCGCTAGCCACATCCCTTGGAAGACAATGCCTAAGGTGGACTTTCTCCATGTAATGAATCAGATCAACGACAGGTTGGCCAATACCTGCAAACATATTATCTCCGAATTAGTCGTGTTAACACTGGATTGAAGCCTACTAAGTCAATATGGGATGATCTCTATTAGACCTCCAGGAATTAAGAACAGTTAAAAACTGATAGAGCCAGTATAAATGAAGTACGTTTAGTTTAGGTTTCCTCCTGTATTAACACTGGATCAATAAGAGATGATCCTTACTGGACCTTTAGGAAGAACAGTTTAGAACTGATAGAGCTATCCAGTGTAAATAAAGTTAGTTTAGTTTAGGTTTCCTCCTGTATTAACACTGGATCAATAAGAGATGATCCTTACTGGACCTTTAGGAAGAACAGTTTAGAACTGATAGAGCTATCCAGTGTAAATAAAGTTAGTTTAGTTTAGGTTTCCTCCTGTAGTAACACTGGATCAATAAGAGATGATTCTTACTGGACCTCTAGGAAGAACAGTTTAGAACTGATAGAGCTATCAAGTATAAATAAAGTTAGTTTAGTTTTCCTTCTGTAGTATCTAAACTCTTCTTCTTAAATCCCTTTTTTTCATATCTTACGAGTATGATCTTGCACTTTCCTACCTTCTATCAAACTGTCATTCACAGATTGCTGAAACGTTTTACCATATTTAGCCATCCATTTGTTTTGGTCATTCTTAGAAAAATCTTTTGTAAACTCAGCTCTGATGTAATACTTCACAAACCACTCCTGCAGTACGTCGGCAGGATCGTTTTCGCTTGAAATTTTTTTGAACTCTTGTTTAAACGCATCAATGCCAGAAATACAATTAAATTTGGAACGAACCATACCAGTTTTCACACCAAGTTGCATATTTGACCTAAGTAAAACAACGAAATAATTGCAATAACATGCAGTGCATGAAATCTAACGCCTGCATGTATTCTAAAAGCTCACTCACACTCAAACTCATTGAGCGAAAGATCTCAATTACTTCATAGCGATTCCTTTGTGGTATTTGCACTCGAATAAGAGCTTGATTTTCAGTTGTTTACCTTAAATCTTCCCTTTGATTATGAAAACACTTTTTCATTGATCAAGAATAACATAATTTTTATGTCACACTCAAAAAGTGTAAGTGTAGGTGGACGTTTTGAATAAAGGCGTTAAAATTTGACATGACAGCGATATTGTATAAAAACAAACATAAACTTATACGTTAAATTTGATAAATCGCGAGAACAGGGGCCGGTTGTATCAAAGCCGGATAGCGCTATCCACCATAGTGATTTTTTCAACCGTTCTAAAAATGCTCGAAAAGCGATAAAATTTATTATCAATTATTAACAATTATTAACAATTATTAAAGAGGATCCTCGATTTAAGAATACTAAGATTTCATCAAAGTTGTGGCAAATAACGAGCGATTTTGAAGCGATTGAAAAAAACACTATCCGGTGGATAGCGCTATCCGGCTTTCATACAACCGGCCTCAGAGCTTTTCATTAAGGCATCGAGGCATCCATAAAGTGATTTTTAAGTGATACGCCGAAAACATTACATATATCTTGAACATCGCCAAAATACAGGATACTGTATACTGCAAATATAGAAACCGGTGCTCTCAATTCCGGGAACTTTCCTGAATACAGGCTATTGTTTAATTGTTCAACTCTTACTTGTACTGCAAGATGGATTGTTTATTGGCCAAAATTTTTTGGATCATTTTTTCAGCATCGCTAAAGTTCGTGGGGCTGATGTAGAAGGCATAAGCGTTGATGTCATAGGCAATGGAACAAATAGCCTGCCAACAAAAGTGATTAGGACCAAGCATCCAATCGCCATTGTAAAAGTTTTCGTCAAAAGGAGCCCCGAATACAGTTCTGAGGAAATGTTTAACCTAAAAAATAAACGAACGCCGTATAAACGAAGGTTTAAACAACTTAGGGTTCGCCAGAGAAAGGTTTCGCTAGCGAAATATTTACATTTTTCTTTTGAATTTTACTGAACAGGATAAATAAGTTCGTTCAGCTTGATTGTTCTTATAGCAAATGAAAATATGCAAGTATTTCGCTAGGGAACCATTTCTCTGCAAGTGGAATTCAGCCTTACAGTTCATTGCTCTTACAACGTATTATGGCTACTGGCGTGGATTTTGTGGCCAAAGAAATCAGTCAGATTTCGTTTTTAAATCCATAGAAAATCTTGACAATCCTAAGGCTGTATTCGCCTGTTTTATCGAAATGCTCAGTGAAATTTTCCTCTCCTTTTCTTGAGAAGGATAGATATTCTAGTATAGAACTACATAATAAAACACAATAGCAAAGTCCATGCATGAACTTATTGAACTATGACGCTTACTCTCGAAAACGAACCTGTTCAAGGGCTTTAACTTCTGCGTGGCGTCATCAAGTTTTCATCCAAAGCAGTTGAGTTGATTTCTTCGGAGCTTAAACGCAGCGTCTGTTTTTGCTTTGAGATACGCTGGAGTTGCATTGTTATGCCCAGATGTCTTAAAAGCACAAGTATATAAATTTAACCAAGCGATTCGATTTAAAAAGTACCACCTGAACTGGGTCTATAGCCCCGTTTACACTACACTCAATTTATTGGCACGGCACGGCTAAAATTGGTACCCGTGCCCAATTTTATTGGCATTCAGGCTACCAAAACAAAGGCCGAGCACAGATGAAATGGGCACGGGTACCCATTTTAGCCGTGCCGTACCAATAAATCCAGTGTTGTGTAAACGGGGCTTATATTGCTGACCAATAACTATATCTGATGAATCGTATAGAATGAGCTTAAGACGAAGATTTAGAAACGAGCATAGTGCAGTTTTTAGCTAGTTAGTTTGGGTTTCCTTCTGTAGTAACACTGGATCAATAAGAGATGATCCTTACTGGACCTCTAGGAAGAACAGTTTAGAATTGATAGAGCTATCCAGTATAAATAAAGTTAGTTCAATTTAGGTTTCCTCCTGTAGAATAAGAGATGATCCTTACTGGACCTCCTATATAGGAAGAACAGTTTAGAACTAATAGAGCTATCCAGTATTAATAAAGTTAGTTTAGTTTAGGTTTCCCTCCTGTAGTAACACTAGATCAATAAGAGTTGATCCTTACTGGACCTCTAGAAAGAACAGTTTTGAACTGATAAAGCTATCAAGTATAAATAAAGTTAGTTTAGTTTTGGTTTCCTCCTGTAGTAACACTGGATCAATAAGAGATTATCCTTACTGGACCTCCTAGGAAGAACAGTTTAGAACTGATAGAGCTATCCAGTATAAATTAAGTTAGTTTAGTTTAGGCTTCCTCCTGTAGTAACACTGGAAGAATAGGAGACGAACCGTTTAGAACGAAAAGGATAAAAGATTATTTATCGCTTCAGCTGTTAAAAACAAACAAATATAACTAGCACAAACGAAAAAGAATCATGGAACTGACCTAGTTTTCAAATCATCAGTTATTTCTGCAACATTTTTATGGGACTGCCAGGCAAACTGGTCACGATTATACTCGTAATAAGTGTCCTGAACCCTCTTCAAAAAGTCAGGAAACTTAATACGCTGAGCTTCATCGGAATAGACGTACTTTCCTGAAGGCTTGGTGGTAGGCTTTGGCGAGGGCATTGCGGTAGGCTTTGATGTGGTTTGGTTTGGTTCAGCAGTCGTTTGGGCTGAAATGAAAGAAATCAACGTCAAGGAATGAAATATTTACATAATTCATAAGCCAAGGCCTTTGTTGAAAACCTGCACATTTATAAGTCCGACCTCATAGAAAGTGTTTGAAGTTCGAGTTACTAAACTGAATACTACGAATCATTCAGCTTGATTTATATCTCAGAGGGACGGACCACATCCACTTGACTGAAGATTCAAAAAGCCCTGTTGCCGTTGAGCCGTGCTTTAAGAATACTCATCCGCACATCCGCACCCGTCTTTTAACTGCACCCCATTCAAAGACATGCTATCAGCGCCAAGTTAGCAAGCTTTGGGCGAGCGGTTTTTGTATGTAGCATGATGCCATATGACAGTGATGTGTATCATGCTATGAGCAAACTGTATCGACAGGCTAAAAGCTAGCTAAACAATTTTGAGGCGATATATATAAATAAAATTCGAGAAAACGGGAATAAAATTCAGTAAAAATGGTTTACTTCATATGATTTCATTCACTACAAATTTGTTTCGTATAACAAGCAGTGCTTGCCACACTCATCAGGTGAATTTAAATGTCGCGCTATGATAGTTGCCGTGATAGTATATATATATATATATATTATATATATATAAATATATATATATATATAAATATATATATATATATATATATATATATATATATATATATATATATATATCTTTGACAGAAAACGTATTGAATATATACTCGGAGGCAGCGTGGCAGCGTCCTCAAACAAGCCTCGCCTCTTACAGACGATCAAGTTTCTATGACAAGTTTTTATGTGACAAGTTTGAATTGTTCGTCTGTGCACCCAACTTTGACAATTTTTTCTAACACAAGACCTTGTCCCACGAGCAAATAAAACTTGTCAAAGAAAAACTTGTCATAGAACATTTTGTCGTGCATACACACGTGCAATTGCCAATTAAAACTCGTTATATATATAAAAACTTATCATAGAAAACTTGCTCGTCTGTAAGAGGCGTTAGCATCAAATGTGGCATAACAACTGCCTAAAGTAAACAGAACACTTCTCGACGTTTCGACCTGAGGGCCTTCGTCAGGAGAGTCGACTCACACAAAAAGCACTTGAATATATTTAACCCGTTCATGAAATGGCCATCTTGCATGAGACGTTCTCACGAACTTGCGAGATGAACGTTTTTTTTACATACACCTCTTGAACTACGCTGGCAATATATTGACAGATTATCTGGCTCCCTGTTACACAATGTCGCACGTAATTTAAACTAAATTAAATATCTCCGAGCAAGGAAACAGATTAATCGAAGATTGCAAAATTGATTACAGCTGCATTGTCCGGAAATGGGCAGGAAAATTATCTATTTAAACTGTTCTTCCTAGAGGTCCAGTAAGGATCATCTTTTATTGATCCAGTGTTACTACAGGAAGAAACCTAAACTAAACTAACTTTATTTATACTGGGCAGTTCTATCCGTTCTAAACTGTTCTTCCCAGAGGTCCAGTAAGGATCATCTCTTATTGATCCAGTGTTACTACAGGAGGAAACCTAAACTAAACTAACTTTATTTATACTGGATAGCTCTATATCAGTTCTAAACTGTTCTTCCTAGAGGTCCAGTAAGGATCAACTCTTATTGATCTAGTGTTACTACAGGAGGAAACCTAAACTAAACTAACTTTATTCATACTGGATAGCTCTATCAGTTCTAAACTGTTTTTCCTAGAGGTCCAGTAAGGATCATCTCTTATTGATCCAGTGTTACTACAAGAGGAAACCTAAACAAAACAAACTTTATTTATACTGGATGGCTCTGTGTTATTAGAGTTGGAAGCTTCAAAAATAAAAGCCCTCCTGACAATTCTGTCAATGACACCTTAAAGTATATTGTGTTACAACGTATATGATTAAGTATCCATGCAGACCACCGAACTAATTTTAAGTGTTCATCACCTTCTAAAATTTTGCTAACGAAAATTTCGGTGCCGTACAATATACTTGTGTTCGAAGAGTTTAAACGAAAAGCAACACATTTCAGATAAGAACCAAATGTGTAACATCATTCGTCATCACCTCAGTGGGGTGACCCATCCAAGGTCAAATATTTCCATTTTTTCGCGTTTCATGATCAGACACGTTTTATCGCTTACATTTGAATCTCTGAAACCTGCATGATGATAACTCGAAGAATCATGGTACAACCGGCCGTTTTAAACCCATTATTCTATACACAAAATAATTTATGTTGCAGGAGTATGTATAGTTATAAAACATGCGTACACGGCATAACTTAAGATGATTTAAAGAGCCCTGCTGTTTTTAAAAATATTTGTTTAATATACATGCGACCATGCCAATGTTTCCCACGCATGAAAACATGTTTGACGAAAGACTTATTATCTGTTTGTTTAGGTTATTTTCCTAAAGTTATAATTTAGTAAATGCTAAGCATGTATGAACATGTATCCCTGAAACCAACCACAAATTGTCTTCCTATATTATACAAAGCCCCAGCTACACGGGCGATTTTCGTTTCCTGAGTAAACTGAGTAAACACAGAATAGGTTACAGTGTTACACCTTCCTTCGCAAAGCTTACACAACTGCGTACATAATTCACAAAACAACATACGAATAATTCGGAATAAAACGAGAAAATCGCTCGTGTAATCGCGTGATTTCAAGTCAAGAGCTTGTCTCCTAATCAACAATGACAGAACGCATGACTCAGCTAACTTCCCAAAACAAATATACGTGCTTTAGCAATAATGACAAACGAACATTTCTGAAAAAAAAAGCGAGGAAAAATAGCAATGACGAACGGGTATAAGAACAAATATAATTTCAAGCGGTTCTCTTTTTTCTTATATGATAATCTGCTTTACGTTCGTAAAATGACTTCTCATTTTTTTAAATGAAGTGCCATATTAGATTGTTATCACTGGGGATATATCAATTTTATGACCGTTGATGCGTTTCTAATGCATTACCTAGCCCGATACTTGCGTAAGAATATGCGATCGGTTTGAAAGATGAAAAGCGCAGCGCTAACTCGTGAATTCTATTTCCAACTATTCATTGACGTGTCACGCCATTTAGAGAATTATTATCTAGTTACGAAAAACCATAGCAACCACATGCAAATTTATCTTGAATTTTAGCGTTAACAGCTGCGCAAAAATGCGGCAAAAACTTCACCGAATATTGCATGGATATTTCAAATAATAATCTCCGAAAACAAAAGTCTTCTCTGATCTGCGAAGTTTTGATCAACCTATATTCTGGTCTACGGGTCGATTATCTCTGGTGGGTGATAATAGTTCTCACCCTGTTTACTTGCGAATTTGGCCTCTACAATAACCTTTGCTTTCGGGCCTAACTTCAGGCTGCCGACACCGCGGAAAGTGTTAAGAAAACAGAAAAGTTTTGGCTTCACAATCGGAAATAGGATAACGCGAAATCTATTCCGTTTCAAACACCGTTAGTAAGAGAGCGCGCGGTACAAGACTTATCCCCACAAGTACATGTAAATATGTCACAAATGAAGCGTTAAAAACAGTAAAAGCAGAAGGTAACGAATTTCTTGCGCAATTCGCGTCTATGTGCAGCTGAAGTTTCGTATTCGATTTGAAAATTGAAATAGAATTGGCGAATTACTTTAATTTATGTTTACCAAGGTGTGAATTGGATCAGTGATTAAGTCAGCATTTTTTCAGTTGATTAATAAATATTGCTGCCATTTTGTTCGGCCTCTTCTGGTTTAAACGGACACTAAGACAGAAAATATAAGCGCACTGAAATCGTCAAAGCCCCGTGGGTCATCGCTCCTTTTCATTTGCGTCTATCAAATACCATTCGATACTGAAACTATATCGATGAGTTTCCTCGACTTTAACAAAACCACACCGCGATTGTTCATAGCATGAGATGCAGAGTTGCCGGCCGCGACGAAAAATAGCTACCGCGAAGAAAATGTGCAAAAGGTTGAAACAAAATCATTGAATCTGAATACATGCAGCTACATTCCCGATCAGAAAAAAAATTGAACTCTAATTACCTTCACGGCCACCAGTTGTCGATGCTTTAGAGCTATCGTTATCCGCAGTTTCTTTCGCCAAAAGCGCAATAAAAACGATGCACAGAATCAGCAAAATCGCCGCAACGACAAGTAAGATCTTTTCCATCTGAGTACGAATTGAAAATATTCCAAAATTCTTATTCCCAGCGAAGTTGGTGCCTTTGACCAGCGACTCGCCTTTCGGGTCCATCTCAACTTCGACATCCGCACCTCGGTTCGCGAGTGCCATGACGAATCTTCGGATCGCTTTTTGTGAAAATAATCGACCCACTTGGAACGCTATTCGAGCCTCCTTTGCACCAGGAAATTAGATAAATTTTTTCTCGTTTCCCGTGGCGAAAAATACCTCCGAATCTTCAGTGGCGGGATTTCAGATGAGAAACGCTAAGCTGAAACGCGATACAGGATAATGTAATTAGAACTGCAACCATTCAACTGTATAATCTTCCTTTAATTAAGAAAAATGAAAATTATCATAATCTTTTTGAGAAAGATGGATTTGAAAACCGGACTCGTACGAACGTAAAACCGGAAAACGATACCATGCCATTTTATCCAAGTGAAACTCAAACGTTCACAGCTTATTTCAATAAAGGCTGTATATGTCCTTTAAAAACTGTAAACCTTGAACCACACGCGGACGAGTTGTAATCCGTTAAGCTCTATCAAATGCCTTTAGAGTTTAGAGCATGCAGGTAGATTAAAACCAAATAGCCTTTTGTATAATACGGTTTGTTTTCAAAATACAGAAGTCAAACATACAATGCTGATAAGAAAATTCAAAGGCGAAAAGCTATGTACTGTGGTTGTTTTTGTAGTCAACTTTGAGAGCTTAGTTCTAAAACATTAGAATTCAACTATATCGTATGTGAAAAGTTACAAAGAAACATTCTCAAAATAAGCATCGTGATGATTAAAAAAATTGTTTCTAACAGTCAATAACTCCTCAAGCTCAGAACATACCAGACGGCTGTTTAAAACTATCAGAAACTTTACTCGCGTGTCATAAATCTTTTTGACTAATCCCGTCAAATGTTTTATAAAGTCGGATAACATTTTTTGTGGTAAAAATATTTGAACGACTGCCAGTTTCTATTCAGTATCACACAGGCAACGAGTATTGGGTCTGGGAAATGTGTGAATTTATTTACACTCACCTGCCGTTCGTCGGCAAGTTATGTTTATTAAAATCAGTGGATCGTCAAACACAGCATACGAGTTCCTATCTCGAACTTAATGGTTTCACTGGATCCAATATTTGTCGGATTATACCTATTCGACTTGTGACGGATGTTTTCGGTGGATTACTCGCGTGTAATGTTAAGCTGCAAAACAACGTAACAAAATAACGGCTTATGTCAATGTCACTGGCTCTATATTCCATACGTCAGAAGAATTTAATATTTACATTTCACATACAATGCAAGCGAACTCTTCAAAAGTAAACTAGGGTAGAGTTAAGGCAATATTATTAATAAGGATATGAATACGTATTAAAAATATATATACTATAGGCTATAACCAATATAGCAAAAGGTCTTTTCTAAATTCTAGAATGTAAATATTTTTGTTAACTACACTGGTTGTTTTTTAACAGTGGAAAGCGACTATTACGTTTTTTATGCCATGTTGGCATGTATATATTATTTATCACAGTGAAAACGTCGGCATAAACAATTTATAATTGCATTCCAGCCCAGTGGCAGCGAATAGGACGCTGAAAAATCGTGCGAATAAAGTATGTTTACTCATGCAAGCTGCCGGTTGCGACGTCAAAGCAATGCTTGTTATGTTGCGATAGAACTATGATTTAAGCCTTGAGCTAAAACTAAATTGTTTTTTTACCAACCACAGCAGTATGCTTTGAATTAATCTGGTTGTATCGGAGAAAAACATCTTTCAAAAAAACCCATTGTCGACTATTATGTCGGCTCTCAACAGGAAGTCTAGTAAAGATGGCTTACTATAGGAATGAATTATGGAAAGAGCATTTTTTTCCTCTAAAACGTTTGACCGTAGATTTGTACTTCTTTCTGAGTATATTGCACAGTTACAGTCTTAGTCCAGTGAACGATGCTTATAATAAAGTTTGAAACTTCCAACGTTTCTAGACAAATTACCTTTTGGAAATTTTATGCAAAATAGATTTTCGCAACTAGAACACCGATTCCTCCTCGCCGGTTCCCTGGTAAACTGTGGCCACTAATGCTTTCGTTACTCAGCAGTCAGCACTTAGGCTGGGGCAATTACCTAAAAAAAAAGAAAATTTTACGCTGTCAACCTTTTTAAAGGGAAGAAATCCTAAAGTATTACATTCCTATCGAGCCACCCTAATTATCACCTGTCGGTTATACAAAAAATGAAAACATTATCATACAAAATATGAATTAAAACTTAACATTTCAAATGCAATTGTAGACACTCAGCTTTGACGAATATAAAGGTTACAAACATCTATATATTTTAGCGAATGCGATGGAAGGCGATATTGCCTGGCCTGCATGCATGCTGCATGTATCTTATTGAATATTGGCATGAAGTATTTTATCTGTCGAATCGTTTGTTGTTCACGTACTTTTCAGACAACATGTGGATCCATTATCTTTATCTGATCGTGCATGCATGCATAACGTGTGTATAGAGGTGTATTATCCACAATTTTAATCGTGTGAATCTTAGTTTTTTTCTAAAAGCTTTCAATGTCAACATAAATTTTAGGCATTACTTGTATGCCTGAATTAATCAATTCCAAACCCAATTTCACACGATGAAATTTTTCTTTCAACTTGCAAAACGGCAAACCCAGTGTGTCTTTGAAGTGATGTTAATTATTGAAGAGTTTTGGAAATGTATAAACGCAATTCAGAAACGTTAGGGCCTAATTCCACGGGCACTTTTTCTCAACGAAATGCGAAATATTTCGCCTGTTTCTTTTGAATTTCGACCACTTGATTAAATTAATTCTGCTTCATTGCTAACATTCCAAAAAAGCAGGCGAAATATTTCGCATTTCGTTTGAAAATTTAGGCCGTGGAATTAGTTTAGGGCTTTATAAACACAATTTCAGGCTGTGGCGACGCTTTAAACAATGAACGACGGTTTAGAAGAATGACAGAATTTACTATCTATCTATATCTATATCTATATACAGGGTGTCCCAAAAAAAACGCAACCACTTAAATATGCAAGAATATTAAAATTGTTCGGGTTTGCACCATAGTTCAGCTAAAATGACTTTTAGCATTGTAAATGAAGGATTAAGAGCCATTTTCAATTCCCAGAGGTGCTTATCTATTGCGCTTTAGAGCTGTGTTAATGTTCTGCATATTTAAGTGGTTGCTTTTTTTTGGGACACCCTGTATATCTATCTATCAACGAGATGCGGACCACTTAAAGATTAAAGTTGGCTTCGCTTCGCTTGGGCTTTTAAGATGTGTAAAAGTTACAGGTTACGACGCGCTATAATTTACCTAAAACAACACTACACAATGTTTCCACACGATGCCGGAAGAATTTGAAAACGCAAGAATATTCCCACGGTTACGCGTATCGTCCACACGTATACGGCGTTTTCGCCCACTGAAAACGGAAGAATATGAAAACGCTCTCCAGAGTGGAAGAATTTGAAAACGACGGCTAAGCGGATACGTGTGGAGAGCTTTGCCGGATAAATTTGAAAACGATGACGTCATGCATCAAGTCGTTTCCATATTAATGAGGCTTGTTTCAAGTCTGCTGGCTTAATCTCAATTTTATATTGCTGTATTAGCCTCAAATAAGTCTTATTTAGGTTATTTTCATGGTGAGTAAAATCTTCGCCAATTCTTTTAGCATTTGCGGAAGTATTTTACGAGAGAAACATGTCCAAAATGTCGGAGTATGGTTATACACAATTTCTTATACACGACATGCATTTAATAGATACTTCAACAACAACATTTATGAGTTCGAGCTTGTCGTCTGTCCGAAAGTCCTCATTCTTGTGTTTTACTTTGGTTTTGGTAGATTTTTGCTTTGAATTCGACATCCAACTTGTGACACGCGGGTGGAGAACATGAAGGTTTATTGCAGGATCATATAACTTTAGCGTTTTCGGATCGTTTTTGTGTTTACGTGTGGACGCGGATAAAAATTTTTTGCGTTTTCAAATTCTGCCGACACATGTCATTAGTAATTGTATTATTGTACATAGATGTGTCGCGGTAATAACCTGTGATAACAGTAAATAACAGTAAATCGACATTGAAAAATTAAAACCTATGTAAATATTGTAATGTAAATATTTTCGAGTTTTGGAAATCTTTCGAAATTTGTAATAATGGGTAGGACTTGACGTTTAATCGTTGTTATTTGTTAAATTTCATTTCGAAATTGAGCGAAAACCGTATTTAATCCTAGATTGCAACTATTCTGTTGTGACGTCGTCACAAGTCTAAAAGTGCGGTAAAGACTAAAGAGGATTAGGAACTAGTTTGTAAAGCGAAAGAGATCTTTGATCAATTTTAAATGATTGATGTCAACACGAACCGACTGGATTTTTTTAGTTATACTTTCAATCAACGCTAATCGCAAGCGTGGGCAATAGTTCTCAGTATAAACGAATTGATAAATTCTGTCACGCGACACACATCACTTTTCATGAACAGACAGCGTAAAATTTATGCCGAGTGCCGACAACGTGACTTACAAACGCTTTCGTCAAAGTCGAAGAAATAATAGGATTTAGTGGGAGAATTCTCGGCAGTCAGTTTGTATTTCCACTTGTAGAGAAACAGTTCGCTAGATCGAAATATTTCCATATATTTTTTGGAATTTTGACAGAATAAATAAACAAATTAATTAATTCAGCTTTACTCTTCTCATTTTCCTGCAAGTGGAAATCCAGCCTTGGTCTGCGTTCTGAATTTATTACAACATCGATTCGAAAAACTTACCAGCGATAATCTCTGTACTTCAACCGCAAACCAATATATCCGCGACACTTTCCTAAACTGGCAAATGTAAATACAAAATAACTAATAAGTTGCATATTTGTGAAGCGGTAAAAATACTGTGATATACTTACCTTACGAGCAATCAAACTCGCCAATCGTTACAACCACCGCGCCGGAAAACTCGTTTCTTTCTACGGTTACCCAGTCGATCGAATAATAACTAAAAAACCACGTAGTTTATCTACCCTATATATGGTCACTGCATTCACAAACATTGGCCACACAAAGTCGATATAAAATGACCTTAACTAATCAATTGGAATTCGGAAGAGACTATTGGAATCTTGATATTGTCTCTACGTACGTCGTAACGCATCGTTTCCAGTCTAAATACAGATCAGGAAATATCGAAAATGCAAATATATACGAAAATCTGAACTGGCTCAAAATTGTTCAAATCCACCTCTGAAAAGGAATCTCTGAATATCTCATTTTTAGGCTACAAAATCGCGCTCATCTTTTGACGAACGATTTAGCAATTCCTTGTAAGTACATGCATCCTTTGTAAGTACAAAGCCAACACTATTTATTGTACGACTTACCTACGATTTTCTGAAAACAAGCACAAACTCTTAATCTAATTTAATTTAATTAGCCGGATATACATTAGAGAACAATACTCAATAGAAACATTTCACGTCATTCTCTAAAAGTTCATATTGTTTTAATACTTCTGCATAGCAAAAGTTTGACGTTGGAAACACGCCCTTATTTCATCATAGGTTTTACAACACAGGGAAACGAACAATAAAGATTTTTGGTCACAAGACTTGGTATAATTCATGGAATTTTTCACAGCAATGTTAACTTAAAATATAAACATTTTCGTAACATTTATTTCGATTTTTCGACTGTATACTTTAGTCAAACGGAAAATGTTTACGTCCGGAGCTACTAGCTCTTGTTGCATCTGTTTTCACTAAAGTACTAGAAATTCATGCTGTTTTCTAGAACTATGTTTTTTGTATGAAACAGTATCTCGTAAATAATAGCACCAATTATGCTGTTAAAATAAATAAAAAAAGTGTCATTCAAAAACCTGGCATGCAGAGGTCAAACTTTTCATATGCCATATATAGAGTATTCTTTTGCATTACACTTAACTAAATTTTCGTTGACAGATAAACAATGCATGCATGGTATTGACTATTGTGCATATCGCTCAAAAGCTTTTACGATTTTTGGCACTTCACTCGATGCAGGTAAATTCTAGAGGTTGAAAGGGTCTTAATTTCGAGTGGAATTATACACCCTTCAATTCAAATTCAAGCCAGGAACAGTTGATGGAAAAATGAGTCATCAAAAGCTATATACATTAAAGCTCTCAACAAAAAAATACTTAAAGGTGAAAAGAAGATCAAAAAGCATGTGGTGACACATTGTCCTAGTTTACTCTGCAAGCGGTCTACAATAATTCGCACTCAAAATTTGTGCGATCATTGAAGGTCAACTTTGAGGAATTTGTTTGTCCGAGAAGTTGTTGTATCAAGTGCTTTGACTTTGTGGCGAAGATAAAGACCCATACAAATGAAAAGGCCTTTGTCTGGCAGGATTCCTCGTCTACGCCGCGAAAACAGAAAAAAGATAAACAGAAAGATGTTTACACGATTTCGACAACATTCCAATATCTCAGTTACGGTGTTGAACCAGTGAGCGAGCTTTTCAAAAACTAATACGAAATTTTGCCGCCATTTTTGACACTAAGACCATGTATACACTATTCGCATCGTCACGATATCAAATCTAGCCATGTCAAAGCGAGTTTTACCCAAATCTAGCCATGTCAATGCGAGTTTTACCCCCAAAAGTATGATTGTCTTAATATGATCTGCCACCAAATAAAACAGTTATTGGGATAAAGATGCCATAAAACAACTTAAACTGATGTCGTGACCATTTGAATCCGGTATTGCGTAAACGGGGTTCTAAATCGACAATGACTCATTAGACCCGTTTACATTCTAGCGGTTCCACAATGTCACAACATCTCATTTGACAGAATTCATGAATTAATGGTGAGCTTATATAAGCAAGTGACGTCTTTGACAACACGTACGTTAACCGGAAGTAAAGTTTTTGTTTTTCACCAATCACAATCCTTGACCCAGTCTTTTTACGTTACTCATCCCGTTTGTGTTGTCAAAAACGTCACTTGCTTAAGCTCACTGATTGCTCGTGGAGTGACAAATCTTAATGGCTTGTTACCTTCAAGAGTTTTTACGATGTGACGAAGTATTCACACCGGACCAAGAAACACAATTAACAGCATATCTTAACAAAGCGTTAGCGTAAATCATTGATTCTCTGAGCATTCAGGAGGACAATAACGATTTTAACAAAGCAATATATGCAACGTTTTGTAATAGGGTTGAAGTGGAAAAATAGCCTTAGGATATTGCAACTTTCATCTTATATATTGCCGTTGAGAACGCTAGGAAAGTTTTTATTCCAGGCCGATAGTGAAATTGTGAATTTTATATAGTATTCTAGAGGTCTACAAAACTATTATTTGATGGTTTTTGGATGTATTTGACCCTGTCATAATGCTACAAAATTCATGTATTGTTAAGCTAAAACGAGAGCTATAATAGCGTGCTGTCACAATCTTCGTGATGCGTTTGAATTTAAATGAAAAGATTCGTCTCCGTGCATTCAATTATGTAAGTGTCATAAACACATCAAGCTTAACGATGGAAAAGTGTGTAGGTTTATCTCTTCATTTAATTAACTCAGTTAATTCAGACTATTTCACATCGTCCAAAATGGGTTGTTTATAATAATGCATAAGTAGGTATTGATTAGACTAACATAGACCTCATACGACTAATTATTAAAGTGAATAGCTCTCGATAAACTGTTTCTAATACTCATCTGAACTATAACATGCACTGTTCTTTCTCGCTTAAATATCCATTGTGAAGTTTCAACGAAGTCATGAATGGTATACATTCAAATTATACAAATGTTTCTAAAACGAATCTAGTTCGCAACACGCTAAATCGGCTAAAACAAATATCAAAGCCTACTTTTCATTTGATTCATAGAATAGGAGTGAACTTCACTTGCCAACGACCAGGGCAAGCAATGCCATGCGAACGTACATACCATACTCTGCTTGACGGAAATAGGCAGCCCGGGGATCTGTGTCTACTTCAGTGCTGAAAAGGACGACAGAAACTTCATGTAAACTTTAATTCCAGTTTAAAAGGTAATGTCCAGACGGATCTGCCCATGGACAAGATCTCGACATGCAAGAACTCTGGTTAAGGTGTTCACAGGGTGAAAAATGGATGAAGATTTGAACGGTTCTACCGCGTTCACGTGAGGAAACCGGCGAATTTCAGCATAGTTCCAAACCCATGTGAACTCAGCCGTAATTTAGAACCATATAGCGAACCATAACACGTTAGATTTGCAGACAGTTTGTTATATTACGAAATATGGCAGTTGAAAAGGTGAAAGAAGAGTTTGTTTACACTACAGACAGCAAATCACCTTCAAATCAAACTCCACTTGTAATCATCGTTCAAAGACCTTTTTCTTAGTATAAAAAACCTTTTTATTTCGAAGAAAGAAGACACGAGGGGAAAAACTGTAGGAGGTTTAACTTCACGTTGAACATGTACGATTTCACAAGCGAAACTTAGTAACAAAAAACTTGCCAAGACGCCTGTCAGAGGCCTAATACGATCGATCAATTTAGTGTATATACTGTAAGTGTGTTTTTGTTAGTCACATATTTCAGCATATGCCCTACCTGATTTCATTAACTCTTGGTAAAGGATGCATCACCACCATTTTTTCTTTCGCTTTGGTTAAAATCTCTGGCGTTATAATATAACGATCAGACACCTGTAGGAAAGTCGTGGGAAAACTGTTAGAGGCCGGTCATAGCTTTTGAATAGGTTTAAAGGTTTTCAAACGATGCTCTGGGTCGATTGTTCGAAAAGTGTGTAAGCTCAAACGGTGGATCAAAGTTAAAACATACAAAAACACTGCATCTTGTGAATGACTAACCTTAATGTATTCATCAACGCTTTTGAATCTTTCTTTTGGACCCGTGTGATGTAAACAACATCTGAATCTGGTAACACTTCCTCGAGACTTGTATATTCCGTCTGTTAAAAATGAATGGCATTCAAAGAAAATTCTCAAAAGGAAAAGATGACTTTCGTGAACATTATATAACTTTCTTGAAATCCTTCGATTCTTGTGTAGTTCAGGGCCCGGTTGTGTCAAGCCCGTTTAGCTTAAACGGTGGATAAGTTCAAAAAAGAAAGCAAGTTTACTGTTTTATTCAAGAAGCGAACTAAATGTTTTAACCTTAATACAAAGACACTGTTTATATTTCAAGTTGACTCATTCAAGACAGATGTAAGAGTGTTATTTAATTTTGACTTTCCACCGTTTAAGCTAAACGGGCTTGATACAACCGGTCTCTGTAGGACTTATAACAATTTCCAGTGGAAGTATACCCTTGGCCCTTGCAGATCACTTAACTCAACACTGACTGTGTAAACACAAACCTGAGTAATTCCTCGGCTGAGCAACATAATCTTTGACCTCTTTGGGCATCTTTAGGCTTTCAGGAGAGACATATCTGAGATCCACTCGATATAGGCTGAGCAACCGCGCCAAGGAATGAACCGTTCGTCCATGCTTGAGATCACCAATCATTGTTACCTACAACAATAAAGACAAGATCCTTTCTTGATCTTCAGACACGTGTGAATGTAGCTCATGTTTATCTCCCGATAAGCGTGTTCACCTTAAATGTGGGCTCTCCCAAAATCTAGCTATCTACCCTAATCCTGATCTTATAGTAATCACTGGATAGATCTACTAAAATTTTAATTCAGGTCCGAATGCCAAACTCAAACGGGTAAAAGCTCGTATATTCCTGTTCTGTGAGATCTCCCCTATACTTACCGTTAAACCATTCACCGTGCCAATTTCCTCACGAATCGTAAAGACATCGAGAAGGGCCTGGGTTGGGTGTTCCCCCACGCCATCACCGCAATTGATCACCGGTTTCAGAGAATTCTTCGCCGCCTTCTAGAAATAGCAGTACAGTATTCTCCATCAATAATCACGTGGCCGACACGTGGAGGACACAAAGATTATGTAGCTACCTCTACTGCTCCGGGGGTCGGATGACGCAAGACAACGACATCGCAATATGATTGCATCATTTGAACAGTATCTGAAAAATACGAGCCACAATTTATGGTGGAAATATTTAGGCCCACGTTACACGATCTTCTCGACCCCTGTTTTTGACACGAGGTCCCTAGGAAGAAAGTTTAGAACCGAAAGAGTTATCTAGTATAAATGAAGTTAGTTTAGGTTTCCTCTTGTAGTAACACTAGATCAATAGGAGATGATCCTCACCGGAACTCAAGGAAGAACAGTTTAGAACTGATAGAGCTAACCAGCATAAATAAAGTTAGTTTAGTTTAGGTTTCCTCCTGTATAGTAACACTGGATCAATAAGAGATGATTCTTACTGGGTTTCTAAATCGATATGACTCATTAGACCCTTTTACATTCTAGGGATCCACAATGTCACGACATCATGGTATCATCATCATCAGGTAAAATAATATTCTACATCATTATTCATACCAGAAAGAGTTTCACCCTTCATTGTTGAAGAATCAGAAACCTTCAAAGGGATGACAGATCCTCCCAATCTTTGCATGGCGGCCGCGAAAGAACAAAATGTTCTTGTGCTTGCTTCGAAGAAGATGGAGCCCATGATTCGACCCTAGTTGTACAAGACACAAGTTACTATAGCGATGTCCATATCGCGACGATGGTTGCCTTTGAAAATATGAAGCAAATTCCAGGCAATACCTCAAGAATAGGAACGTAGCCATCTCTCTGAACGACCATTCTCATTTCGTGAGCAACATTGAATAGGTGTCGCAACTAAAATCCAATAAGGATCATACATTTGCAGTACTTATGTAAAAGCCATGGGCCGGTTGTTCGAAAGGCGTTTAGCTTAAACGGTGCATGGATAAGCCAAAGTTTAAAAATACTCTCATACATCTTGTAAATGATTGAACCTACATCTTATGCATTAAATATATACTTTCATTGACAATTAAACTATTTACATCGAAATAGTTCGGCTCAGTTTTTCAATAAATGAATAATTTTGTTTTTCATTTTGAACTTATCCACCGTTTAAGCTAAACGCCTTTCGAGCAACCGGCCCCTGTAGTTTAGAATGTAAAAGCCTGTAGTTGTGAATGAAAACGTCAAAGCTGTTATTGGTTAAAACGTCGAGGTTTATCTCGATTATATAATACAGGGTGTTCCGAAACCTTTCCTAACTATTAAATCAGCCATGAATTGTCGAAGGGATGAAAGTGAAATCTCTGTTCACCTGTTTCTTTGTGAAGCTTTTTACAGAGAGCACGTGATGTTTATGCAAGCCATGAAATGACGTAGGCGGTAGCATGAATTTCCGAACGCTAGGCGGCGATGGACGAAGAGCGGCGGGATACGACGCTGGTGTGGGCTGCTGACCGTCGTGCGGATGAGCTGGAGTTATGGCGTCTAAGAAGAGAGGAAAACGTTTTGACAAATCATCCCATGTTTAGCAGGTAATCTACATATGGTTCTAACGATTGTGAATGCTTCCCCCCCCCCCTAAATTCAACAAAACTCGACCAAATCTTAGGAGACCAAAAACTTCCCAAATTTGCATAAGTGCACAAAAACAATAGCTTCAAACGAGGCGGGTAATTTTACAAAGTTAAAGTTCGTAGAAGAGTTTTTTGTCTCTACAGAGCAAATTCGATGTCATACCAAATCTGAGATGATTGAGCATGAAGAAGGCCTACACTAAGTACCTAGCCGTGATGATGACGTATGTTCTCCAGAATAGAAGGCCGTGTCCAAATTACGCTGCACAGTTGGGGGAAATCCCCAGCGTTGCTCGGAGGACTTTAGTGGACTGCTAGGAGCTGAGCCCACGGCATGAGGTTTCACTGGTGCTGACGTGAACGGCACGAAGCCATGGCAACGAATGTCTATACCATAACCAGGCTCAGTTAACACCTGTAGAAAAAACATTGCAAACAGTAAGTACTAGACTAGTCAGGTTAGTATTAGTAGCAACAGTCAACACTCAGTCAACACTCAGTCAGACTAGCAGTACTGCAATGATCAACTGACATTGAGGAAGGTTGAAAGTGAAACACTGAATAAAACATTGCAAAGCAGTAAGTACTGCATTAAATCTAATTTCCTAACCTTGCCATCAACCATAGCGATTTGTCCTCTCAGATAGACACGTTTAACAGATCCGTAGACCTTCATCCCAGCGAAAGGCGTCCATTTGGACTTTGTGTATTTCATAGCGTCAGGTATTGTCCACTCTGAGCCCACCTCGACTTCAATGTACGTGTCAGGTTGCTCATGCAAACCAAATATACGTCTTGGGTTGGTGTGGAGCCGAAGTATGATATCCTTAAGAGAGATTAATGTGGTTAGTTCAAGCGTCGTTCACTCGGTTTCCTCCGGTAGTAACTCTGGATCACTAAGAGATGATCCTTACTGGACCTCTAGGAAGAACAGTTTAGAACTGATACAGCTATTCAGTATAAATAAAGTTAGTTTAGTTTAGGTTTCCTCCTGTAGTAACACCGGATCAATAAGAGATGATCCTTAATGGACCTCTAGGAAGAACAGTTTAAAACTGATAGAGCTATCCAGTGTAAATAAAGTTAGTTTAGTTTAGGTTTCCTCCTGTAGTAACACTGGATCAATAAGAGATGATCCATACTTGACCTTTAGAGGAATAAAATAATGAATATCATGAAACTTACCTCGATGGTCAATCTTCCTTGGTGAACGGCTGTCAAAAGTAATGGCAACATTGTCTCCAATCCTGGAAATCCTGGAGGGGCATTCTCAGAATCTTTCTCGGACACAGAATGTGGAGCTGAATAGAGACACATTTATCAACTACAGTTAGAATCAAACAAAACAAACACAGCCACACTGAAATTCACTAAAGGGACATATACCATGATCGGTTGCGAAGCAATCAATGATATCCATGTTATCCCACAATGCCTGTTGGTCTTCAGCGGTGACGAGGGGTGGTTTAACTCGGCCCCTGGTTGGTCCAATTCGGTTCAAGTCGTCCTCGGTCAAAAACAAATGATGTGGTGCAACCTCGCAGGTGACCGGGAAACCTTTCTCTTTCATGGCTCGAATAACGGTGATCTAAAGGACGAAAATCTTCGAGTTACTCAACAGGGAAACCATGAACACTCCAGGGGCCGGTTGTATCAAGCCCGTTTAGCTCAAACGCTGGATAAGTTCAAAATAGAAAGCAGGCCTGCCGCTTTATTCAACAAGCGAACTAAATGTTTTCAACCATAATACAAAGATACTTTTTACAACTACATATTCAGTGCATAATATTCAAGTCGACTCATTCAAAAGAGATGCAAGAGTGTTATTTAATTTTGACTTATCCACCGTTTAAGCTAAACGGGCTTGATACAACCGGCCCAGTAACTTTTCAACTGTTCTACGCGACTAACCTCCGACTGTCTAGCAACATGACAAATGTGTACGGGTCTGTCACACAGTTCAGCAAGCAACAAAATCGCCGCCGTCGTTTGCCCCTCGGCATGGCAACAGATTGGAAGATGTTTTGGCCAATTGTTTAAATGCTAAAAGACACAAATACAAAGTTGAAGTACGAAATCATCAGAACAGTGGTTAAGGCGTATTTTCATTCAACGAAAAATGTCGCACGTTCGAAACAATGCAAAGTGGAACCAATCTCATTTGATGAGCTTGATTAAGCACATTTCAAAATAATGCGATAATAAAAAAAACCCCTCATTAAACAGGGAGATAGAAGAGCTTTTTAAAATCAAAGATTGAAGTCAATGGGGCAAAGTTCACGGGGAGCAACTGAACAAAAACGGGGTAACTCGTGTTCAATATGAACAGCACCTTCATCCACAAACCACAGTCGTCCATTTTTAAAGTCGTGTAAGTGTCATTCAGGTACATCTTGAGACCAGCGGCTTGTCTTGCAAGTTGTGGGGAGAGAGTCGTGTTTGTGGCACAGGCACCAAAATACAGACCGTAATCGCAGCGTGAACCATGGGCAGCGGCCTAAAAACAAAAAATACACTTGTGATGATTCGTTAACAGTGTTAGCATTACCTATTTTGAAGAGTCCTTGCAAGTTTACACTATACACTAAATCCATTTAGAAATTTGCTTCGGATTCTCGTATTCAGTTCTATCCAGCTCGCTCGCTTATACGAGGACTGTTTAGTTTAAATGACAGTTTATTTAAAAACAAACATTTAACGTATAAAGTGGATTTAATTTTTAAGCACTTTATATGTTAAATACTTTTGCTCAATGTCAACTACTTGACCGATGTTACAACTTCATACTGGAGTGGCAAAACGGATTTTAAAAAACCAGGAGTTGGAGGAATAGAAAGGTGGTTATTAAACCACGCAAAATTCAATTAAGAGTTTTTATACAACTGTTCCCAGCGCGGGCACATTATTAATGTTTGACAGGTCGGAATTCATACCTGTTGTGCAACTTGGAACGAGGCTTGGTCGATGACGGCAGGGTTTGTGTTAGGCATCGCCAGCACCATCGTAATGCCGCCAGCAAGCGCTGCCGCTGTACCAGAATCGAAATCTTCTTTGTAATTTGCCCCAGGCTCTCGCATGTGTACGTGTATATCAATCAAACCTGGCAGGCGATACGCTTGAAATGAGGACAGACAGTCGATGTGAGTCTTGATGGCAGGTGAACCACGCACTCTTCGTAAAGCCTGGAGATTTATTATCTGTGTATTAGTTTACAACGGATGGCTCTAAGCTGTTTTATCTAGAGACTCCCATTTTAGTGTATCTGCTCTTGTGAAAATGAGTTTTCATAGGTTTCTTGTTAGAAGATAAAGTTCTTACACAAATTATATACGAAATATTAAAATCTTTCCTGTACAAGGAACCCAGTAAAATATTCTTTTAAAGCAATCCATTCAAAAACCAAGAGTTTCAACATAGTTTAAATCAATCTTTCTTTTACCTCGATGAAAAGTTTGGCACACTTGATATCGGTGATCAATGGTATCGAGTAATCGATAGCCATCCGTCTCGTCCGATAACCATGAGTCAGGAATGCAGAAGACCTCCTAGCACCGGAGTTTCTCAACGGAAGATTGATGACCATGTCGAACTTATTTTGTGTTAAATAATCAGCAATGTTTTTCTTTTTATTGCCATTCCCGTTCACATCTTCGAAGGGCCAGTCAACTGGATGGACCTATAGAAACGACAAGTCCTAGATCAATAAAGTGTCCCCTGCGTTGGTGGCACTTATGACTCGTGGTTTCAGATAAACTCAATGCTAAGTTATTGACAACCTTATAGTTCACGTTTTTACACAAATAAAAGTTATATTTTCCTGCTAAAATTCTTAACAAAATTTTTATATAATGTCAAATTATTCACCACATAATGCATCTTTTTTAAAGATTACAGTCAAAATACAAGCCGATAACCTTCTCAAATTTTAGTCAGGCTACGTCTTGAATTCTTTCTATATTAGTCTATTTTTCCATACGAAAAATATCGTGGTTAAAACTGAACCTCATACGTGGAAAAATATGCAACATATTATTAATAAAATTCCGACAGGGAACAGGAATTTGGAAGGTTTTTTACATGTCCAACGTTTAGAACCAACCTCAATTCCGTGTTCTGTATAAAAGTCTGCTGTACCAAGGCTTGCATACAGTTGAAAACCCAAACTCCTCAAAGTCTTAACGCTGGGCAGCATTTCATTCTTCGCCTTGAAGCTCCCGATGGACAGAAGGATGCTTTCCTTCGGTACGGTCATCCCGGTGCTGATCAATCCTTTAAGATAAGCTTCGTAACGATTTTCTCCGAAACACGCGACCTCACCTGTGCTGGCCATCTCCACGCCAAGCATCGCGTCTGCCCCAGCCAAGCGAGCGAACGAGAATTGTGGAACCTACGAGGGAAAAATGTTGATATTTTAATGGAGAAACCTGCAGAAAGACACATCGGCCCTCTCAGTCATAATGATGTTAACCTTGGTTGAAAATACTCGGGAACCAAAAAACAATTGATAGTGTATCTTGGTACGGTATGGTACAGTACAGTATGGTATGGTATGGTATGGTACAGTATGGTATGGTACAGTATGGTATGGTACAGTATGGTATGGTATGGTATGGTACAGTATGGTATGGTACAGTATGGTATGGTATGGTACGGTATGGTACAGTATGGTATGGTATGGTACAGTATGGTATGGTATGGTACAGTATGGTACAATATGGTATGGTGACTGCGGGCAACTTCGTGGTTGTCCACGCTGCCACCTGTAGACCCTCGTGAAAAAAAGCTTGATGTACCCAGGAAACAACGAGGGACATTAAATACCCACCTTTACTCCCACACGGCCATTGCAGTTCAATTCATTCACTGGTTCGATATCAGCATTGCAGATCACGCGCGTTGCCATCGCAACGAAATCGTGATTGAGTGTTTTGGATACGAAGGGAAATGATCTTGACACTCTGAGGTTACACTCAATTACTTTTAGTTCGTTGTCCTACAAACATAGAGGGAGTTGTATTGATTAATACAGAAAGCAAACTTGACGTCACCTCAAAGTTGACACAATCTTATTGAACCTAAACTAACTTTATTTATACTGGATAGCCCTATCAGTTCTAAATTGTTCTTCCTGGAGGTCCAGTAAGCATCATCTCTTATTAATCCAGTTTTACTACAGGAGAAAACCTAAACTGAACTAATTTTATTTGTACTGGATAGTCCTATCAGTTCTAAACTGTTCTTCCTGGTTATAAAGAGTTTTCCCAGAGACAGGTACCCTCTGATTCCCCTTCTATCAAACGTTATCTCGTTTACCTCCAGTGTCCATCCTTACCTTAGCGATGAGTTGCATATTGAAAGGGCCGCTGACCATCAGCGCCTTGCCAATGGCATAACAGACATTCCGTATTTTCTCCATAGTTTCTTTATTGATATCTTGAGCGGGAAGAACCAACGTAGCGTCCCCAGAATGAACGCCAGCATTCTCAACATGTTCAGAAATGGCAAGAGCGAGGACTTCCCCGTCACAGGCCACTGCATCCACGTCGATTTCCTGAGAGAAGGGTGAGAAAAAGTCTCGTCATGTTGGAATCGCAACCTTCAAGGTATTACCACTCTAACTATACCCAATTCACCACGCTTGGTCTTGACAGCTAGTCAGCTACCTCCATAGTTTAATACTAGTAGTCTAGTAATATTAACTCTCCTGACGAAGGACGTTTTCGTCTATTTTAGGCATTTGTTATACTGGAATGCTATGCCTTAAACTGTATTTCAAATATATAGTTGTTCGTTTTTCTCAACAATATAAACATAACTTTCACATTAAATCCTGACACAAAAAACCTCAAATTTCAAACACGGCCTAAATACATGCAGTTGCTCTGAACTGTTGTGCCAATATCCTTGCCTTTAATATGTATTTAATCCTAATCAAAATCTCTCGGGTCTTCCATCAATCCGAATACCTAAAAACTCACCTTAGCCTCCATAATAAACTTGGAAATGACAACTGGATGTTCACGGGAAACTGACGCAGTCATCGCCATATATTCAGTGAGATTATCATCAGAGAAGGCGACATACATCGCTGCACCGCTCAACACGTACGATGGTCGAACAAGACACGGATATCCAACTGTGTTGCAGAATTCTTTGGCTGCCTATTAACAGACGAAACAAATTCGTATGTCTAAACACGCAAAACCAGATCATACTGCGGACACATCACCGGCTATAAATGAAACTTAGACATGGTAGATTACGTTAATCTTGGCTCAAAACCTTGGCTTTTAAACGATCTCTGACTTGTGCTTACTTCTAGCGTCGTTAATTCTTTCCACTTCGGCTGTAAAATGTTCACACTGTCCAACAAACGAGAAAATTTAAATCTGTTTTCCGCATTGTCGATCATTTCAGGAGAAGTTCCCAAGACTCGAACCTGGAGCAAAGAAACGTATTTCGGTGAACAAAATTACACTTTAGTCTTTAATCATACCAGATAGCAGCACTATCAATTAACTCTTCCTAGAGGTCTAGTCAAAAGATAATTTCTGATTGATCCAGTGTTACTACAGAAGAAAACCTAAACTAAACTAGCTTTATTTACACTGGATAGCTCTATCAGTTCTAAACTGTTCTTCCTAGAGGTCCAGTAAGGATCATTTCTTATTGATCCAGTGTTACTACAGGAGGAAACCTAAACTAAACTAACTTTATTTATACTGGGTAGCTCTATCAGTTCTAAACTCTTCTTCCTGGAGGTCGAGTAAGAATCATCTCTTATTGATCCAGTGTTACTACAGGAGGAAACCTAAACTAAACTAACTTTATTTTATACTGGATAGCTCTATCAGTTCTAAACTGTTCTTCCTAGAGGTCGAGTAAGAATCATCTCTTATTGATCCAGTGTTACTACAGGAAAAAACCTAAACTAAACTAACTTTATTTATACTGGATAGCTCTATCAGTTCTAAACTCTTCTTCCTAGAGATCTGGACAGTGAGGATCATCTCTTATTGATCCAGTGTTACTACAGGAGGAAACCTAAACTAAACTAACTTTATTTATACTGGATAGCCCTATCAGTTCTAAACTCTTCTTCCTAGAGATCTGGACAGTGAGGATCATCTCTTATTGATCCAGTATTACTACAGGAGGAAACCTAAACTAACTTTATTTATAGATTCGTTAAGCTCCATTATACCTGACTACGATGCAATGCCATTGCGATATTGTTCGGTAACTGTCCTCCCATGGACAATATCACACCTTCAGGATTCTCCATCTCGTATATATCCATCACGGTCTAAGAAAACGGAAAGCAGTTAACTCAGAATTTGGTCTTAAAACAACTCTACCTATAAACCTTGGACAAATGCTTACCTCGTAAGATATTTCATCAAAATATAATCTGTCACACTCGTCATAATCAGTGCTGACCGTCTCTGGATTGTAGTTCACCATTATCGTCTGTTTGCCGAGCTGTGATTCAGAAGGGTATAAATAAATATACTTGAGCGGTAACAGATAACTTGGAAACTTGTTCAAATCTAGCAATTCTTTCCACTCAGTTTGTATCAATCCACAAGCTGTCATTTCCAATGCGTTTGTCCAATCAGTTTTTTCAGTCAGTTTCTGTCACAGCTTGAGGTCTGTGACATAGGACCTGTTTACATGGAGCGAGTTATCCCGGCTAGGCGATGTGAAAACTGCATATAATGAAAGACTAATCAGGTTAAGCCTTTGATGTGATGCGCTTTTTACCTCGCCTAGCCGGGATAATTCGCTTCATGTAAACAGGCCCATACTTACTCTGTGACATACTTACTCTGCGAAGTTCACGTATGCAGCCAACAGCACACCAATCAAATTCGACACTGCTCCCAATACGATACACTCCAGAGCCTAGGACCATCATAGCATCACCAGGAAACTCCAGATCGTTCTGATCACCGCTGTAGGTCAAGTACAGATAGTTGGTGACGGCTGGATATTCTGCGGCTACTGTGTCTATCTGTTTAACACATGGCATGATGTTCATTGTCTTTCTCGCATGACGAACACTGGCTTCGGTGCTGAGGAAAAGAAATGTAAATGTAATGGTATTACAGCGTTTGTAACGTTACGGTATAGTTAATGGTCATACAGCATTATATGGTACAAGAGTGTGTAACATAGCATAGTATAGCATGGTATAATATTGCCCAGCATAGCGTATTGATATGGTAGGTATGGTATGGTATGATATGGTATGGTATGGTATGATATGGTATATGGTATGATATGGTATGGTATGATATGGTACAGTATGGTATGGTATGATATGGTACAGTATGGTATGGTATGATATCGTACAGTATGGTATGGTATTGTATGGTATGGTATGGTACAGTATGGTATGGTATGATACAGTATGGTATGGTATCGTATCGTATCGTACCGTATCGTATCATATAGTATAGTAAGAATTTACCAACCTCTGAATGACTTTGGCAATTTGTTTATCAGAAAAGCCGAGTTTCTTTGCTTCAAGCAGCTGAGGTGGAGATAAATCATGAACCTGAAAATAAAAGCTAATACAATCAAAACCTTTCCTTCATTGCCCTCACAATTGAATAACCTAAACTAAACTGTATCTTTCTACCAGATTCTATCAGACCTCCCTCGAGGTTCTAGAGAGGATCACCTGAACTAAACAACTATTCTTAATAGCTCTATCAGTACTGAACTGGCCTCCCCTGAGTGATCAGTTATAATCAATAACTTGACTACATCGAGCAGAGGTGATTCTCGCAATGAACTATACCTTCAAATGGCTTTCTTTTAGGTTTTTCTTCACGTCAATGATGTTTTTCATTCGATACAAGAACCAGCGATCTATCTTCGTTAACTCGTAAAGTTTGTCAACATCATAACCTTCTTCCAAAGCTGCCGCCAGCACGTGAATACGTTTATCGGAAGGCTGCCTCAGTTC
Organism: Dendronephthya gigantea; assembly: GCF_004324835.1. NCBI lineage: Eukaryota > Metazoa > Cnidaria > Anthozoa > Malacalcyonacea > Nephtheidae > Dendronephthya > Dendronephthya gigantea. The sequence continues at coordinate 195,303 of NW_021163120.1, forward strand.
CTACATAAATGTTATACAGAATAGATTTAAATACGAAAATACGAGCACAGGCAATGCCTCTCTAATACAGACATCTCCCTAATACAGACATCTCCCTAATACAGACATCTCTCTAATACAGACATCTCTCTAATACAGACATCTCTCTAATACAGACATCTCTTTAATACAGGCATCTCTCTAATACAGACATCTCTCTAATACAGACATCTCTCTAATACAGACATCTCTCTAATACAGGCATCTCTCTAATACAGACATCTCTCTAATACAGACATCTCTCTAATACGGACATCTCTCTCATACAGACATCTCTCTAATACAGACATCTCTCTAATACAGACATCTCCCTAATACAGACATCTCTCTAATACAGACATCTCTCTAATACAGACATCTCTCTAATACGGACATCTCTCTCATACAGACATCTCTCTAATACAGACATCTCTCTAATACAGACATCTCCCTAATACAGACATCTCTAATACAGACATCTCTCTAATACAGACATCTCTCTAATACGGACATCTCTCTCATACAGACATCTCTCTAATACAGACATCTCTCTAATACAAACATCTCTTTAATACAGGCATCTCTCTAATACAGACATCTCTCTAATACAGACATCTCTCTAATACAGACATCTCTCTAATACAGGCATCTCTCTAATACAGACATCTCTCTAATACAAACATCTCTTTAATACAGGCATCTCTCTAATACAGACATCTCTCTAATACAGACATCTCCCTAATACAGACATCTCTCTAATACAGACATCTCTCTAATACAGACATCTCTCTAATACGGACATCTCTCTCATACAGACATCTCTCTAATACAGACATCTCTCTAATACAAACATCTCTTTAATACAGGCATCTCTCTAATACAGACATCTCTCTAATACAGACATCTCTCTAATACAGACATCTCTCTAATACAGGCATCTCTCTAATACAGACATCTCTCTAAAACAGACATCTCTCTAATACAGACATCTCTCTAATACGGACATCTCTCTAATACAGACATCTCTCTAATACAGGCTCTCTTAAATACAGACACTTTTATTCACTTACATCTTCAGTAACCTCGCAGCCATTTGCATCGAAGCCAATGTTATATTCATCAACCATTCTCAATGCTTTCTGCAGAGCTTCTTCGAACTTGCGACCAATCGCCATAACTTCACCTACACTTTTCATTGAAGAACCAATCTTGAAAATAAAGGTTTAGATCAGAAAGGTTTAGATCGCCAATATTTTGAAAAACAAGATAGATAACAACAAAGAAATAAACTAACTTTCATGAGTAACTTCCTTACCTTGGTGCTGACTCTGTTAAACTTCTTCAAATCCCATCTGGGCACCTTCACGACCACGTAATCAAGGCTTGGTTCAAAACAGGCAGTGGTCGAGTTAGTCACAGAGTTCTTGAGATCAGGTAAGGGGATTCCTAGGGATAGCTTAGCAGCGACGTACGCCAGGGGATATCCAGTGGCTTTTGAGGCCAGTGCTGAGCTTCGCGAAAGACGAGCGTTCACTTCAATGATGTAATACTAAATGAAAATTAAAAATACTTATTCAAATTTTAAACTTATACATTTGGGTTTCCTCCTGTAGTAAAACAGGATCGATGAAAGATTGCTCATACTTTTGGAACTAACCTCGCTCGAATAAGGATTTAAGGCGTATTGAATGTTACATTCTCCAATAATGCCAAGATGTCGAATCATTTTGATTGCAGTCGTACGAAGCATGTTGTATTCAGCATTACTTAACGTTTGACTGGGAGCTACAACGATTGATTCACCGGTGTGTATTCCAAGTGGATCCACGTTTTCCATGTTGCATACCTGAAGATGGAAACCATTTTTTTAGCATTTATAATGTATAAAAAAGTCTGACGTGGTGATCCAGTGTAGGTAGTATTCTACAATTAACTGCCGTGGTTTGTGTCTGAACTATCTGAGAAAGATTTCTCAAACGTGGTGGCCCAGTGTAGGTAGTATTCTACAATATGCTGTCGTGGTTTGTGTCTGAACTACCTGAGAAAGATATCTTAAACGTGGTGATTCAGTGTAGGTAGTATTCTACAATAACCTGTCGTGGTTTGCTCATGAACTACCAGAAATGATTTCCCCGAACGAGCCTGCCATCTGATATTGTCACTTCAGATATAAAATGAGCTCAATGGTCGCTTACCGTTACACAATTGTCGTATGCATCACGCACGACTTCATATTCGACCTCTTTCCATCCTCTCAACGCCTTATCAACCAACACCTGCTTCGTGTGGGCGAAGGCAATCCGTGCGAGTCGAACCAACTCCTCCTCGTCTTTTGCAAAGCCAGATCCCAGGCCACCGAGGGCAAAGGCCGCGCGGACCATCACCGGGTAACCAAGCCTCGACGCTGCTGCTAGAACCTAGAAGACGAAACACTCGCAATAGACCTTTTTCATAACGTTCAAAAAGGACACCTTGATACCTACCTCTTCCATAGAATATGCAGCTTCGCTTGGAGCGCATTTTTCGCCTATTTCACTGAGCTTCTGAGAAAATATCTGTCTGTCTTCGGTGTTGATTATGGACTGTACAGGCGTTCCGAGAATTCGGAGTTGGTATTTCGCCAGAACGCCTTCCTCCTGCAGTTTTACACCACAATTCAACGCGGTTTGCCCGCCAAATGATAGCAAAATTCCGTTGGGTCGTTCGCTTTCAATAACCTGTTAGAAAAAAATGACTGCCGAGTCAATAATAATCCTCCCGTTTGAAAAATTAGCTCTTTACTGGCCAGGTTTCCCCGCCATCCACCATTTCATTTACCGCCTCTCATACATTTTATTGACTGTGTTTTACAGTCAATAAAAGCGCGCTTTTGCTTGCCATTAGCAAATGTTTGGGATCCAATATGAACGCAAAATCACTTCTAAAACATGAAAAAGTTTCTGGGTAGGATTGCCAATGATAGTTTCTGGGCAGGATTGCCAATTCACTTGAACATGCAATAATTCAGTTCGTGTAACCTTTAACTTCAACTCTCAGCGAAAGTTTAAGGTAATATTTTAGCTAGATCTCCACTAGGTTTTTGTAAATATTCATTTATGATTCAATTTTCATATTGTTGTTGCTAATTTCATCGAATTATATTACTGGAAAAACGATATTAGTGGATATCTCAGCATAAATCTGTTCATACAATCTGAGTGAGAAAAAATTACCCTGGTGACAATAATACGATGTTAAAGAGATATAATATTGAATACCTGTGTAACATATTCGGTTGTAACGGGCAAAAAATATACTCTGTCAGCCAGGCCCTTTGACGTTTGTACTGTGGCGATGTTTGGATTGATAAGGACGGTCTGAATCCCTTCTTCTTTTAAAGCTTTGATAGCCTAAAATTACGGAATAAAACTGATTTGAAATTACCTTCTGGGGGTCTTGATTTTCCTTAGAGAAGGTTGAAGACTCCTTGCAACTCAGGGCAGGGCCTGGGTGCACCCACCTAGCCAGAGACGGGGTGTGGAGGGTCTCTGACAATCTGAATAACCTGATCTGACAATCGTAATCCACCCTCCTACAAAACCACACTGGGGTACATCCCAACAAGTAACGGGGATACAAAAAAATCTAACTCACTTGAGAACCGGAATAATCAAATTCTCCAGCCTGACCGATCGACAGTCCACCTGATCCCAAAATAAGCACTTTCTTTGGTCGAACTGAGATATCTGAAGAGAGAGACGGAACAGCGAATCTTTTATTGATCAAGTCTTTAACACTAGTCTTCGTTCCCGTCTTAAAATCGCGTACGGTTTGTAGAAACACGTCAAAAAGACATTCCAAATCCTCGGGTCCTGCTGTATGTTCGGGATGGAATTGTACGCTGAAGAATGGGGAACTGTTGTGAATGATTCCTTCGTTTGTCTTGTCGTTTGCGTTCGTAAACAGCACGGACCAGTCCGAGGGGAGAGTTTTGGTGTCGACGGCGAATCCATGGTTTTGTGTTGTGATGAAACAGCGACCAGTTCCTTCATGGATGCACGGTTGATTGTGACCGCGGTTCCCATATCTGGAAAAACGAAAGTCTGGAATATAACTTATCTGATAAACACGAAAAACGCTTGTAATTGTCTCTGGGCTACCATTCACAATTGCCCAATTACTTGGAACCTTTGTTCACATAAGACCGTGGTTGACCGTTATCCATTATTATTGTATGTTCTGTTAGTACACCGATAGTTAACAAGCGCTCAAATTTTCTTAAAAATTGCTATAATAAAATTGAGAATCATCTATTGTATTTTTTCGAGAGTGCATTTTAAATTATAGGTTCTGCCGGTTCTAGCTGGGAACAAATGGCACTACCAGAACACTGTACACTCTTCCAGTTATCTCATTCTGTTTTTAGTTTTAACTTTGCCCAAATCGTGTTCTTATTCGTGTGTTCGAGTTCAATATACAACAACGTATTACTTCATCTTGAAGGTTTTTAATCCAACTGCGAGTGAGAGCAATTGATGTCCCAAACAAATTCCAAAAATCGGTTTCTGTGTCTTGCTGTTCAAAAGTCTCCGAATGTTTTCAATTGTGGCCGAACATTGCATCGGATCTCCAGGGCCATTGCTCAGAAATACAGCATCAAATTCACCTTAACAAACGTACAATTATAAGCCAATTGGTATTAAATAACAACAATGTCTCTTTCAAGTTCTATAGCTAGTTGTTCTAAGTTTTAAATTAACACTAGCCCAAGTCAAATTTTTGCTTGCAGTTCTATGCTGCTTGTAAGGTAACCTATATCTGCATCAGTAGCTGGACTGCAGCTTTCTTTTCTCAAAATCTTGGAAGATTAAAATCTTTTTGACTCAATTAATCTTGCCTAATAATGCATGACACATTAACACTTTTCAACACTGTGTACCTTGGTTGAAATCATAGTCCCACGGAACCACTTCAACACAAGCACCCCGAGAAACCAGGCATCTAATCTGATTGTATTTCAACCCACAATCAACAGTTATAATCTTTACATCGCCTTCGGGGTTATATACAACAGGTCTCTAAAAGAACAACGACCTTGTCAGTTAAAGAAATCAGAGAAAACAGAGCTCAGCAATTGGCATCAGGAAAGAGTGCTATCAGAAACAAAGTTCATAAAACATTCCGTCTTTCTTTTTCTATTATTCCAGAATACACACAGAAGTAGCCATTGAAATTGTTTTCCTTATTTAGAGTCAGATTATTTCATTTCCTAGGAATACTGTTATGATAGAGTTCTGTTAGAATGACACAAGAACTATTGAACCTAAAGAATAATGAGGGAACTAAGCATTGAAATTTTGTTAAATGAAGAGGAAATTTGTGTAGGAAGTTTACCTTCAATGAGACTTCAGCAACAAGATTGCGTTCATCAGGGTTATCAAAGGGGACAGCAGACGACTCTGTACCATGAATAATAATCTACAAAATTTACCATAAATACATGTTCTTCAACTAATGCAATTTACTTGTGTTGATATTGTGCACCAGACAAGTAAAATATATGACTCAAAGACCTTTCTGTTCATTAATTATTTTTAAAACAAAAAAGCTTAAACCTTTCCCAACATTGTGCCTTTTTCTCTGATTTTCTTTGTGAGTGCTCTGGTATCAACACCTACAAATTCATATTAGTTCTTTAGTCAAATGGCACAATGCTCCAACCTCTCTGATTGCCAGTGGATTAATATCACAGAATACTTTGAAATCTAGAGCATTAAGTACTGGGGATGTTGTATATAAGCATAAGGTTTGGATGAAATGTAAGTTCTAAATTATCATAAGGTATCATTCTACAGGGATGGATTTAACAGGACAATGTGAGGGGGGTGTATTTCCTCCACCCAAGGTTAAGTTGATTGCAAGAGGGGTGCAAATTTGGATATAAGCTATGACTAATCAGTACCAAATTTTATTGTTTGATCTACTTTAGTTGGAGTTTAAACAACCCAATCCATGCAATGTGTGCTTGTTCCTACCCTGATCCCAATCCTGTGGGGTAAGATTCCCACTTACCCTGAATGCCAGGAATGTCATGCTCTTTCAACCATTCTGACAGTGATTTCTTGGCATTCCAATGACTGTATTCTTCCACATAATCCCCAACAACCAAACCTGATAACCAGATTTTCTCTGACTCAAATGCCTCCAGAATGCCAAACTTATCCAGGCTATTGCCAGGTATACCATAGTTGCCAATGAGAGGATAGGTGAGAACCAAGATCTGGGCACGGTAGGATGGATCTGTGAGTGATTCAGGGTAGCCAACCATTCCAGTCTGAAACACTAGGAAAGTTTTATAGTAGCGAACATTAGGGTCTCATTGTGAAGGAATGAAATCTGCCAGGTGTGTTTGCAAGAGAAGATTGAATAGGGTCAGGGCAAGGTAGGCCGCAGGACAAGTTATAGAATGGGTTTGCTATAGGACTTTAGTTGGTAGGTTGATTGTCCTTTTATTTTAAGTTTGCTCTGACCAAGGGCCCCTCTGGTAGTTGTGGTGATCACCCCACCTCTACCCCCACAGCCGACCCACAATGCTAAAATTAGAATACATGCTGTTCCAATATTATTATCGAGGTATATTTTTCCTATCATCGACGAGTTTGATAAACCCCACGAGGATAACGAGGGTAGGTTTATAATCGACGGTCACGAACAACATATTCTCACAAACGAAAGGAAATTTTGCGTGAAAAACATCGCACATAACACGATAAACATCTTTGAATAATTTAAATTATAATCACGTATAAAAAGTACAAATATAAGATCGTCTGCGCTCTACATAACAATTAAAGTAAAACAACAAAGTAGAACTTCAATAACAACACCACAAAATAAAACGATGCTTTTAAGTAAAATTACTCTCGATGGAAGCCGATCAGAACAGTATTAATACTCTCAAAACATGCTACCATTCTTCACTACATGAATATACATCAGTAATCGGGTATTATACTATTATTCCGATCTCGTTTCAAGACCTACCGACTTCCCCAGGCGAGTTTCTGGCGGCTCCGAAGAGCTTTCCCTTAAATACGGTTCCGTCTTCAAGAACAAGACTTGCCATAACGATTACACTTGCGATCTTGCCTAGATCATGAAACTTTGAAAATAAAAAGCTACTTTTTCAACGGTTTTCGAACAATCCTTCGCTTCGAACACGTTTGACTTCACGTGCTCATTGGCTGAATTTGGCGGGCTATGGCGGGTAAATATTTGAAAAGGTTCCAAAATGCGCCAGCGAATTCTATCTGCATTTTGGACTACTTTATGTTATCTTTTACTTTCTCTTTTTCTCATGGTACCTGCTTTTCAGGGTTTTTTAAAACTTTATCGGTCAATAAATTTTCTTGCGTCTTTTTAAACCAGGAGAGGAAAAGAGTTTGCCTCATTATGTCTAGTTTTGCAGGTTAAAAACAATTTTAAAATTATTTAAAAATACCGCTTCGCATATGTTAAATTTTAAATCTGGTTTCCCATTTCTCGAATGGTGATTGGTTGTTTCATCGACCAATCAGTTTTTGGGGTTTTCTTTTCCAAACATGGCGGCCACGTTTTCGTGATTTTTTACAATTTGAACAAAATTTTAGAGGTTTTCATTGTTTTCCTCTTTTCAAAATGGACAAGGGAAAGAAGAATAAGAAAGCTGAGAGCATCAGGAAGCCTAAAATGAAGTCAAAATGGGCGAAACGCGAAGCTAGGCTGAGAAAAGTTAAGGATGAAGAGATTGAAATGAGTGCTCTTGATCAGGATATTTTAGCTGTGAGTTGGAAGATGTTTTTATGTATCGAATATCGTAGAATCGGCGTCTTTTGAGCGCTTATTTAGCAGCGAATGCTTTGCCTTGTTATGAAAGGTCTGAATTAGCCTATATTTAGTACATTTTAAATTTCTTAGACGATTTCAATTCGTAATTTGAGTAAACAACTCCTGACGACAACTGAAATAACACGATCTAGACTGACAGTGGTTCTAGGATTTTAGCAGAGAATTCTGAAATGATCGCTGACATGACTGACAACGATTCCTAGACACCACATATTGAATAAATCAATTCTAATTGAGTTAGATTGACAGCATTTGGTTGATCAGCTCTGTCAAATGATCAAAAGGTTAATGGCCGGTGTAATCCTAACAAGCTTTAACTAGACCTATTCATTGCCTGCATACATACACATAATGAAGTTCTGAATAATCACTACCAGGCATGCATTGTTATCATTGTTTAATTTTCCATAATTCTTTGTTTCTACCAAAGCTTGATGCTTCAACCATCACCAAGTTCTCAGATATTCCACTCTCAAGTCGGACGCAAAGAGGTGGGACATATCAATAGAGTTAAATGCTTGATCCTATTGAACAGACTAAATTGTTCAATGTACTGCACTTCCATTCATCAAACAGATGAGCAAGTGAAAGTAGTACAAAATATCAAGCTTTTTTTATTTTAAGCACTAGAAAGTTGTGCATACATAAATCCTACAGAGATTCAGAAGAAAAGCTATTCTTTATTTTAGCACTAGAAAGTTGTGCATACATAAATCCTACAGAAATTCAGAAGAAAAGTATACCAATTGCATTGAAGGGTTTGGATGTCCTTGGAGCTGCCAAGACTGGTTCTGGAAAGACATTAGCTTTTCTTATTCCTGTGAGTAAAGTAATGGCATAGAAATGTCCTTATTAAAGAGATGTCTGTGCCATATTATAGGGGTATCTGTATTTCATTAGAGAGATGTCTGTATAAGAGGTGTATATGTATGTACATCCATATTATTTATGTAATCTTTTAAAACACAAGTTGCTAGAGTGCTTATGGAAATTGAAGTGGTCAGCCATTGATGGTCTTGGAGCATTGGTTATATCTCCAACAAGAGAACTGGTATGTCTACTCTAAATCCGAGCTGAATTTAAATGAAGTGGTCCTGCAAATTCTACCAACAGAACCAAGTGAAGTTTTGCCTGCATAGGAAACAAATATTGTATTACTGTAGGACATAACATTTATTTTGACACAGGCGTATCAGACATTTGAAGTGTTGTGTAAAATTGGCAAACATCACGACATATCAGCTGGTTTGATAATTGGCGGTAAAGAAGTCAGTTTTGAACAACAGAGAATTCACAAAACAAATATCATAGTGTGTACGCCTGGACGTCTCTTGCAACATATGGATGAAACACCCAATTTCGATTGTGGCAATTTAAAAATGTTGGGTAGGTAATGGTTAGAAAACTCACCTCTTTTACAGTCAAATGGCATAGCAAGGAATCTTCTCCAAAGAAACTTATCATATCCTTCACATTGCTTGTCCATTTGTTGGACACAACAGCTTGTCAGAACTTTCTACAACCTTGATCTCTTTGCCTTTTAAATTCTAAACATGCCCACTATTAATCCAGGTGCTGTACTTCTCTCTAAAACCTGTTTTAACTTTAAAAAATGGCCTCAAAGGCAACTAGAGTTTCATCTGTTTGCAGTGCTTGATGAAGCAGACAGAATATTAGACATGGGCTTTAGTGAAACAGTAAATGCTATCATTGAAAATCTTCCTGAGGAAAGGCAAACACTTCTTTACTCCGCTACACAAACCAGGTAACGAAAGAGAGAATTGATATTGCATTACGCATTTTTGACAAATTTTGATGAAATATTGTGTATTTTTCCTTTAGCTCTGTGAGTGATTTGGCTAGACTAAGCCTTCACGTAAGTTTTCCATTAATAGCTGTGTACACTTTTTTACATCTACGAAAAACCGTTTAGAACTGATCCATTATAAACAAAGTTAGTTTAGTTTAGGTTTCCTCCTGTAGCAACATTGGATCAATAAGAGATGATCCTTACTCTAGGAAGAACAGTTCAGAACTGATAGGGCTATTCAGTATAAAGACATAGATATATTAATGGCATAGATATATTAATACTTTAGGACCCAGAGTATGTATCTGTGTACAAAGATTCCGAAGCTACCACGCCTCAGGAATTAAAACAAGTGAGCTGAATAACTTTCATTCTTTCTGCTTATTCTTTCTGCCAACCTAATCATTTATATGTACACTTCGCTAAGAGTTCTGCGATCCATTATAGAGTTACGTTGTTTGTGAACTTGAAGACAAGATCAATTTCTTATATTCCTTTATCAAAAATCACCTGAAAAGCAAGATCTTGGTGTTTCTATCCAGCTGCAAGCAGGTGAGTTGCGATCATTACTAGGTCAAAATGAAACAAAGTGTTTGTTTACGTCAAGAGCTCCACACCTTGATTCATCTTCATGAAACAACAATTTACTAATTCATCTTAAATACTTTACAATATTTTCTCAGGTTAAATTCACATACGAGGTATATCGTCGTCTCAGGCCAGGCGTCCAACTAATGGCACTCTATGGAAAACAGAATCAGATAAAACGTGTCGCGATTTACAATGATTTCTGTCGGAAAACGTCGGCAGTTTTGTTGGCTACGGATATAGCTGCTCGCGGCTTGGGTGAGCGAAATTCATATAAAATTTGAACGAAAGCGCTATGAAATTTGAGTTTAGAGTTTTGTGCACGAATTGTCAAACGATTGACGGGATGATTTTCATTTCAAAATGTATTTTCGAACAGATTTTCCAGCGGTTCATTGGGTGATTCAACTTGATTGTCCCGAGGATGCAAATACCTACATTCACCGGGCTGGAAGAACAGCAAGGTTAACCTCATGATGTTTGAAATAATGTTCACAATCTTTAGTAACCAATTAAACCAGAGTTCCTCATATCTCTGACCAGCTCTCCTTCATCTCTTCTTATTACGTGTCCATATCATCTCAACCTTGCTTCCCTCGTCTTCTCTGCAATGTCTACCACCTCACATCTTCTTCTGATCTCTTCATTTCATAATATCTCTGACCAGTTCTCCTTCATCTCTTCTTATTACGTGTCCATATCATCTCAACCTTGCTTCCCTCATCTTCTCTGCAATGTCTACCACCTCACATCTTCTTCTGATCTCTTCATTCCATAATATCTCTGACCAGCTCTCCTTCATCTCTTCTTATTACGTGTCCGTTTCATCTCAACCTTGCTTCCCTCGTCTTCTCTGCAATGTCTACCACCTCACATCTTCTTCTGATCTCTTCATTCCATAATATCTCTGACCAGCTCTCCTTCATCTCTTCTTATTACGTGTCCGTTTCATCTCAACCTTGCTTCCCTCGTCTTCTCTGCAATGTCTACCATCTCCTTTCTTCTTCTGATCTCTTCATTTCATAATATCTCTGACCAGCTCTCCTTCATCTCTTATTACGTGTTCATATCATCTCAACCGTGCTTCCCTCATCTTCTCTGCGAAATCTACCACCTCACATCATCTGATCTCTTCTTCTAAACCCTTCATCAGGTACCAAAGAGATGGTCATTCTTTATTAATATTGCTACCTTCTGAAGAAAAGGAAATGCTGAAAGTAAGTCCTTCAAAACAGGACTTTTACTATAGTTAAATTTACTTCGAAAAAATTCTCAACTTCTTTTCAAAGATATACCAGAACAAAATCTAAATAAATCATTGATTTCAGGAACTAGAAAAGAAAAAAGTCCCTATAACTGAGATCAAGTAAGTTCACCATTTAGGTTGTAATGAATGAAAAAGAGATGACTTTTGACTAAAGCTATATGTATTTTACACCAGAGCAAATCCTAAGAAATTATCCAATATTCAAAAGAAACTTGAAGGATTGTGCGTGCAAGATCAAGATATCAAGCAATGGGCTCAGAAGGTTTCGTATCGTGTCGTATAAAACAATTCCTAAAAGCCGAAGTAGCTTTGGCAGTTTATGAGATCAAATTTTCGATATTTTTTCCAGAGTGTGGTGTCATACGTGAGATCTGTTTACCTGCAGTCAAACAAGAAAATATTCAATGTCGATGCAATGCCGGTCGAAAAATATGCCGCGTATGTGATTAATTTATCATCTGTTCAGTTGTACCCGGCTATAAACTGCTCATTGAGCGGAAGTAACTTCATCAAAACATTCGTCTTCTTTTAGCTCTCTCGGGCTGTTAACAGCCCCAAGAATACGGTTCTTACAGGTAATACAAGAACCTATACTTCATATGAAAAAATAATAGGTACATCACTCTTTTGTCGAGTTTCTCGAGAGGCTAAGAGTTCTCTCCTTGGGTCAAACAATGTTGTATAAACGAAAAATTGCAAAAGTAAATGCACCTATTTTCTAAAAATTCTGTTCACGTACTAAATTTAAAATACTTTTTTACACTGCCGGTCAATTTGGCTACGAAACATAGGGTTAGTTTTTCAGGAAGAATATACCCAACTGCATATTTCATCTCGAGTTTAGTTTTAACGAACCAGTGACTTGCGTCCTTTCCACACAACATTGATTCTGTGGTTGTATTAATGTTTATAATTTGTCATATTGTGCACGTCTCCACAGAAAGCCAGAAAGAAACATGGCAAAATTTCTAAACAAATGGAGCCCAAGAAGACGACGAAAGAATTATCCGATCTTTTATCAGATGATCACCAGGAGAACGATTTCAATCATGAAGATTTCTTAGTTCTACGGAAGAAAAACGTCGAGATATCTTCTGATGAGGAAGAGGTATTTGTATACTCCTCACTATAAAAGACCTTTCAAATTTAGTTTAGATTTTCTCAGAGAATAGCTTGAAGCTGGTTCAGTCAAATTAGTTCAGCTTTCCTTTCAAACATGAAACAATTGGATATCAAACTCAATCCCTGGATCATATGAGATCTATATCCAGTGTAGGTGAGGTTCTTTTCATTCGATTTGAAATTCTGTCTTTCGTATAGGATAAATCTATTCAAGAGGAAAATATCGAAAACACAGCTGAGGTAAGTACTCTGAAAGAGTTTAACTTGGTTACAAGATGAACAAGAGATTCACTCGATATATTGTTTGCATTTTCTTCAAGAACCTCAGTAAAAAGAACAGAAACAAAACAAGAATAACTTCGGCAAAGAAAGTTTTGAGAAAGAACATCAAAATGAACAGCAAAGTGATATTTGATGACGACGGCGAGGTACGTTTTGTCACCTTCACTGAACACGAAATATTTTCGCCAGATATGACAGCTGGTTTCATTGATTTAACAGCCAATGCCAGAGGACACGCAGAATGATCGTGAAGCAGACGTATCGAGAACGGAAGATTCCGGAGGAAGCCCGCAGGAAGCAGGTGGAATTGATTTGAAGAACTCTTCGAAAAACCTCGTCAAACAAGATAAACTGGATAAACAGGAATTCCGAGACAGGATTAAACAGAAACATCGCGAGAAACGAATGAAGAACAAAGTAAAGAGGAAACGTTTCGAGGTACCTTACAAAGTGATGTTATCTGTTAAGACATTATATAGACTTTTGAACGAACAAGTTATGATAATACTAGACAACTGTCAAAAATGCATTTCACTGACAAAATTCACGAGAGTCAGAGAGCTGTTAGAGTACAATTGTCCTGCATGCGCTCTCTCCTAGAAATATGGTTAAGACCATGAGTGAGCTACACTTCCCATCTCAACGTTATTCCCGCCTTTTTCCATCAGAACGACGACGAGGTGGTTGTTACATTAAAGAGCACTGAAGAGGATGACCGCAGTACAGAAATGGATGGTGACAGTGACAACAGCTACAGGTATTTTTCCCTTATAAAATAAAACGAAAGGAAGAGCTGAGATGTCACATGCATTTTTTGTTTTCCAGCTTCGTCAATTGCTCCTTTTTGCCTTGTTTTTCTTGCCTTTTCTATTGGTTTTCCATTCTCCGAACTTTTGTTTATATTTATTGTATATATTTCGAAGTTAAATCTAAAAAGACGACTAGTTCTTTTCTTTCTTTTTTCAACAATAGCGCTCCACCAAAGCGATCAAAACAGGAAACAGAAGAAACAGTGGACGATAACGAAGGAACATTACGAGACGATGAGGAACTAGCTCTTAAATTATTAACTGACTAATGTAGAATAATATGCAGAGAATATGCAGATAATAAACCATGTTAAGACCTAAACTATCGACAAAAATTACGAAATTATAACGTAGCGTACAAGTTCATGTCATTTCAAACCTTTTTATACGCCAGGATTTTTAAGCGAACACTCGCGTTGTGAAAATTAATTCGCTATCGAAAATGGTGATCATTTAAGCGACATTTGAACCGTTCTGCTGTAAGGAATATACGCTGTTTGTATACGATCTATGAAACAATACATTATATACGAGGAAAAGAGCTTTACGAAAATGACTTGTTTTCGTTTGTTGTTTACTGTCTTCGAATCTTCGGTCGCCATCATGGATTCTGATGTCAGTTATATTTCTGCTTAAAAATAGCAGTGTATTTGACGTGTACGGAGCCGAAAATTAGAGTCACTTGTGGAATATGACTTTGTGAATCTGTGATATCACATTCAAAATGGCCGCCAAAAAGTTTCTTAGAATTTATTGTGCAGAAATGCGCTTCCAAAATGTGGTCCAAATTTTTTACATGCGATCTTCCTGCAAGATTTCGTCGATGTTCGCAAAACCTGCGGTTCTCGTGTAAACAACAGCAAGAAAATCGTTTTCTTGTCCTTCAAAAATAAAAATCTACTAAAAGTAATTTAGTTTCTTATCTTTTGTGGAATTTCTTGGATGAATCTTTGGCGTAGTCGAGGAGCAGTTGGCACGGTTCGAATTGAGCCGACCCAACTTCGGACTGCAATTGTCGCATCTTGTTCACGAGATTCTCGGCGCCATATGTATCCACGAATCGGAATGGCCCTAGGGGAGATTTTGAAGTATTGAAAATAGTATCAAATATGTAGCACACTACGGGTTATTGCTACAAACCAGTGAACTCTGTGTGAACTGGAGCGATAACTAGGTCGCCATCTTTGAAACCGAATAGGTTACCAGTGCCAGTCCATTTCTCTTTTTTTGTCTTCACGGTTTACGCTCGCGCCCACAGAAAGGGTAGAGAGGGACTGGCACTGGTGATTAAATCGGCTTGAAAGATCGCGGCCAAACAGGAGCTTTGATATCAGGTCACTGAACACAATGAGAAGCGCTATCCAGTCATACTGTATATATATCAGTTTTGAGCATGCGCATACCTCCGAGGAATGGCGGGAATCCTAAGCCGAAAACAGCACCAATATCACCGTCGACCTGAAATTGACAAAAAAATAATCTATGAACTAACATAATAAGTTAAAACTATTTGCCGCCTTCAAATTCACAAAACAAACCCCAGGTAGCCCAGAAGTATGTGTGTCCAGTTTCATATTTTCAGTCAGAGACGTACAATCAAGTACTAGTTACTTCGCCTGCGTATGCGCAGCGGAGTCTTAAAATGCCATGGTTTTTTTTCCTTTTAGTAGTAGAAGTTTTGGGCGACAGAAGTTGGCATTTCTACAGGTAACCCAAAACAACTTCATTTTTGACCGAGAAGCCCTGGGTTACACGGTCCACGGATGAATTATGTACATCAGTTGGCATGCAAGCGGAGTGAACGCCTTGAGTAGGCGTCTTGTTTCATACAGTTTCATACAACGAAGTCTGACTGCCTGAGCGTGCGTCACTGACTGTGATATACGAAACTGGACAAACATACGTCAAACGTACTTCAAACATACTGGTTTTTGAGCGGTAAACTTATGACGTACCGGACTATTTAGAATGCCTTCTTGTAACGTCAACAACGCTTCGTTGGTAAACCGGGCAGCCAAACGCATTTGGACATCTTCGGGAGTGTGACTGAAATAGCAAATAAATCGTTGATATCAGCGTCGTTAATACAAGCATTAATACGATTGCATCAGGTTTGTCAGATTCGCTGAATAAACTAGCCAAATAACTCCATCATTATCCTCAAGAAAATAAGGAAGACAAAAGGCCGAAAAAATGAAATGAAAAGATTCACAATGGTTTGGGATTCATTCTATCTGGAAGTCCTGTTGTGTGTAATATTAATAATACATATCACAAACACTGTAAAACTATGTTTTCTTAACAAACCATCTTCGCATATCATCAAATGTATGTTTCAAACTAAGACCAAGGCCGTAGGAAAGCTCAAGGTCCAATTGGAGAAACACGTTTATTTTCCATATCACTTCGGTAAAACTGACCATTGTGAAAAATCAGTTCCACTCGTGGATATGATATGGACTGAAAACTAGACACAAATCTTGGAAACTATACGGCACACATTTTATTTTCTTTCTCACTAACCTGCCTCGTTTTGGTACAGAGTATTTCTTAACAATATCCATAGCCCCGCTGTTGATCTAAAAAATTCAACCAATTTGTTACCGTCACAACAAACGCCTGGACCAGCATTGCACCAGCTTTCAACACATTGAACCAGCTTTATATTATCCCTCATGGTCCCTGTCACTCGCATTGTTCCCCGTGCAATCCACACTTATCCAAAACAAAGATTCCTTACTGTTTTCTTTCCTTTGCCATCGGGGTAGATATAAAATCCTTTCCCAGATTTTCGACCTAAAAAATGGGAAAACAAACATCAGCTGATACAAACACTAAATCCTTGAAATCAGCCTGAATAATTTAAACACAAGCGGTCTAGGTTAAGCAATCGTATATGAATTCGTTTGAACTGGTTTGAAATCATTACCAGGCCTGGTTTTCCGAACACAACCATATCCGGGCAAGACCACATATAAAACCCGGGTGTAAACAGAATAGATTTGCAGCGAATCAGTTTCTTACCAAGGAAGCCTTCATCTACCATGGTCTTGAGGACTCCGACATCGCCTCCTCCAAACCTGAACAATTAAAAACGACCATATTTCTCTGATACAAATAATCATTTGGAAGAAAACTGTGCATTTTAA
The DNA here is from genome assembly GCF_004324835.1 of Dendronephthya gigantea. Lineage (NCBI taxonomy): Eukaryota > Metazoa > Cnidaria > Anthozoa > Malacalcyonacea > Nephtheidae > Dendronephthya > Dendronephthya gigantea. The sequence goes on from NW_021163120.1 coordinate 212,214, forward strand.
ACAAATCATAATAATCAAATGCTTTCTAAAAACTCTATTCTCCTCACCTTTCGCCAAACGCATTTCCCAGATCTTCGGCAACATGTGTGGCCACATCTATGCCAACCTAGCGAGCGGTTCAAGTTATTCACAATCAGTTCAATCAGTTATTATAAAACCTTGTCATATCTTAAATTTTTGCGCAGCAACTGAACTCTATATTTCATAGTTAGCTAAATTGAACCGCTGGACGGAAAACGCAGAACTGCAGGCTCGATCAAACCACAAGAATTACCTCATCTGCAAGCGTGGCTGAGCCAACAGGGAATCCAAAACTTTTCGTCAACTTATCAAGTTCCGCGGGCGTTATTCCCTCCTGTGAGAACGAGAATATTTCATAAGAACTTTTCCCATGCAAATTTAATTTCATTTTGATGATTTCATTTGGACCAGAGTGGTTTGAAAGCAAATCTGCGGCTTACTTGTATGGTGGTAAAATGCAGATTCGTCAATCATTGTTGCGAACATGATAGTCATTATATAGTGTACCTGTAACAATGCTATCACTTCGGCCATAGTTGGTGCTAAAATTCTTGTCGTATAAAATCCCGGACCATCCTACAAGCAAAACATTTGACTGTTGAAAGATTTGAAGATGGTAACAAACGACGTTAGGAGTATAGATGTAATGTGTTAAAAGGTTTCATACCTTGACAACTATGACTGTCTTTCCTTGTTTTAAACCAACGTCTACTGCAATTGCTAAATGTGAACATTTAAAATAGCAATCATATTTTCATATTTGATAGCTCTATCAGTTCTAAACTGTTCTTCCTAGACGTCCAGTAAGGATCATCTCTTATTGATCCAGTGTTACTACAGGAGGAAGCCTAAACTAAACTAACTTTATTTATACTGGATAGCTCTATCAGTTCTAAACTGTTCCTCCTAGAGATCCATTAAGGATCATCTCTTATTGATTAAACACTTTCCCACAATAAACCAAAATGAAACACAGTTATGGGTCCTATTACCTGCCGTCTCTTGGGAAGTCTTGTCTGTCGTGATAATTTCTAACAAAGGCATTTTATCCACTGGTGAGAAGTAATGCATTCCAACAACCTGCAATGAGAAACATTGACTCAACGTGCAGCGTAAAAAACTAGAAGTTTGCAGTGGGACAACTCAGTAGAACAATCAACTAACCTTGTCCGGTCGTTTGCTGGCCTCGGCGATCTGAAACGGAAGTGTTTAAGTCAACGAGAAATAATCTGATTTTAGAAACAGGTGGTACTTTCTTTTATTGATAAATTTATGGTTATTGCTGGTTTGAAAAAAATTGCGATTACAAATCAGAATACAACATGTTTATATGTAGTTATAGACAGAAGCGTCGGCTTGGAAGGAAGAGACTAACTCATCGTTCTTTAAAGTATTGTAGCACAGAGTTTGAATACTTCATGGTTGGTATTACATGAAGTACAGTACCTTGTGTATCGGCAAAGCTGACGTATTGGAAGCGAAGACGCACGTCTCTGGGATGACCTTGAAAAGAGATGAAAAGAAATTAGAATCGTCTGGGAATATATGCACTTAATTTCAAAAACGAAGCCATAATTAATGAACTTCCAGAGACCCACTTTAAAAGAATCAATTCATCAGCAAGCAGATTCCAAGAAGATTTTTTCTGAATCACGATGTATTTTAATATAGCAGGGGTTTTGCATCGCTATATCCAGTGTAATATCAGATCAGTGGCACTGTTTGTCGCGCACATGTTCCAGTTCAAAATATTGCAATGAAACGCTTGTCAAACAAGCACTCACCTCTTCAATCTCTTTGATAACTTTATGTTTAATATTGAGATCTTCAAACACAGCCTCGATAACAATGTCGGTTTTATCAAAACCCTGAAGAGATAGAAATCTATTGTGTCCACAATTTTCAATATTTATCACTTTTCTTCGTCAAAACATTTGTAATATTCTTTCAGCAATTGACACCCGAAACGTGATGTTCACGAGGAGTCCAAAAAACACGAATTAACGAAATAAGTCTGTATTTTATAGTGTACCTTATAGTCCAGTTGTGCTTGTAGATCAGATAACATTCGGTCCCTTTCAGCACTGAAAAATTTAAGTGTTTGAATGTTTAAAAAACTTTTCCAGGTCTTGAATTTTTTCCCCAATTTAAAAAAGGTTCATTACGAATTTCTTGGCACTCGCAAACGCTTTAGTCGCCCAGTACAATACCTTGTCATAGCTTTTCTTTTAACTTTTGTATTTAGTCTGTACAAAAGTATATAAAAAATAAAGGTTGAAAGTGAAACACTGAATATAAAACATTGCAAAGCAGTAGGTGCTAGACTAGTCAGACTAGTATTAGTAGCAACAGTCAACACTCAGTCAGACTAGCAGTACTGCAATGACCAACTGACATTGAGGAAGGTGGAAAGAGAAACACTTATAATAAATACATCGTATCAAAACAACTGACCCTTTGTAAATTTGGTCTTGTCCCCTTATTAAACCTTGTTCAAAATTATCTTTCAATATGACGTTGTATCCTTTCTGTAAGCTGACCTAAAGAAAAAACCCCAGATGTTGTTCATCCCTTAGCTTGCTAAATTTGAACAAACGGCTTCACACAAGATTACGTCATACAGAGAAGCTGTTAGTCTAATAATTTGTAGCCATACAGTACATACATGACCAATGCCGGCTCCCATAAGACCAGCTCCAAGAACAGCCACGGTCCTGAGGCGAAGAAAAACATTTTGTAATGTGACGATTTGTTGCAAATTTAGCGAACTGTATCTTTGCAAAAAAAAATTACTCTCGTATTTTACAGAAACCTACTTGGTATCCTGTTTTGGCTTGCCAAATCTGTTCTTTTTGCACTCCGTCTAAGAAAATATATAAAATAAAATACAGCATGAATCTTGCTGCAGTATTGAACCAACACATGCATGGCTGCATGGTATACAGTATATACCTGTCCGAAAAATAACGACATCAAGGCTTTGGCCTCGTTAGAACCGCCGAGTTCACCAAAACCCTGGGAAAGATAAAATTAAAACCAATCTTGAGGTAAGAATTCGTATAGAATGTCCCTAGGTAGGCCAGAAGTATGTGTATCCAGTTTCATATACTGCAGTCAGTGACGCTAACGCTTGCGAGCGTGCATTATCAGGTAAACTAATATACCAGCATATATACAGATCAGTGGGTGAAATCCCAGTACATACTTGAGCTTCAGCAAGATATCCCTCAGCGCCACCTTTTTCCACTCCAACTTTAGCGACCTAAATACCAACAGTCATTATTTTACACGAGAATCCTCGGAAAAAATCGGATCGTGCAATTTGCAAACGTCGTGAATCGGAAAGGCGAAACGGGTGGCCGGGGGAATGTCGGGCAAAAACTCGAATTCTGTCATGTTTTCGATAAAAAGCAATATTAAATATTAACAATATTTGTTTCATACTAAGACTAAGAGTATGGTTTTGAACTCAAAGTCCACTCTAAGAAACAAATTGCTCTACCACTATATTGGACATAACTCGTCATGGTATTTCGACCAGTATGTATTGATAACCAAATGAATGGTGCATCATATATAGTGACCAAGTGTTGCTTAGGAAAATTCACTCCTGTTTAACGCTGTTTAACCTTTTTGTTTGCTCCCAGTCTCTGTTTTCACAACCTAGTAGTTAGGTTCAGGGACCGCGGAGCAGGGTGGCTCGCTGGGCTTTAGCCCCACCAATAATTTTTCTGTAATTAGTCTTTAATTTTGAATATTTTTTAGTTAGCTCAAATTTACAAGCTAAAATTTACAAGCAATACAAGCGCCAAACATGCTGGAAACCGGCTTTACATTGGACAAGCATTTGACCATTAAAACAGCGTGGTTATCCATGTCAAAATATTTGACATCATAACCAAAGCATGGTTATATTGTTTAATGTTTGTATATGAGCGCCAAACATGCTAGAAACTTTACATAGGACAAGCATTTGACCAATAAAACAGCATGGTTATCCATTTCAAAATATTTAACATCATAACCAAAGCATGGTTATATATTTCAATGTTTGTATATGAGCGCCAAACATGCTGGAAACTTTACATAGGACAAGCATTTGACCATTAAAACAGCGTGTTTATCCATGTCAAAATATTTGACATCATAACCAAAGCATGGTTATATTGTTTAATGTTTGTATATGAGCGCCAAACATGCTAGAAACTTTACATAGGAGAAGCATTTGACCAATAAAACAGCGTGGTTATCCATTTCAAATTATTTAACATCATAACCAAAGCATGGTTATATTGTTTAATGTTTGTATATGAGCGCCAAACATGCTGGAAACTTTACATATAGGAAAAGCATTTGACCATTAAAACAGCGTGGTTATCCATGTCAAAATATTTGACATCATAACCAAAGCATGGTTATATCGTTTATTGTTTGTATATGAGCGCCAAACATGCTGGAAACTTTACATAGGACAAGCATTTGACCATTAAAACAGCGTAACAGATAACCATCCATGTCAAAATATTTGACATCATAACCAAAGCAAGGTTATATTGTTTAATGTTTGTTATCAGCAGCAAACATGCTGGAAACTTTACATAGTATGTATTATTTTCCAATAATCCTTTGAGAGGCATTTGGGGCGATTTCAGAGGCCTATGTATATTTCAAAATTTTCCCGGACTCTCCTAGCAGGCGCGCGGTGCCGAGCCCCAGCAATACGAAAAACGCTCCGCGGTCCCTGAGGTTAGCATCATCTGCATCGTGAGAAACGCTATTTGACTCAAAGAGGCGAAAGAGCCTAAATACTAAAACTTACATCAAGTATCTTCAGTGGAGCTGGATATAGCCCCAGTGACTTTTTCATGACCTAAAAAATATTTAGTTTATTAACCACACATTCCACTATTAAGATAGATCCAATATTTCGTCTCTGCTAATGCAATGCTTACTGTTTCCCTCGCTTTCTTAAAAACATAATTCCTCCCAAATCCTGTTTCTGTTGTAACTTTATACATCAGACCTACGAAAAAAGTCATTGGCGATAATTTTTTAAACCAGCCACAATTTAAACAAAATGTATATTAACATACTTGAAAGTTGAAATTTCTTGTTATCTTTTTCAAAAGCATGGACAATTCAAGTGTATAATATACCTGACATGGACGTCCAACTTTTTGATCTATCAACCTTGAGTTTTTTACTTGCTAAATCTCTGTGATAATAAATGAACCAAATTGTGAATTTTATAACACGTTTGCAATCAAGCTGTGTAATTTAACTAATTTTAGTAAGCTTCGTCTATTTGATTTTGCTTAATTTGATCTGCTTGCCTGGATAAAAGCATTAGCTAGTCTAACATACAAATTCACCACCTCACTTACTTTGCCACTTGAATAGAAACATCTTCAAGATATCTTAGAGTATTTGGTGCTGGTTCAGCAAGACCTGGACCTGAGGGAGTGAAAAAAAAAGTGATTATTAATAAAACAATACTGAATGAGACAAGGACACATGAGTTATTTTGAAAGCATGAAAGCATACAGATCAGGTATCTGTTTAAATGAGATCAAAGTGTATATATACTCCTTTTGAAAAGAAAAACCATGTTACCTAATGGATTAACAAGCATATCAACAAGCCCCATTCGTTTGGCTTTGTCAGCACGAATGTTCTTTCCCGTTAACATCATGTCTAAGGAGTCGGGCAAACCAACCTGGATTGGACCAAAATAAATTATATATTATGTACAATCTCAATCTAGAGGCCTTTTTAAGGATCATCTTTTATTGATCAAGTGTTACTACACAAGGGAACTAACTTTATTTTTACTAGAGAGGACTGTCAATAATAATATATCAAAATGTTCTTTGCATGACAGTAAAAAAACTGACCAGTTTTGGTAATCTCTGAGTTCCTCCAGCACCAGGCAATATGCCTAACATGACTTCAGGTGAACCGAGAATGGTTTTGGGATCCTTTACGGCAACTCTGTAGTGACAACCAAGTGCAACCTCGAGACCACCGCCGAGACAAGAGCCCATGATGGCCGCTACAATAGGTTTTGGACAGTCCTAACAAAGACAGATATATAACTTATTAATGGAGAAAAAAATGGGCCATAATTTGGAGCACTTTCGACGACACCATATTCTGATTAGTCTTGTTGTGATCTCACCTCTAGTTTTTGAATCATTGCTTGACCAAGAGAAGATACTTCTGCAAGCTGTTAAAAAGAAAGCGTGTAATCAACATTGTGTAGGTTTCATATTCATATCCATGCCATGAATATGTTTTCAGCCCAGCAGAAGTTTAAATGAACCTAATTCCAACCAAAGTCAAGGCTTCAAATTTCTGTATGGGAGGGACAAGGGGAAATTGAATCATGAAGAAAGCAAGTTGGAATTTATTTCTGACAGGTAAGTAGAGGTAACTATATATATTCTGGCCACTTTGTCTTTTAAATATGCTGTATTTATTGACTTTAACTGTTCATCTAAAACTACTATTGAAATTTATAACTTTGGTTACCTTTTCAGCTGTGCCAGCGGCATTCAGCATACTGAAAAATAGATGCAAAATAGTACAGTCTGTCAGTTAAATAAAAAACATTTTTAACCAAATGTTATGTACTGAAGTCATGAAATTCACATAAGAGTTTATGAACTTATTATTTCTTGAATATAAATGCTCACAACTAATTCCTATTGCCTCAAACAGCCAAGTAAATGACATAAAACATACTTTACATCAGCACCAGCGATGAAACAGCCTGGTTTTGATGAGATTAGCACAGCACTTCTGATGCTTGGGTCTTCAAAGACACGGTTAAATATCTAACGATAGAATAATGGACATTGGTCAAAGCCTATGTATAGCATACTGTACAGATCAAACTATCACTTTTTCCACCCTTTCAAACGTAGCATGCTGGTAGCAAACAGTCTTGCAGTTACCTGTTCAAATTCTGACATCAGACTTTCTGAAAGTACATTAACCTATATGAATATAACATGACATGTGAAAAACATGAATTAACACAAGTTATATATTATGGCATTGACGTTTGATATCTATGCTTTTTCAGGATGTATGATTCTGATTGCAATTAAAAGCTAGCTGATGTGTGACACAGCCAACTTGAGTGGATTAACCAGAAATTACATGGTCCTGCAAATCGCAATCAAATATTGTTCATGGAATTTACAACATCAACTAAATTTTCATGGATTGATTCTAACCTTGGAGTCCGGCTGATCAATTCTCACTATAGCTACTCCATCCTTCACTTCAACGTTGACATTCTTTCCTGCTAAAGTAAAACAATGCACTTGGCATTTTACAATGGATACAAATTACAACATGGCCCCCAAATAACACCCCTTCTCTGGAATATCGAGGATTAAAAACATTTTCATTAAATTAAGAAATACCTTGAGTTGTACTCATTAATTTTGCTAGATTCTTCACCTCCAAACCTATAAGTTAATTATTAAAGAATACAGATATCATTAAGGAATCAATTAATTTAAATCAATAGAAATAATAAATAATAGACTGTCTATTATTTCTATGATTTAAATGAATCATAGTTTTATAAGCACAAGACAAGCACTGAGCTTTGAAAGATAACTTTAGTTCATCACAGATATAACGTAGTTCTATAACTTTCCACTTCACTTTGAAAGACTGAAGGTCTGTGATATTATATACCAATTGGCAATGATGCAGAATTTAAAACCAATAAATACTCAATTTCACCACTTAATGCACAAAATAGCTCCGCAATTTACGGATCTTACCTATTACACACCCATATAAAGTGGTTTATGCAACGATTGACAGAAAAAAACGTTATAAAATGAATGTAAAACAGCCTTGTTCCTACCTCTGGAGATCGATAAACGTGACAAAGAAACATGGCGTAGTCGTCGAAAACTACTCTGAAATACCCGAGAAAGCATTGCTAGACACGGCCGAAGTACCGTTGAGGCCCGATTTGTTGTAAAATTGGTGAGATTTGTTTTAAAACTTGCAAAAACTGGCCAAACTTTAGCACAGCCACGTTGAAATATCGAGTTGGTTAGCTCAATTTGTTGGACCAAAGTTCATGATGCGAGGGGAATGGAACTAGACGCAAAATATTTCCGGAGAATTTCGGCGATCGTGAAAAAATTGCATAATATGCTAATGAGACAGTAGGCTGTTGTGGAAGAGAATGCTACGAAGCTGCAGACTAGCTGTAAAAAAAGCCTCCCAAATTCGCGTTTACTCGAAGATGAATTTTCAACTAGGCCTTGCAGCTGCTCCTGTTACACCGCTCGACAAAAATGGGGAATTAAATCTCTCCTTGATCGGCAGATATGTTGATTTTTTGCTGGAACAAGGCGTTCCAAGCGTCTATGTAAACGGGTGTACTGGGGAAGGACCAAGTTTTAACGTCCAGGAACGCAAATTAATCGCGGAAAAGTGGGTCGAGGAAGGCAGAAATAAGCTGGATAAAATCATAATCCAAGTTGGTGGCACAAACATGAAGGATTCCCAGGAGCTGGCTAGACATGCCTCAAGTATTGGTGCCTCTGCAATAGCTTCACTTCCGCACTTATTTTTCAAGTCAGACATGGCTTCGCTGGTCGATTATTGTGCTGAGCTCACCAGTGTTGTACCTGATATGCCGTTTATGTACTACCACATACCAGGCTACACTGGAGTTAATATTAATATCGAGAAGTTTTTAGAAGCTGCACAGCACAGATTGCCCAGCCTGATTGGACTCAAATACAGTCACAATGATTTATTTGACGCGACACGAAGCACGCTAGTTGCAGGGGGCAAGTACCTGGTCTCTTTGGGTGCAGATGATCTCTTTCTGTCTGGTTTAGTATTAGGTAGGGGTATATTTATTATGGCTGGGCAAGTTGGTATGTGGGTCAATAGATGGTAGTTGAGAGACTGGGGTGGTGTGGTGGGTTGGCATGGGGGTTATATAGGTATGTGGGTGGGTAGTATATTGGGGGAGGGTGAAAAGGTAAGAAATGTGGTGGATAAGGGACAAAATAGCTGGATTAGTAGGAGGGTGAGTCAATTGGTAGGTGGGTGAATCCATGGGTAGGTGGGTGGATAGAAAAGTATAAGGTTGGGGGAAAGTAATATGTGTATAGAAAATAAACAAGATCATATTTTCACCAGGTATTAATTCAGCAACTGGAAGTACATACAACTACTGTGGTAAATTAAATGTTGCAATTATGGAGGCGTACAAGAACCAGGACATGGCCGAAGCAATGAAACTGCAACACAAGGCACTTGAATATCTCTGGATCTTCAACAAGCATGGAGGGAACATCGCAGTTACCAGAGCATTCTTGATTTTGCTTGGATTGGATGTTGGGCCACCGAGATTGCCAAACAAGCCATTGAGTGACACGGATCTGCAATCACTGAAGAATGACTTGCAAAATGCTGGATTTTTTGACAGCAAATAAATTTTGAGTCCAATTACTTATGATGCTTAAAACTTCCTAATCAACAGTGTTTCAACTTGGAACAAACAACATAAATAATGTCCTAATTTCATTGTAACCCCTCTCCCATGAATTCTTGCATTGATCCTTAGTGTAACATAGCATGACACATGTAAAATTTAAATAAATATTCATTTAAAAAACACAGATAATTTACAAAGATTTTAAATAAATTAGACGTCAATAAATACACTCTGGTTTTGGATCAGTTTCACTGTATAAAATGCCAACAATTTGGGCAGGTTAACTATTGGAAATCCTGAAATAGAAGATAGAAAAAGCCTCGTTTTGAAAACATGAATTTTTCCTCTATAGAGCGTTGCTTATATCTTCAAATCAGGTAAAATATAGCCGTAAACAAAAAAATGTAAAGTAAAGTGTTTGGGCAGCGACCTCGGGTGAAAGCGATGAGTATTTATTTTTGAGAAGCTTGGACCACTATTATCCGATGGATAACGCTAAATCCACCTTTAGAACAAAGCCTGAGGAAAAATACCGGCGATTAATCTATGACCTTGGGCAGTTGCAACGTCAATGAGAATAGGGTAAAAAATACTGACCTCCCATTTACGTTTTCTTTTGCCTCAAATAACTACTTTTTTCTTGGAAAATTGTTTTTCTATGGCCGCCGTTATGGTTGATTTGAAAATTCCTGAAATCGTTCAGAAGAGATTCCTGACTCTGAAAAACAATATTCACAAGGAATACATATGTTAACTGTGCCCAAGAAAATTTTCGACAAGTTGGCCTGGTGTATTTCTTGAAAGAGTTTTAACTCTATAAGAATATCATAAGCTACGTGTCCTAATTTTTCGCAAATGAGAAACAAAACCAAAACTTCAACTCTAAAGGAGTAAATTACGTACATCCTCCTCAGTGAACTTGCCATCACTATGTTGATTATTTGCAGCAACGTCAACCATATGTCTGCGATGAAAAACAATTTGGAAACCTTTAGTAAGACAACATAAGAATGGGATGCTCCTTAATTACTGGACCTTTACGAAGAGCAGTTGAGAACCTAATAAAAATAATTATCTATAGTATGAAAAGTTTGTTTAGTTTGGGATGAATAAGAGATGATCCTTACTGAACCTCTAGGAAGAACAGCTTAAAACTGATAGAGCTATCCAGCATAAACAAAATCTGGAACCCAAAAATGTTAATGCACTAACAATTGCACAAACCCTAGCGAGTTGAGATTTTGAATCTTTTTTCGCAAACGTCCAACTGCTTTTAACGCCATTTCGTCTGAATCTTTAGGAAGATTTTGTTCGGACGAGTTTAAATTGTCGCCTTTGGTCGATGCTGTAACTTCCTCTGCTGTGTGTGTCCTCCGATATTTCTCATAAGACGAAGGCAAAGGTGATGAACGCCCAAGAACATTGTCGGACAATGACACTCGGGCAGAATTTCCCGAATCCTAGACGACGTAAAAGATCAACTTGTTAAAATAGCGTTATATGTAGCACTGCTTCGTACGAATGATATAAGTCTTTGACACGATTACAAGTCAGTCATATTTAGCGGTCTTTAAAGAGCTTAAACGGCAAGATAGTTCAGACCTCTTAGACTTGCTATTAGATAGATTGTTATGAGGACGATTTCTGATACTTGCCTGTTTTTCTTTGTTATCCACGAACGAGAAATAACCGTTGTCAGTTGACGATGAGTTCCGATGTTCGTGGGACAAGTCGTAACCAGATTTCGTGGTTTTTGGTGCGACTAAAACACAGCACGGAATCTGAGTTAGAAGGGCAATTGAAATTGACTGATTTGAATCAAAACTATATAAAACTTGCAAAGCAGTAAGTACTAGACTAGTCAGGCTAGTATTAGTAGCAACAGTCAACACTCAGTCAGACTAGCAGTACTGCAATGATCAACTGACATTGAGGAAGGTTGAAAGAGAAACACTGAATAAAACATTGCAAAGCAGTAAGTACTAGACTAGTCAGGCTAGTATTAGTAGCAACAGTCAACACTCAGTCAGACTAGCAGCACTGCAATGGTCAACTGACATTGAGGAAGATTGAAAGTGAAACACTGAATAAAACATTGCAAAGCAGTAAGCACTAGACTAGTCAGGCTAGTATTAGTAACAACAGTCAACACTCAGACTAGCAGTATTGCAACGAAGGTTGAAAGTGAAACACTGAAGTTCAAGTCAAGTGATCCCACAAGTAGTCTAGAGGTGCAACCATTTTTACGGGTAAGACATTCTTTGCAGGTTTTTTTTCATGAAGTAATCACCTCCTCTGAAGTTGAAGACTCTCTTTTCGCTGTTAATTTGACTCGATTTCGTTCTTTCAGAAAAGTTCACAAGAGGAAAGTTGTTGTCGGAGTTGCCTCGTTTATCCAGACGCGTTTTAAGCGTGTCTTTCTGAACATCGCTGGCATTCGTGAAAGAAGGAGCGATCTTTGTTGTCTGCCTCGTTCGACTCTGTTGAGAAGTGCGGCTACCTACGTTTTCTTGACTTGAGTAAATCTAAAAATGAAACAGAAGCCTGCTCGAGAAACAACTGTTCGAGAACCTTTCTTGGTTTCATCATAAAATTAAACATTATTCATGATTCATGATTATACCTTGTTTCCTTCCAGTGGCTGAAAATTTTCTCTTCTCATTCGTTCGTTTTCATTTCTGTCTTTTCTCATTTCTGCAGCATGACGTGCACAATACTGCCCCCTGGTGACTTTCCTATCCCCGCGTGTCCTCACTTCCTCGATGCGTCCCTCCCAATCCCCTGCCTGGGCAGTGGCTATCGTCTTGTAACTGGAGTCACATCGATGAACTTTACGAGCAACCTCCAACGGGTCGACTGGCTTCGGCGATGTTTTGTGGCCATCCTTTCGCTGAATGGCTGGAACGAAATAAAAAGAGGGAAATGAGACGATTAAATTGAAAACACTCTTATATTTGTCGAGTTTCATCACCGTTGATCAGCACTCACTTAGTCGTATCTGTCTCGCCATGTATCTTCCAATAAAACTAGACTCCTCTTCGTCATTACTCGTGTTTTCCTTTTTCTTCTCTGCCGACCAGCGATTTAAACTGCAAGATAACAGAAACAGCGATGTAAATAAAGTTAGTTTAGTTTAGGTTTGGATCAATAAGAGATGATCCTTACTAGACCTCTAGGAAGAACAGCTTAGAACTGATAGAGCTATCCAGTATAAAATAAAGTTAGTTCAGTTTAGGTTTCCTCCTGTAGTAACACTGGATCAATAAGAGATGATTCTTACTGGATCTCTAGGAAGAACTGTTTAGAACTGATAGAGCTATCCAGTGTAAATAAAGTTAGCTTAGTTTAGACTTCCTCCAGTAGTTACATTGGTTATCAATAGGGGATAATCCGTACTGGACATTTAGGAGGAACAGTTCACAGAAATGCGAAAGCTATCCAGTTTTGATGTAGTTCAGCTCAATTTTATAAAACAATGGATAAGATCAGCTAAGATTTACCCGCGTGAAGGTGTAGCCGGAGCCAGCCCAAAACATGCCTCCTTGCCTGAGTAGCGTAGGTGAGGTATACCTGAAAATATAATTATTGATGAATGATGGACAAGTGTTGTCATGCTAGGTCAAAACTCATGTAAACTGAATTTACTAACTTTGACCATAAAAAGATGTGGACGAATCGTTTCGTCCAATAGAATCTAGAGCTGATTCGTATCCCTGAATCTACGAGTAAATTGAATGTTATTCAAAAAGCTATATATTCATGACAAAACCCGATAAAAAAATACAGAATAATTCCTGGGTTTAAAAACCAAGCAACTGACGTTTACTTCGGCAAAGTGTTCGGGAGTGGTCGCTGTCTTGCATGCGTCGTGTGAGACAGACAGTGATGGCGTCTTGGTATTTTTTTGACGAGAACTTCCTCTGTAAGATGTCTGGAAAAGTAATAAGGGAACTCGACGAGTAAATACATATAGTAAATATATATCGAATAAAGCTTCCTAGGGGTGCAGTAAGGGTCCTCTCTTATTGATCCAGTGTTACTACAGGAGGAAACCTAAACTAAACTAACTTTTCACTGTAGACAGCACAATTAGCTTCAAATGCTTACATTCTTCAACCCTCCATCGGGAAAATCGTTTCCACGGTTATTCTTTGCGGCCTGCGTTCTTTTTTCTTCAGATGGTTTAACAGGCTAGAAAATATTGCAAAATGTTACTTCTGTGGCTCTTACTATACTGTAGCTCTGGAAGTAGGTTTTGCAGAGCAAAAGACTCCGAAGAAAAACCTCAAACCACAGAAGAAAACAAAACAACTTCAAATTGTATGAGTTTAGCAAGACCAAGAACAGGATACGTATTGCCCAACCTAAGTAAATCTTTTTTCCGACCTTCCAGTAGTGTTGAAGGCTGCCTCCATGTTATAGGGATTGTCAATCGTATTAAATCAACTATACCTCTTTGTCTTGTGTCTGTTTATCCCAGATACGCGTTCTACGTTTGTTTCTTTCCTTCCTTGTTTTCAAGCACTTCTTCTTCTTCTGCGCCCGCGGTGCATAAAAGCAAAGGGAATATTTACACGTGGAGTTTAACAGAAGTAATTCATGTCAACAATCATGATGTAAGACATGACGTAATGAAATACTACGTAAAAAAGTAAAGAGAACTTTGAAGTTAATACCTTTGATTCTTCTTTTTCGGCGTAAATGAGATGCATTGGCAAGCCATCCGACACTGAACTATCAGAGCCACTAGGGCTACAGAAAGAGAAACGTAAACATACTGCTTAATATCGCGAGTGATGTATTTTTTTACTATCAAACACCCAGGTGAATAACAACTTGGAATTCATAGCTAAATTTCGCTCGTAGAAGCACAAATCGCACCAAAAATTGTCAATATAGACAAGCCTTAAAACTTAAAAGGTCTGGCAATCTACTCAAACCACATGACAAGAACCAACCTTGAATCTGATGTTACGTAATCCGTCCCTAAGTCAACATCGGAGAGTTTCATATCAGGTTCCGCCAACCCTTTCTCCTTCATCCGCTCCAATATTAAAGACTTCACGTAGATCTCCACTTCGTTCAAAATTGCGAAATACTAGATTGAATTACATGTGATATGAATTACATGTTCTATATATATTTCATTACATATGAAAATGTATAAAAACTTTATGCATGATTATTTATGTACGATTTGAATGAATGCCATTTTCACAACGTCTGACGTTTACTACAGACGTACTAGCCTATTTCCTATACCTTGGACGTGTCTGGATCACAATAGTCTAACAATGTATCACAGAGGTGATAACCCATTGACTCAAAGTCCGCTGTTGTGAAATGTTCTCCAGCTCTCGAACCAAGAGTCGAACCACAAAATGTTGCCTGGTTTTAAAAAAAAAGTTTAAGACGATTTTCACATCAGTTCTGAACTGTTCTTCCTGAGGTCCAGTAAGGATCAGTCTCTTTTTGATCCAGTGTTACTGACAGGAGGAAACCTAAACTAAACTAACTTTATTTATACTAGATAGCTCTATCAATTCTAAACTGTTCTTCCTAGAGGTCCAGTAAGGATCAACTCTTATTGATCCAGTGTTACTACAGGAGGAAACCTAAACTAAACTAACTTTATTTATACTGGATAGCTCTATCAGTTCTAAACTGTTCTTCCTAGAGGTCCAGTAAGGATCATCTCTTATTGATCCAGTGTTACTACAGAAGGAAACCGGACAGCCCTAAGCTTCAAATTTTAGCCTATGCTCTTATACTCTGCAGTTACAAATTCAAATACAACCCAAACCGGCAAACGGCTACCACAGCTTCAATTCGTGCCCATACCTCCATCGTGTAGCTGTTGCTAATCCCCAAATTCCACATCACGACCCTTCCCGTGCCGCTCTACAAAAACAACAACAAAATTTACTTATTCCACTGTCTCTAGCTCGATTCAAACAAAATATAATTTGATATAAAACAAATACATAAATACCTTGCTTTTTTGCACTCTAAATTTGCATCGTTTGAAACAGAACTATAAAATAACAAACAAATAACAAAGGTGTCTATAGACAGTTTTTTTAATCCACCAATTACGTTTACAGTCGACGACGAATTTTACAACCGGGTTTTTATGGAGAATTGATTTAAAAAACAGATTGGGGAAAAGTATTATCAATACAGTCTTTCTCTTTTGCACCATCGTACAAAATGCGATAAGAAGTAATGATATATTTACTTTGTCTTTGCAATTTTGTGACATCATCATGGGAAAGACCCGTTCTTTAAAGCCCTGATCAAGATTCGCTCTATTTTCGCAGCCATATATGAAAACATTTTGCTGTCGACTGTGCCCGTGAAAATCACAGTATAACGTAATCTCTCGCTCTTGACTTAGCCTGAAAAAATAGTAAATTATACATTATAATCATAATAATTAACTATATTAAATTTAAGTAAATTAAAATAAATTTTCAGCATCCTTCTTACCGTTTTATCATTTCTCTTGTGTGCCAAACGGAAGGAAAAGCTTCCTTGAGGTTGGTCTTATAATTCCTGTTCAAATCTCGGCCAGTTAACGAGCAACGATAATTCCCTACGATGACGCCATCTGGGTTCAACATTGGTATAACTTTGAAAACGAAGGTGTCTCTGAGCAGCTTGGCGTCGAGGGTATCACTCGTGAGGTAATCCAGGAGACCTTTCATCATCCAGCTTGAGTTGCTTTCACCAGGATGAACACGAGCTGTAAGCACTATTGCACGCTTTCTCTACAGTGAGAGGGAATCATTTAATAGCTTCAAGAGATGGGCAAGACCACATTTCTATGTTAGAGTGGTGTCCGTACGTATTAGAGGGGTGTCGGTATTATAGAGGTGCCAGTATTGATAGGTGCCCATATTAGAGATATGCTCGCATTAGAGAGGCGATAGCATTGTAGAGAGCTTCGTACTGAAGAGGTGCTCACGTTACAAAGTCCGTATAAGAGAGATTTACCGTATTAGGGAGGTGCCCATATAAGTGTTTTTTTTGTATTTAGAGAGATGCTTGTATTAAAGAAATGCCATTGTATAAGAAGTAGCTAATTAGGGACATGTCTATATTAGAGAGATACTCATATCAGAGAAGTAAAGAAGTGTCTATATTAGAGAAGTGTCTGTATTATAGAAAAATGTCTGTATTAAAAAGGTATCGATCTGTATTGAAAGGTATAGAAAGCATCTGTATTAGAAGTGTCTGTGTAAGGAAAATGCCTGCATTATAAACGTATCGATCTGTATAGAAAACATCTGAATTAGCGAAACATCTGGATCACTGATCTGGATGTAAGATATGCAAGAACTGGTATTAATTAGAGAGACGAGTTGATAATTTAGTCAAACCTTGGCTTCCAAAGGACATTTCGACGGACTTGTGATAGTCATTAGATACACAAAATTTCCAGCCAAGGTTCTTGTCAACGTCCTCTGTTTGCAATACTGCGAGCGACAAGGATCTTTACATAACTTGCTCAGATATTCCTGCAAAGGAAATCATGCATTTTGCGATTTGTTTCCCCAATTGAATCGAGCAACAGCTGTAGCAGAACCACCGAAAGGAATACCTGTAGGTCGGTGTATGTATACGGATAACAATGGGCAAAGTAGCAACGATCTTTGGCGTGTGGAAATACAACAGTCCAGCTCAATGAATACAAGGAATGTTCACCTCTGGCATCTTCTCGCCTGGAACGAAAGTGGATTCAAGTGGTTTAGTTTAGGTTTCTTTTTAAGTTAGTTTAGTTTAGGTTCTGTAGTAACACTGGATCAATAAGAGATGATCCTTACTGGACCTCTAGGAAGAATAGTTTAGAACTGATAGAGTTAATCCAGTATAAATAAAGTTAGCTTAGTTTAGGTTTCCTCCTGTAGTAACACTGGGTCAATAAGAGATGATCCTTACTGGAGCTCTAGGAAGAACAGTTTGGAACTGATAGAGCTATCCAGTAGAAATAAAGTTAGTTTAGTTTAGGTTTCCTCCTGTAGTAACAATGACAAATAAGAGATTATCTGCAGGCTCTTAAGAGAGTTACAGTTATCTTCAGCTATCAAATTACAGATACATTTATTGTATAAATATCAATGACTCTTACTTAAGTTCATTCTTATAATATTTGATATTTGAACCAACTCTTCTCCAGCCAATACCCTTCTCTTTAGCCTCTTGTTCAGAGTACATCAATGGCTTCATACCACAACTGTATAGACTGCCAGACTGGATACAATACAATATATTACAATGGTCAGAGAGACATTAATAGAGACACTGAAGGTGTGTATTGCATATCTCATCAAATACCAACCTTCATCAAATTCATAATTGTGAATCTGTAAACTTTTCCAGGTTGAGTATTCTCAACCCGAAAATAATACCACTGGGTGTACTTCTCTGTGTACAAATCTGTCCGCAACCATAGCTGGTAATCACATGAACCACTGCAAAATCACATTATATATCTTTATAAGCAGAATTAGGCATGCAGCATGCAGTTTGATCTAATTAAAATTAATGTGTATACATTATTATATGTCACCGAATTCATCAAGCTGATATAAATAATTATTAATAGTGGTAACCTACATTTTAATGGCTTTTGATAGGTTGCCACTCTCAAATCTTGATTCAAACCATAACGTCTGCACATCAGATGATGAGATTGATTTCTGCACTTTATTCCCACCAGATTGTGAACTATCAAACTAAACAGTTTAGGCATTGAACAAGCGAGTCACAAGACCTTATGTCCATGCATGGTTTACAGTAGAATCTCTAGCTCTTATGTCTTCCCAGCACATTAATGTCTATCGACTAATTAGTATATAGCTGCATGTTTACCATTTAGAAACATTCCTAACAGGCAGCAATGATGATTCTACTCACATATTTTGAATTTCCAGATTTGTTCTCAAACACAACTTCTCCATCTTCAGGTTTTGTTGGAAAAGGAAGGTTATCTTCAATTTCTCCCAAAAGTTCTGAACCAAATTAAATTAATTGTAATACAATCTATAGGTTATAAATTGTTCAATCAGCTTCGACATTTCTCAAAATGTCCCGGGTTTAATTCTTTCGGATATTTTACATAGAATAAAAGAGTAAATGTTATGGGAAAACAGGTGGGAATAAACTCACCTGAATTATAAAATTTCTCAGGTTCATGTGGTAGGCTATCAAGATGTTGAGGTCGCTCTGAAATCACCTTTATCTCTGCTGGCCTGCAAGACGATAAAAGGTGAGCGGCAACTGGATATACAAATTTAATCTTGCCCTGCTAGATCTAAATTGTTTCATATAAAGATGATTTATCCAGTCCATAATAAATATCAAATTGGCTGCTCACTTGAATGCAGAGTAATCATTAAATATATAATATTATTCAACTATGTCATATTCAACTTACCAACGTGGTGTGTTGATGGAAGGGCTCTGTTTACTGGTCAAGGAATAAAGGTTTCTTGGTTCCCGCAACTTAGATACCTATAACACCATATTTGACCTCTTCATCAAGCATATCACAGATAGTGGTAATTTAATGATAGTGATATGATATATTAATAGTTCTAGCTCACATGCTGTGATAATTAATACCACAGCTTACTTACTTTCTTGCCCTCCTTATAGCTCACAATCAACTGGGTTGTTCTATTATAATCATTGTTGATCCTCCAGTCTTACAAGAGATTAGAAATTTGCAAAATGAGCAAATGAATACTAGCCTTTCCATTTATAATATTCTAAATATAGTCCATAGGTGATAAGCAATTGCATGGAGGTGTTAATTCGCAATGGTATACAGTTTAGGCAAATTTTTTTAAAATACAAATATCTTTATGAACAACAAACGACCATTAATTGACATGAAAAACCTTTACTCATCTCTTAAGGGAATAGCGATTTACCTGGGAACTGCACAGTTTTGCCAAAACTGAATCGTTTCCCGGAATGAATTCTCTTTTTTATGTCATTCTTTGGAGCTATTTTATCTTCCATCACTTGCACCCGAGTGTCCATCGTCACGATCGATCATGACATGCTTTTACATAAAAATATACTCCGCTACCATAGTGTAAAATTTGCATTAAATTGCATTAAATATATCCAGTGAATTGATCACACCAACTTGAGCAGCTATTAATCGTTGAAAACATCACCGATCCACGAGCAATCAACGAAAATACTTCATAATCGTACCAGCCTAAAACTTTCAAACCAAAAGCACGGTGTTACATCAAAAGTACAATCGTACAACTTGTTCCAATGTGTAATGGCTTTTGGCTTAAAGCCGACTCCTTGGAAACAAATGTTGACATTTGCAAAGGATTAACAAAGATATAATTTGCATTTCACACCAAACAACGCGGCAATTACCTTTGAAAATATATCAACCGTTTGGTAAACAAGGCATTGTCTCCTGATTGCACTAAAATGACAAGAAAAGTAAACAAATTCAAATCAAAATTCTACAACAAAATTCGCCCGTTTGAATGTTGCAGAGTTAAAGGGCGAAAGATCAGAGGGATAAGAAGGGTTTGAAATGGATAAAATCACAAATTGTATTGCTTAAAATTTGAAGAAAAATGTCTATTTTATCAAACGAAAACCAATAAATAATCTCCCTGTTTGCGGGAAGGCCCTAAAGACATACTTGAGTAAAGATTTTCATCAAGATATTGTTAAAAAAATGAGTTTTTTAAAAATTTTTTTACATATTTTGTGAAGTAGTATTTGTGGTTGCACGGGGATTCGTGTTGGAAAAACGCTGACTTTTTTCTCGCTTGTGATTGGTCGATTTCGTATGACGAAATCAAAACAAACGTTTTGATGTTGCATTTTTCGTTTGTAGAAAAAAAATCACAAAACAGAGCGTAAAAAGTGCAAAAAAGGTGTATTTTTACAGGATCAGACAACGTTTTTGGATGTTTCAAGACGCAAGTACAGGTTTTAATTTTGTCTTGCCTCTCGGAGAGGCAGGATTTTGGAGAAATGGAAGCAGAGATGCAGGAGGTACAGACGATTTCCCTAGCAATCGTCAAAACCAAGTGAGCAGTCCAAAAGACCTACCACCAAGTGCTTTTAAAGTTTATGACAAGGTTTCGGAAAAGCATAGATACGTTCCTCGCCAATGGACTCAAGAAGAATTCGAAGCTGCTTTGCCCGATCGATTTACAAGGAATGCAACGGTTCGTGAAGTTTTTCAAAACGACTTCGAACACGACGAATTCGTTGTATATAAAGATAACGAAGCTGTTTCATCGAGGGAAAGCGAAAATATCCCCCAAAATTCTCGAACGAAGGCGGAGATCGCGGAGAAAATAAGATATCTTAAAGAAATCTTCGAGAACAGTGGAACTTCTAAAGCCGATTGCAAAACGAACGGTGCTGTGTATACGACAGAAAGTCTTGGAAGAATTGTAACTGATGTCAGCGAGATGGATGAACTAGAAAGATGCAAGGATAGCGAAGCAAAGGTGAAAGTAATCGAAAAAGAAGACCCAGCTGAAATCTCGTACGAAAATGCAGAAATAGTAGAAGATGCTTCTAGCAAAAATCCACAAAAAATACACGTAAATTGTGATCTAGAAACCGAAGTTTGCCGCAACAAATTTTCCAGTTTCCTGGATGCATGCTTGCGATGTCTTTTGAATGTCGGACCGTTTGTTAAAATGGCGAATATCTCCTCAGGAAATAGGCGAAAGCCTGTTATAACGAAGCTTCAAAGTTTCATCGAATCGCTTGAGAATCCAGAACAGTCGCTGCCCGAGGACCCATTCTTGGAATTTCTGCAGAAGATCTCGGAAAGAAGCAACTGTGACGAGGTGCTCGCTGGATTTCTGGAAACTGTTATCAAAGAAACTCAAGCTGAGGACAGCCTGCGTCCCTTGTTCCATGGTGAATTCTGTCATATCAAAACGTGCGATCGTTGTACAACGATTGCAAAAGAAACACAGCCATTCTTGTTTCTAAATCCAACAACAGCACCTGGTCGTCCACCGAATAACGATGTTTTAGATGTGAATTTCGTATCGTCCAGCTTTGATGGTATTTGGTATATTACCACGCGGCAATTTACCATAAAACCTGGGATGACGTTCTCTCATCTTAAAGAAGATTTACTCAGCTGTCCTGAGTTCGAAGCATGCGACCCAAACTCCATCCGTATGGGCGAAGTTAAAGATGGTCGAATTATACGGACATTCAATGACAGTGATGAGCTGGGCACATTACTGCGAACCCTACCATCGACGTCGAGTATCTTCGCGTTTCACGTTTTGAATTTCACCAGCGAGTTTGCAGTGGAAGTCAGTTCATTCAACAGCACAGCAGCATGCTATCAGTTGTACTTCAACTGCGGTCTCTGCCTCAGCGATGGTAGCGATGTCCGGTTGTACATTCACAAGGGCTGTGGTGGGATGGTTTGCCGTGATTGCTTGGACGTGATCACGCAATCCTATCAGGACTGGGAGCTCTGTCCGTGTCCGATCTGTGAACGACCTATGGATCTTGACAAAGACCTGTGCAGAGCGAGAATGAATGACATAGTACCTCAAGAACCACACCCAGAATCGCCTAATCTTCTATGTCAGGTTATGTTTCGCGCAAACAAACCTATTGATGGAGGTATGATAGTTCAATGTTACCAAATGCATGTAAATCAGCATATATTACACTAATCCTAGCAAGTAATTTTACCAATCTATCAGTGATGCACTGTCATCAGCGAACCTAACAACCACGCATTGTCCTAAGTTACCCATAAATGAAACTAAACATGTTATTGTAGTGAGGACTTCATCACAATCATGTCATGAAGCATTTGGAATGTCAATTCCCTCCAAAATCTCTGTTTACATTCCCATCCCAAACACAGCCTGGTTTTACGCAAACATAAACTTGAATAAGGTTTATTTTTCATCCAGGAAGAGAGATTTTCGGTTGCCCTTTGATCGCAACGCTTCCTCGGAGTGTTACAGGACATCATCTGTATCGATGCATCGGCTATTTACTTCCAAACACATTACCAATGAAAGATAGAACTTCGTTCACCCTGCACACCGTCGGCAAATCAGGTTCTAGCTGCTCGGCTTGTCCAAAGGATGCCTGTAGCGGTTGTCTTGTTCGCATCGACGACAACGTGCGAATCAACCGCGACACAAACTTCGTGGTGCATTTCGACGATCTGGCCGAAGAGTCGATGAAGTGTTTCGGAATTCCTAATCCTGCCGAAACAGCAGCTTCTGGTTCGCGGGGATTTTTCGATGGGATTCTGCGATCTTGTGTGAAAGCATCAACTTCAGACGGAATGGTTTGTCCGAAGTGTTCCAGTGTTTGCAAGGTATGTTGATAAACTGATGCCTTTTTTTGTTGGTTGGTAAATCAGTTAGTTCGTTGATTAGTTCTTGGATGATGGTTCCAGTAAAATTTTAGTATTTCACAACCGACATTTCGCATCAAACATTGCAAATTTTACCCATTCAGAGATGACCTTTTTGGCTTTGCCTTTGGTGAAGTACTCCATTCTTCTTGCCTGGCAAAATTCAAACACAGTTTAAATTACCCATTAGCTACAGGCGTTCAGATCATATATTTTAGGATTCCTTGGTCAGTGAGCTACTGTGATTTTGAGGCCGTTTTAAGGGTGGGAAAGCTTAGCCAAGCTGTCTCGGGTTAGTGACCAAAACTCCACCTAGTTCTTATAACACTGTACACCTCATTGATCAATTGTTTTTTAAAGGTTTCGTCATCAATCTCGGAGTTTCCAAAAGTCCTTCTTATTCATCTCAATCGTTTTTACGTAGAGCAAGGCTTACTGGAGGCCACAACGATTGCCGAAGTATCCAGGTTTGCATGCA
Organism: Dendronephthya gigantea; assembly: GCF_004324835.1. Taxonomy (NCBI): domain Eukaryota; kingdom Metazoa; phylum Cnidaria; class Anthozoa; order Malacalcyonacea; family Nephtheidae; genus Dendronephthya; species Dendronephthya gigantea. Next base: position 235,611 of record NW_021163120.1, read on the forward strand.
TGCATAGTCAGCTTTTCACAATCATCTGGAACCGGTTGTTCGAAAAGCGTTTAGCAAAGTTTGGAATAGATAAGCCAAAGTTTAAAAATACTCTCTTATACATCTTATATGAACGACTGAACCTGCATCTTATGCATTAAATATGTATTTACATTAAAAATTAAACTATTTACATCGAAATATTTCAGCTCAGTTGTTCAATAAAGAGATAATTTTGTTTTCCATTTTGAACTTATCCACCGCGTTTAAGCTAAACGCCTTTCGAACAACAAGCCGTATGGACTTGATTGTGTTTTGTACCTGTATTACTTACATTTACGATTCATCCATTGCGATATAATTGTATCCGATCAATTCAACTGCAGGTTTCTGGTGTTACAACATAGCAATAACTCCATCAGGAACAGCGAAGGCCCAGTTTATCAGCTAACAGCTGCTGTCCTCGCAGACGAAAGCGGTAAAGATCCATCGTACAAACCATTCGTACAATCCAAAGACGCTTGGGTGTCTTTTGAGCGATCCCACACGAGTGAAATCGATCCATATCGACAGCAGCTTACTAAAAACAGCGTTCTTTTCTATCAACCGGTCGAAGACAAAGATCCTCCTCAGAATGGACGCGTTTTGAAGATGCCAACGTTTGGGAAAAGTGAAGAAACCCGCGGAATTCATGAGCCAGCCAATAAAATTCACGGTAAAAAGCTTGCTACTATTTCAGAGGAAACATCTATCGCAAAACATTCGTCGGATTTCAGGAAACAAACTAAAAAACGATCAGTGCATCGAAGCAGTTATGACCGACAATTTGAACCAGGCGAATTGCTAATTGAAACAGGTATGTTAGTTGACTCATATGATACGATGGATTTCAATAGTGATTGTAGAAGAATACAGTTTATACAGTTTCTTGAAAGCTGTTAAAATATTGGCATCTGAATATTTATTAGCTAAAACTAGAAGATTTGGATTGAATAAAATCCTTCGGGAATATCGCGTGAGCTAAAAGCTATATTTAACATCTATCCAAACCTGCCTTTAACGATATTTTCGGGAGACACCTCCATGCAAGAGACAGGTATGGATCGTATATTCTATGTAACAGGTGTTGATCTGGACAGAAGGCGAGTTACTTTGAAGCCAGACATCTACAGTTCCCAGGTTTCTTTGGGAGAAATTACCATTCATCCTGACGTCTCAACCGTGGGTATGCCCGCAAACATCGACGGAATCAGTCCAATTTTCGCACAAGAGATGCGTGACACAGCGCCGACAAAGACCAGCCGAGAAACGAAGAAATTGATCAGGGCGGTGAAACGTGAGGACGCGTACGGAATCGTGTGTTCTTTAAAGAGAGGCGCTGACCCTTGTCTCCTGATTGACGACGTTTCAGCGTTGCATTTGGCGGCAGGAATTAAATCCGATCAACGATGTTCAATGGTTAGTTTTCAGTGTTTCTTAATTCGCTATAATTGAAACGGGGCCTTTGTTTTACTATAGGGAATGGACAATTTGCATTTTAAAATAACTCTTTCTACTGTATTCTAAAAGACAGAACTTTCTCACTGATCAATAATGAAAAAATTTATGTTATACTCAATGAGTGTGATTACATCCTTGAGATTAAGTTAGGATTTGGGATCGATTTAGGAACAAGTGGTTAACGCTAATTAACCCTTCCTATTATGAAGTAATCTCAGGATTCGTGTATTTAGATTTTACAAAACATGGAATTATTACCCAGAAAAATATTTCCTAATCCATTTTTCTTTACACCCCCCCTGGTGCAGGTCGCCTACCTTCTGAAGCACTCCAATGATGTGAACGTCGCGACGGGGGACGGGACAACGCCTTTGCACGTGGCCGCGGCGTGGGGCCATCAGGACGCTTTGGAATTGCTTCTTTGTCACGGCGGAGATGCGTTCGACAGAACAGACCAGGATGGCAACACCGCATTCGATCTCGCATCGAAAGATTGCTCCAGTTTCCTTCGATATTACCAAAAAAGCTGCGCCGACTCGCCTGGATCTTTCCCGGGTCCATCCACGAGCTCTCGGGCTTCGATTGCCAATCAAAGACTCGAGGATTTAGTTCGTTGCAACGTCACCCTACCGTCATTCGTACAAGAAGACGTGAATCGCTCTCGTCTGCGCCGGCGTTGGCTCGAAAGGTTCCGAAGTTTTCGCAGCAAATCTTCCGGAGTCTTGAGAAACATTAGGCGACTGAGTAGCATCAGACGTCGATCCCGTATCGGAGTTTTGGTCCCATAGAGGCCGATGGCCCTTTCTCATAATGACGTCAAACGCGGGAAGTTTGACTTCACACGAGGTCTTTGATTGGCTCGTTAGTTTTGCGGGACCCAATCAGACTTCAGTAACATCAAACTTTCCACGTTTGACGTCAGTGATGAGAAAGGCCTATTCACACAGGCGATATTAATGCGTTTCCTGCGATTTTCTTCCTTTGATGGATGTGACACAGTGGATAAGTACGGGATGAAAGAAATAAAGATACTTGTACCCTGCTTATAGACAGAGAATTCTTACAATTCGCTTCTTTGCATCTGTCAAAAGAAGAAAATCGTAGCGAAATAGTTCGTGTGAACATCGCCTAGATACAGGGTTTCCACTTTACGAAAAGCAAAGATGATTTTTTCTCCTTCAACATTATATAATTTTATAAAGAGAAATAATCCACTAAAGAATGCCTAAAGTGTTTATTGAATAACTTGACGATCTACAATCCTCACCCACCATGGCTTCAGGCATACATTCAATTCATTTTATTAGTATAAATTATTATATTAAGTAAAGCAAAGCAAATATTATGAATTTCAAAAATTCTACATCTTATACTTGTAAAACTGTGTTCCATAATAAAGCGTTTTCCGAAGATGTTACTGGTGTTTTAACTTTATGGTTCAAAACCAATACAGGCTAAACGCAAGAATGCCGGCTTTTCCTGCAGATTTTCTGGTATAAAAGTGCATGTTCACTAAATCCTAGATACACGAATTTAATTCTTCAGATTAGGTTAGGCCGATTATGATTAAGTCTTAAATTAGGCTTATGGTTGATTAAGGTTAACGCTAATTTTAAATCAAACCCTAATCCTAAACTAATCTCAAATATTAAATTCGTGTATTCAGAAGTTAATACCGGTTTCCTTTTGTTGCACAAATTAATTATGCACGCAGGTTCCTCTGGGACATTTTGCATTATATTAATGTAAGCTAACTACCGAAATACTCTAACCTAACGGACCCTTATAATCTTTACACAGACAAAATTTCCTAACATGCGGTAGTTTCGCAGCCACACACTTTGGCTGGTCGCCATATTGGTTTATTCTGCTAATGCTGGTTCCCACGATGAACCTTCTTTTGTGATATTTCACGGTAGCTTCGAACAGACCCTCGCTCGGAGAGGTTTGAAATTGCAGCTGATACCGGCAAAAGTATTCTTCGCTCTGCTTGAACACCGCTGCCCCACTAAGATGCGTCTTCACAACCGCCTCATTTGGCCTTTCCAACTGCGCGAAGTTTATAGATTTCAGCGATAACTGAGCGCACATATTTGCACTGGAGTTATCTTTCGACAATAAATCGTTCATATACTCGATGGCAGCCAAACCAGCCTTTTGTATATGCGGGTGGTTAACATCGACCGTGACCCATTGTAAACATGGGCACCAGTGCTCCACCGTCCCGGCATCTTTACACGTCCGGTTTTTCGGGACCTCCACGAAAAGACTTTGCCCGCGCGTGATCCCCGTCGGGAGGTCTGGGTACGAGAGCACGTGACGGAACGTCGCGTAAACGTCGAACCACGACGTAAGCCTCCCCCGGTTTATTTTCAGATTTCTCATAACGTTAGGGTATTTCGATTCGAACCAGGGGGGAAGGATTATCGAGAATAAAGGCAGCCTCTCTTCAAGTTTTCCTTGGACCTGGGTTCTTACCTTACCAAACCTGAGCCCGTGATCGCCCATCACGATGACCAGCGTATTTTCCAGGTGACCCTTTGCCTTCAAATCGTTCAAAACGCCCATTAAAGCCCCTTGGTTCTTCTTCACATTGTTGATTTCGTGGTGCGAATATCCAGCTGAAACGTAGAAAAAATTATTGTCAGTAAATATGCTAAAATATACTGAGATTTCGCCGGTGAACTATAACACCACTGGAACGATATCCAGCGACAGACACGCCAGTATATATTTGCCTAAAGCAAAAATAGTTTTCAAAGTTTTGAGCTGAAACAAACCCGAAAAACATCGGGCTGCGTATGAGACTTAAGCCATTGAAGACTGCCATTTGCGGTGTAAAAATTTCAAGACTTGAGTAAAAAGATAAAGATGTTTTAAATATGAAAACAAATATACGATTGTTGCCAAAAATGGATGATTATAGGCATTTAACTTTGTATTTTTAAAATAACTAAATTGTCAGATTTTGAAATATTATTTATTATTTTGAAATATCTAAATAATTTTGAAACATCTAAATTGTCCAGGGCCCTTTTTTTGGCTTATTTTACGAGATTTTAAAACTAACCGATGGGGTGAAAAATTCTTACCGTTAAAAGAAACGAAGAACTTGAGCTTCTTCGGATATGAGTTAAAAACAGTGCTGACGTATTCCCAATGGATTGAAGGCACATTTCTGTTGTTGATACAGCGGTCAGTGGGGTATCTTGTCCTCCGGGCAATATCCAGGAAGAAAGGACGAGGGTAGAAATCTGTAGGAGGATCTTTGAATCCCATGAGTCGATACTGAAATGGTCCATCCCAAATGCCGTCTTCGGTTATTCCTGTCAAGTAACCGTATTCTGAAAGGAAATTCAAGTATTTTAATCACTGATCTTTAATACTTAATTACTGAATTCCAATACTTTATATTTAGGATTGAATCATTAAATTCCAAGTCCAAACCTTTAGGATTGAATCACTGAATCCCAAGACTAAATCTTTAGGATTGAATGACTGAATCCCAAGACTAAATCTTTAGGATTGAATGACTGAATCTCAAGACTAAATCTTTAGGATTGGATCACTGAATCCCAAGACAAAATCTTTAAGACTGAATCAGTGATTCCAAGACTAAATCTTTAGGATTGGATCACTGAAACCCAAGACTAAGGATCACTGAATCCCAAGACTTAATCTTTAGGATTGAATCATTGAATCCCAAGACTAAATCTTCGGGATTAAATCATTAAATCCCAAGACTAAATCTCAGCACTTGGAAAAACGACCAAACTAATTCATAAAAGCAAGCTAAAAAAAATGAAACAAACCCTTCATTTGTTTAAAGATCCACGTCCATCCATCAAGCGGCTTTGCCCCAGATTTCCCGGTTCTGGCCTCGTACTGTTCTTCCACGTGCTTGCCCGTCAACATGGCAGTTAACTGCGGTGTTGTACCATCACCGTTGACTGTATGCCCGGTGAAGAACAACCCATTATTCTCCGTTATGAACTTGACAACCTCGGGCAACTTACGATGTGTGTTGCCGTATGACAAGGAATCAATGCCCAACACCAAGATGCTCAATGGCATTCCGGGTTTCTTTGCGGAATCCGTCTCAACGTTGCGACTTTTGGTTGCAACTTGCAAGAAAAAGTCCGTCTTGGTTTGACCATTTTTGAAGCGGAACGTGACTTCGATCATGTCGTCTGGTATGTAAGTCTCCGACGTGATTTCGACTGCCGGACCCAATTTATGAGAAAAGTCGCCATTTCTAAGCACTGGACGATAACTAGCAGAGAGAATGTTTGGATCTACAGACAAAGAGAGATTCCTTTTAATACACCAATGGATAGATGCAAGAGTTCTAAACTGTTCTTCCTAGAGGTCCAGTAAGAATCATCTCTTAGTGATCGAGTGTTGCTACACGAGGAAACCTAAACTAAACTAACTTTATTTATACTGGATAGCTCTATCAGTTCTAAACTGTTCTTTCTAGAGGTCCAGTAGGAATCATCTCTTAATGATCCGGTGTTACTACACGAGAAAACCTTAACTAACCTAACTTGAGAGGTCCAGTAAGGATCATCTCCTATTGCTCCAATGTTACTAACCTAGACCAAACTGACTTCATTTAAATCTGACAACTCTAAACTGTTCTTCCTTTGGAATCCCAAAAAAGATACACTCTCATTGAAAAAGTGTTGCTCCTGGAGGAAACCTGCAGTACCATAAACCATGCTCTGCACCTACCAATGAATTTCAATTTTCCATCCCACAGACTGCCATATGTTGTCCCAGGACAATACGGTTTTCCCGTTTCCTTGATATATTGCATGATTGACGGATGGAAGGGATCAAGTTCTGGTATACGGCAACTCACGGAATCCTTATTATTCTCCGCTTTTTTCACCGAAGGACATTCCGCCTAAATAAGAAAAATTAGGTGAAGTTAGATCATTTTGTAGTATTTTCTAGCTCAATATTTCAGCTAACTCAAACATCTTTATATCTAAACTGTTTTTCTCAGAGGTCCAGTAAGGATAATCTCTTATTGATCCAGTGTTACTACAGAATTTAGCTAAATAATTTACCGCTTTATCCAAAAGAATCGAGCTCATCCAATCTTCACTTTCCGGAGCCTGTAAATAAATTGCACAGAAGAAATACAATTAAACTTCAAAACAAACACCTTTAAACATTTTAGTCGAAAGCAGAGAATTAAAAAAATTAGAGTTATCATTCAATGTAAATAAATAATTTGACATGAATATAACTATCACTATCTGCCGGGTTCCTGTGCCCTTCAACATATATCCGCTTAGTTAATAGTTATTATAGTAATTTACACAAAATATGCCAAATTTCCACGGCCATATCTTCCCCGCTTCCCAATATTTCGCAACTAAACTTTACAGGTTTGCCAAGTTTGGGATGCTTTTCCCAGCCGAAGCGGTGAACATTTCTAGTTTTCAAATTTAGTTTAATAAGGGAGCAGCCGTTATTTGAGACCTATATATATATCAAAAAGCTTGCAATAAACTACGATGCATTGTGCTGTCAAAGTTTGTTTCTATGACAGTCTATATTTAACAGTTATTCTGCGAACTCGAGTCGTATATGAGCTATCGGCCATATATGACGAGAGTGAGCAGAATAACTGTTTTATTATATACACAAACTTTGTCGCCCTTTCGGTGCATTTTGGTGTGCTATTATCATCTAAAGCTTGGATTTCTATTTCACTCAACTCCCCAAATCTTTCAGCCATTTTGTTTACTTTCTCTACTAGACAGATATGAGCTAATATCTGTCTAGTAGCCAACCAATGAAATTGCAGCATACCTCATATCTGGCGCTTGTGTATATAATAATAACATGGATTTCGAGGCCTGATTAGCGGAAACCCTTTTTTGAATTTTAACTGGCTGTTTTGTTTATGACTTATGTATTTTTGGATGGCTGTTAAACAGTTTGTACGTTTCATTTGTAGCTACGATAACGGAAAACCTGGTGTTGAATAACGTGCTAATGGTGGTAGATTTCCTACCTCAGCCCCGAGGCACAGCATACCTTAGTGGTGCTTGGTTTCTTTGTGGTGCTTGGTGCTTTGAATATGGTGGGTTTTTTAGAGGGAAATGGTGCTGAATCCTGTGTTGTGACCGGTGCCTGAGGCTGAAGAGTTTGTGATTTAGAATCAGGTGAATTGAATCGTACGGGCTGTTTAGAGGAACTTGGTGCAAAATCTTGCCTTGCTAATGTGCTTCGATTTAGGGTTTTACCATCTCGAAACAATGACAAACCAAGATTATTAAATGGAGCGGACGAGGAACCTTGTGTCCGCAGAGTGCTGGGGTTTTTACTGTCACTTGTTTCAGAATCTTGGGTGCTCAATTCAACCCCAGTATTTTTCTGTAAAATTTTAAAAAAGCCACTTTTTGATCATTTTAAACTTTCAAGATTCTGGGAAACAAAGCCCCCACCCACCCCTCACTGCACCCACCTCTCACTGCCCCCACCCCTCACTGCCCCCACCCCTCACTGCACCCACCCCTCACTGCCCCCACCCCTCACTGCACCCACCCCTCACTGCACCCACCCCTCACTGCCCCCACCCCTCACTGTACCCACCCCTCACTGCACCCACCCCTCACTGCACCCAATTTTTTTAATGAATGAGTCATGCAATGTTTTTCAACACCCTCCTTTTAAATTCATTGAAAAATTCTTGGGCCATACCTCAGTTGGATTTCCTTTTAGTCCTTTATCTAATATTCCACGAAATGAGCTCTGAAATATCATGTCATTCATTTATTAAAAGCTGGGTAGAAGGCTTTCTGAAAAAGTATGTGGCAACTACTCTGGAGTTTGACTATAAGCAATAACTAGCAATTGTATATACAATAAGCAGTGTTATATTATAACATTTATAGTATACGCGCATGCTGATTGGTCGAGAAGGGTGTTTCTATAAATGTATAGAAACACAGGAATTTAAAGAAATAGAAATAGAAAACATTTTTTCCTGTGTTTCTATACAGTTATAGCTGTGTTTCTATACAGTTATAGCTGTGTTTCTATACAGTTATAGCTGTGTTTCTATACAGTTATAGCTGTGTTTCTATACAGTTATAGCTGTGTTTCTATACAGTTATAGCTGTGTTTCTATACAGTTATAGCTGTGTTTCTATACAGTTATAGAAACACTGTAACTCGCCCTACAGGCTCATGTTCCCACTGATTATTTCTTGTTCTCCCGGACTCCTATGTGTGTTTCTATAACTGTATAGAAACACAGAAAATGTTCTCTATTTCTTAAAAATTTGATGGGTTTGAGTTTATTTTCAGAGTTGTTTGAGTAATTAGTGGTGTTGTTTGAGTTATTAGTAGTGAAAATAATACCATGCTTAAAAGTCATAAATATTGACAGCCTATTCATTGCAAATACTTTACCAAGATGTTCATGTATGAAGTGGAATTCTTTGTGGGAGAGGTGCTGGAAGAATGGGTCTATAAATGACATACAACATGGTCAACAAGCAATATTCTGAATGAAAGATAATTTTCATCCAAAGTTATAACCAATTGTACACAAAGTAGTTTTTACCTCAGAGGTCTTGAAATAACTGACCCATACAATTAAGAAACCACAAGCAACCACAAGGAAAATATACAGACGTTGGCTAGTTTGCATCTAAAGACAAGAAAAACACATATATAAGTTTACTCAAAAGTACGCAAACTTCCTTTCCACAAAACAAGAACTTTACAAGCGTAAACTGAGCACTAAGCATTGAATTCAAGCAGGCTGGCAGAGATCAGGGGCCGGTTGTATAAAAACATAGTTAACTTTTAACTATAATTAGTGACAGAATTAACCAATCAAAGTAATTTATTTCTGAGTTAACTGCGATTTAACTACCGAAAATGTAGATAAGTTCCAATATAACCAGGGAACATCGTCGCAGTGTCTTCAAACAACTTAGCATAAACAAAAAAACACTTCTCAACGTTTCGACCCGAGGGCCTTAATCAGGAGAGTTCTCAAGCTAACTTCCCTGACGAAGGCCCTCAGGTCGAAACATTGAGAAGTTTTTTTTTCTATTTTAGGCAGTTGTTATACCTCATTTGATGCTATGCAAAATGTAGGTTAAGAGATTTATACAACTAGCCCCTGAGAGGACACAGTAGAGGCACAAAATATCATTAAGCGCAGCTGGTTGTTTGCACCAAACAGCCAGCAGCTAGCCTGCGTCACTGATGCACTGGATGTATCCGACAATTTAGCTGTTCCGAAGTTGCAGTAGAAGACAAACTGATCGATAATGGCATGTTTTTTGGCCACAATGCAAAACAACCCCTTGACACCAACCAATGCTTGTGTGAGAATAATATTCACTGAATATTAACTATTTGGTAGTTTGACTCCTTATGGCGTAATATGCCAATGGCAACTGGCTAAAAAAGCATACTGGTTGCCACGCAAAAAAATACACAATTTAGTGAGACACTTCAACTTATAAACCTTCTTCAGACTTCAAAGATTGCTTTGTAATTTACTAGTGGTTTAATAGTATTTTTATCTAGAGTCTAGAACTATGTGTATTTATTATTTATTATAATAGAATACGTACAATACCCGAAGTATTGTACGTGTCAGGTCAACTCATCAAGTACACAAAGTCTTCAATATTATTATAAATCGGAAATTTACAAATGAGAATAGTATTTCACTTTTATACCTTAACATCAAATGAAGATGAGTGTCAGAAGCGATGATATTGATTTACATAAAACGGTCTTTCATTCCTAGATAAAACAGTGAAAGTTACCGGTTATAAACAAGCCGTATATTCGACTCAAACAATTTGATATTAGAATGCAGAAAAAATTTTTTACATCCGTTTTTGCAATGTCATATTTCCACACAATCCAATATTAGGTATTCGCAAATATAACATGCGCCGAAATCCGATTGAAATCGTCCGATAATCCAAACATACCTAAAATAATCTTTCCTTGGAGTGCAATATTATTTACTAAAAATGACATAAACTAGGCAGATTTCGGGACACTTTCAAATGCCTGAATTTTGATAGTCTGCAATGTCCACAATGATGCCTTACTGGAACATCGTCTTGACACAATATAATAATTTATTTAAACCTGATTTTTTACAGAGTTAGTAACTCATAGACCTCATAGATTCCGAAACACGAACCGGAATACGTCGACCGTTCTGTCGACTTGGCCACTTCGTCCGACTCGGAAATCACCCTGTCACGGTGTCACGTGACTAGGAAGTGACACGTGTATTCGATTACGAAATCACAATATCAGGAGGGCGAAGATGCAAGTGCAAATAGGGGGAGAATAACACTAAACTGTGCTAAATCCGTGATAATCCATGTTCAGTAAATCCTGGTCATGCCTGAAGATTATCCTTAGTACGCTAAACTCGCGTGTAAACTGAAATTTCCGACTTACTTGCCGACTGTAGCCTTGTTTAAAACAATTTATGTACAAAAGTAGTTTTCTTCATATTAAGGGCCGATAACATGGGTCATTTTCAACCCCGGGGTTGTATTCAGCCATGTTGACCGGGATGAAATCTCAACTCTGGTTTAAAACTTGCCCGGGGCCGAAAATTTGTCATGTAATCGTTTCAACCCAAAGCTGAAGTTATTCGAACATGCGCAGTAGTGTCATTTACGCACGTGACTGTAGTTCTCATCCCCGGGGTTGAAATTATTCATATAATCGAAAAAAATTTCATCCAGTTCAAATGGGCTGAATTCAACCCCGGGGTTGAAAATGACCCATGTAATCGGCCCCTAAGTATTTACCTCTCTGTACGTGGCGTCCCACTGGCCCACCACCCGCTTGACGCCCACCCTTTGTCAAACCCACGCTCTACTGCTAACGAACATCAGTTTCGCCTAATTTAAAGCGAAAATCAAGCCCGTACGTAAAGATAGAGTTTTGTTTACATTTAGAACTGCTATACTTTCAAAAATACGATGTGTTGTCACCATTTTTATTTGCTATTCAGAAAAATCGTAGCATGCGAAGTTTGGCAAGTTCTGGCAATGTCACTTTCCATTTAATCCATCCGCCAGCTGACTCAGTAATCGTTTCTAAATCAGGGACACGCGTTACGGTTGTTGCACCATTTGAAATCTTCAAAACCTTTCCGTACGTGGCATGACCAGCCCAGCACCCACTAACTTGGCACCCATCTCTCTTAAAACACCCACCCCACAGATTAATATCCGGATGTCTCTCTTCTGATTAAAAAAGCGTAAACGCTTGCTCAAAAAGTGACCAAAGGCATTCACTCGATTGTCGTAGGAGCGGAGAAATGAGAATTATAAGCATTAGAAATCCCTGTTCGACGAATATTTTCAAATATATTTAATTTAAAAAGTGTGTGAATATCTTTACATCGAATGGCATTTCCTGTACAAATCAATAAATGTACATATATTCCGCTTCATTTGAACACATCGTGCAGTTTTTCACTTCAATTCAGGTCGGCTCCATTTTGAAACATTATTTCGAGGGGGGGGGGGCTGGTGAATGCCTCTAGTCACTTGCTAAGCATGCGCAGCAAGCGATGCGCAGTGACCAATCGCTTACGCTTTTTAGTCAGAAGAGAGACATCTGGGTATTAATTAATCTGTGCCCACGCTTTATTGCTGAGAAACGTTTTCCGCTTATTCCGTCCTTCCACCCGCTGGCTCAGTAATCGCTTCCAAATGAAACACGTCGGTGTAATAAGAGCAAATCTGTGTAAACATCGATAAACTCCTTCCGATACCAAGCTGATTTCAGTTCAGTCAATTTTAATATCAAACATTTTTCAAATCGGAAACCTGATTTGAATTAAACGGTCCACGAATTTCTTACCAGCTGGAAATATTTCTCGAAAATACATGATCATGCACCATTCATGAATGATTTTGACTTCATTTCAAACTGAAGATCTTCCAAGAGAGCATAAGTTGTCTCAACCCATCGCCGGGCCATCGCCATGGTTGATGCATGACTATAGAAAAGAAAATAAGTTTGCGGATTACAAACGCAATTTTCCCAAATGAATGCTAAATTTAAGGAAGGAAGATGCTGGTCATCTGCAGTTCATAATCACGTGTTGAACAATTTATAGAATGTACCAGATCATAATGGGCATTTTTTGTCCTTCATGATAGGAGTTTCCAGCCAAGATGAGATGACATTTTAATACGGACCTCATGCAACAGGAAACCACTTCATGAAACAAAATTCGCTAGTTCATATTTCTTCTTCTTAAGGAAACTTGATCAAGAGATTATCCTTACTTGATAGAACTATATATACCCATCATGCAGTATAGATAAAGTTAGTTTAGTTTAGGTTTCCACCTGTAGTAACACTGGATCAATATAAGAGATGATCCTTACTGGACCTCTAGGAAAAACTGTTTAGAACTGATAGAGCTATCCAGTATAAATAAAGTTAGTTTAGTTTAGGTTTCCTCCTGTAGTAACACTGCATCAATAAGAGATGATTCTTACTGGACCTCTAGGAAGAACAGTTTAGAACTGATAGAGCCATCCAGTCAAGTTTAGGTCCCTTCTGTGGTAACACGGGATTAATAAGATATGATCATTATACTGGGTCTCTATAACAGCTTATAATCCAATATATATATATAGGACTATACTTCACAGCTAATCTTTTGAGGCACATTTTTGATTTTTTAGCGTTAGACCAGCCGCTGTGAATTAATTGAAAAGTTCAGCAACAAGTTCAATATCTAAGTCAAAGTGTCCAATAGTCCATGAGCGAACGTCCAGGTTTTTTACATCCTATCCTTAACTCATCGCCGATGAAATGAAAACAACGTTTCAATGTGTTGAGTTATTTTGATAGGATTGGATGACCAGCATCCTGACGGCGGGAATGGTGTGAAATCGGAGACCAGGAAAATCCGCGCATTCCAAAACAGGAGAGAGCTAAATGCGTCGTGTTCGTTGCCTTGTGACGCAGTTCAACTCATGCACTAAAGCGATTCGCACGTATATTTCGCGTGGCACTCGTGTCTGAAGTTCAGCGTGGGCTGTTGAATAAAAAGCGATACACTCGAAAGATTTTCAAAAAGGGAAACTTGTTCTTAGAACGCAGTCATATTTACGTTTGAGAAAAGCACATTTTAGCGAAGTGAATGATCAAAAAACCATGACTCGTATCATCGTGTATTTTGCTCTACTCTGTGCCCTTTCTACGTTCGTGGAAAGCGCAAAAATTAAAGGTAAGTTGAATGAAACATTTGTATTAAATATTCATGCTATAGCTTCAATCGCACCATACCGTTTCTGTTTGATCAACACAAACGAATTGTTTTTGCGTAGTTGTTTTATCAATTGTTGTATTGTATGGGACTATGGGTATTTGTTACTGACCCACGCGCAAAACTCATAGAGCTTTCGAGAGAGAGAGAGAGAGAGTATATAAGCGCGTAAGTTATAGACGTATATACAAAAAAGTACGGTTGAATGCTCTAGTGTTTCAAATACTCTGTTCTGTTATTACGGATACAAGCGAGGTCTAGAAAAGACTCTTTCAATTGAGTGTATAGCCTTTAGGCATTATATATCGTTATGAATATCACTAGACATCAGCGCTGCATCAATTATCAAAGCGGGAAAGATATTATCATCGCTATATTGTATAAACGTATAGTGTTAAGTCTTGAATTGCGATGCGAATTTTGTTATTATAATTAGCATCTGTTGCTATTCAAACCATTGCCGCGTCTGAACGCTTACCAACCGCTTAATCTTGAAAACAAACATCTTGGCTTCCTCCTTGGCGCTTACAGAGACATATCTGAAAGCGTTCTGTTTTGAATTGAAGCCAGATAATTACATAATGGACACATATTCCTCTCTGCTTGTATTTACGTTGCTGGTAAAGTGAGTTTACGGGAAGTCTTTGATTTATAAAAGAGCTCTTCTGTCTTAATATTAAACTGCGTCACAAAAACGACCTTTATTGTTGCTAGTTGACTCGTCAGTCGGGCGTTCATCGTCTTCCTGTACGTTCAAGAACACGCAAAAGCCGATAAAAAACATAGTACGTTTGTTCGTGAAGTGTTTTGAGTGTCACGAATTCATTGATAAGCTCTGAAAGAGGGAATCCGTATCGCCGATAAATTTATCAGTTTATTCTATTCGCCTGTCTTCACCGGTAAGAATTAATCTATCGCAAACTCTTGCAAATTTGATAAGAAACAGCCCTCAAACATACCAAGTACATCATCAATAAAAGAGATCCTTTATCGTCTACTCACCTTGTCAATGAGTACAACACTGATTTGTCAATGTCTGTAAAACTGGGATTAAATATGAGAAAAAAATTAGTCCTTCCGAGAGCTCTAGTGAACTGCTTATCCTCAGCATCCAACTCCAGTATTACAAGATGTATAAAGGCAGATCTACACGATGCGATTATAGTCGTATTCGATTCTTATCCTGACGTATGAAAATGACTGGTAACGCCACTCTTTCTGTTCATCAGTTTTAACGAAATTTAAAATGTGACATCTTTACACGCGTTTATTCGAATACATACGCCAGCATACGAATCGTATACGACTAATCGCCTAGTGTATAGTCGGTCCTAAGAACACGAATCCCCATGGATACAGTTGTTGTTTATCCTCAGTTAATAAGGAAAGATTGATCTCACCGGAATTAGCCCACACAATTTCACGCCTGATCCCATAAGGCCAACTCTTGACTGTATTTGGCATTGACTGCAATAAAAAACAAGTCATTTTCGACAATGTTAAAGAGCCTGCTATATCGATCGTGTTTTCGGCCCAGAGTCCTTTTAAAACCATCTCGACTACGCGAAGAAGAATGCGAACAATCTTGCTGATTAAAATCGCGTTGAACGGTTGAAGACAAACTAAAAACGCCTATGGCTATATAGCCTGCAACGCAGACTATATATACCCAAATATATAGTCTGCGTTGCAGGCTAATGGCTATAGTAAATATCGCAAAGTATTGCAAAGTATATGCCAAAAGTTGTATGGTATATATTAGCTTTTCATGAATACTTCGATCATTGGTAGAAAAATCGCCATGCGCTTTCTCAATTAAGGCAGATTTCGATCTACTTACAGCGGAAATCGTTCGCTAGCGAAATATTAGCCTGCAATTTTTTTGGAATTTTAACAGCATAAATAAATTAGACTTGACTGCTCCCAATTCAAAAGAAAATACGCAAATATTTCGCTAGCGAACGAGATCGCCGTAAGTGGAAATCTGCCTTTAGGCGTGCCCGAATTCAGAAATAAAGCACTAGAAAGAATAATCAGTTTCTGGTAACATCATAAACTAGGGTTCAGCCTGAAATTCTCTCACAATCTGGGGGTATTTCAGTCAGGCTGGGCGAAGAATTCTTTATCGCAAGTACGTGAAATAAGAAAATAAACGAACAATTACCGCATTAAAGACAATAATAGCAACTTTCAATTTAAAAAAATTGAGCTTGTCTTTCTGAGATCATTAAACACTTCATAATATCTTATTGAGACATGTTGTTGTTACGTTTGAAATAAGATGAGAATATACCTGTGGGATATTCTGAATAATTCATGTCTCGAATAGAATCTTCTCCACACTTTTCGTTTATTCACGATTGAAAATGCTCCAGACAGGATACCAATCACAATCGATCATGTCACCTTGTGAAGAGCACCTGTCCAGAATCAAAGCGCTTCAGATTTTAAAACAAGGACCCATTCACGAGACACTTTTAATTAACTTGCAACTGCCCTGACTCGACAAAAGTCGCAAGAAATATTTCGTTCGACTTTGAAACATCAAGCTGTTCGAAGTTACATCGGGCAAAGTTGTTTGGAAACTCTAGAATTCATTATTTTAAAAGCGATTTTGATGGATTTTCGGAGTTTTCGTGCGGAAAGTTTTTGTGTGGATTTGAAAAGAGTTAAATTTAATTAAAAATCCATTATGGTTTGGTATATGTCCCAAAATGTTTTGAATTTTTTGGGGTGTGTCTTCTATAATTGGACTTAACCACTCGACGGAGAAGCACGGAAATGTAATTGAACATACCACCTATCTTTCCTGTTCAACCCGACCCAATGAGAGTCATGTGACCAATATCTAAAACGGAAAAAAATACTAAAATCCTGTAACTATCAGCGACAATTCTATTTGCATCATTGTCCTAGATAGGTTTTACCTTCAGGAAAGATCTGTAACCATATGTGTGTTTTTGTTTTTTCCGATCCGCCGTCCTGCGCTTTTTTCCGCCCATCCGAACACCCACGTCGCTTCGCCGGCATCCGCATTTCCCCTCGCCCATCTCTCTATCCCACCGTGCAATTACAACTGTGCTTGCTTATTCACGCATGATTCTATCGTATTTGTCTGTCAATAACAGCCGATCTGTCAATCAGCATATTCACTATTGAAGGATAAAACGCAGTATCAACATATTCACGAGATATCGCATCTTTGGAATGCCCATCAGGTTCCAAGGAATTTCCTTTTTTTGTTTTTCCAAACCGTCAAGCACTCTCAAACAAGTTACACATTTTTCGCAGCATCGATTCGCTTTTTCATCCGTATTACCAGAGACATTACATCATTGATAAAATTTCTATATATCTTTAGAAGTATTTGGCGAATTTTATGCCCTCCTTATGTATATTAAATAAGCCGTCTGGACTATTTTTAACAAAACGTAATAGAATCATAATGCGACGAGGTTGCCAAGAATTCGAGAAAATTTTAGATTGAAAACAACCCCATCTAGGAACAGCAATCCTACTAACATTGATATATGAGTATAATGTATACAAAACTTCAATTGAACTAATTATTTTTCATCTTGTTGTGAACCGGGTGTAAAGTCCTAAAAATTGTCACAAACAGAAGCCAAACAGGTGCTTTAATTTGGTAAAAATATCGAGTCTTGCGAAGGTTAATTGGCCCCATGTTTGCAACGATTTTGAAGCCTTTTGATGTTGAATGATGTAAAAATTGTTACTAATCAATAACAGAGCCAGGGCGATACTCCTCAATCGATTGAATTGTTTGGATAATGTATATTCCTAATCGAGCTCTGGGTCGAGTGGAATCATCTTTATACCAATGGTTGAATACGAGGTGTTTGTGGTTTTTTCATTCAACAAGTCCAAGTGAGCTTTCAAAATATTTAAGGAAGAGTCAACAAAGTACTTGAAATGAATCGACACCATTCGTGACACACGCTCGCCTGTCTGCGTGAAATCTACCCTGCGAATTTGTCCCAAGGCAATAAGCTCTTCCAACCGGGTATTTTCGCAAACATTTTTTGCTCTGCATATGTCCGAAGTGTCGAAATAACGCCAGTGGCATTTATCATTGAATGTTTGAAAATACGCCAAGCACAGCAACCTGATCCATGACATCTAAATAGCCGGAAATTCCACGATTTTTTATGTCTGTCCAATGAAGAGCTTATTGAAAGGACTTGCAATCGACTTTGTTCAAATTCAATACCACCCAAGTGCACGAACAATTGATAGACTGTTCACACGATTCATTTTTGTCGGATACAATTTGCTTCTCACGAATGGAATGAAGTATGTTATTTATAAAGCATTTAAGCAGTATATTGCATTCCCTTGCGTTTTTTACTGTCCATTCCCTTGCGTTTTTTACTGTCCATTCCCTTGCGTTTTTTACTGTCCATATAACATTGCTACTCAACAGACAATACTGCAGAAATGAATTGGATCCGACAAACTGAATTAGATAGTGTGGACAGGCCTGTAAAAGGCCCGTTTACACTTGCGATTTTCGCTGCGATTTCGTATGCGATTTTCTTCTTTTCATAGATGTGAACGAGTGAATGAGTTACTGATGTTCAAATAAGAACTCTTATACATTTAAGCATACGTAACTTATAACTCGTTCACATCTACAAAAAGAAGCCTAAATTTGCCTAATTTGCCTAAAGAGAATATATATACGTGAGCTATTCGGCTGGTTGCATAGAAACGAGGCATTGAGGAGGATTGTTATGTAAGGGGGGTGCGTTGTTATGTAAACGGGGGGGGGGGTGCATATAGGGGAAGATGCATATGGCTGGAACGAGGGTATCTCATATGTCACCAACAATCGGGATGTATTGTTTGTGGCCGGTTGCCAAGAAAGTTAACTCAAAATAACAAAGCATTTCATTCATCAATGATTCCCGACAATAGCCATCGCCGACCTTCGGTGACATATAGGAAGCAGACCTAAGAATAGTTGACTGAACTACAATCAAGCCTGCCAGTCAAACTTTCATCAACTTTAATGACTAGAACACGAGTTATATCAGTGTTGATTGGATATTACCACGCACAGTCTAGTCAACTCTCGTCAACTCTCATGACCTGGTCAAACGAGAACAAGAGTTGCATGAGAGTTGATTTGATATTACCACTCGTACCAGTCAAACGAGAGGAAACTCGTCAACTCTCATGACCTGGTCAAACGAGAACAAGAGTTGCATGAGAGTTGACTGGATATTACCACTCGTACCAGTCAAACGAGAGGAAACTCTCGTCAACTCTCATGACCTGGTCTAACGAGAACAAGAGTGGCATGAGAGATGCATATGACTGCTCGTTACCACCCTTAGTAGAGTTTCATAGCCGTTTCAGTTATGATAAAATCGGTCAGGCTTTAAAATGATTTTCTCTCATTCCAGAGGTGTTGGTTATAAGGTTGAACACATCAGAACCGGAAGCTATTGAAGAGACTATTACATTTGAGACGGGAAAAGAAAAGACCGGAAGCGACTCGGGAATCGTCGAAGTGAAATACGTCGAAAAACCTAAGCCATCTACAACAAGAAGACCCGTTGTAGTGAAGACGAGAAAGCAACATAATCGTCATCTTAGACGACGATGCTGTCATGCTGGAGAACTTGCTGCCAAGCATGGTTTAAGCTGTTTGATTCCACGTCATTTCAATCGCTTTTTCTTCAACCTCGTCACTCAGCATCGCATGAAGTATCAGGGTACCATCAACAAGAATGACCGTCACAGATTCCGCTCGAAAGCCGTCAAGAATATTTACAAAAACATCGGGTTTTGCGTGAAGCGTCAAAGGAAGAGTGTCGTGCAAAAATGCTGTCTCGGTTACAAAACGAAGCAGCGCCGTCGCTTCCAGGGATAAAAGGCTACACAGAGGAACAACACGTGATCGGGAAGGACAATGATGGATAATTGTGAAAATCTTTGCGATCAAGCGGAATAGTTTGGGATCACACAAAAACTTGTACATAACTTTATAAAAGCACGTATAATTTAGCATAGACATAACCTACGGTATAGACCTAAACAATCTATAACAATATTTGTATAATAAGATTTTTCAACCAAATGGTTGCTTATATGATTGTAGAACTTTTTTAAGTTTAAGCAGAAAATTTCGGTTAAAATAGTTAAATATATACTTATTTTTTTCGTAAATTATTGTATATATACTTAAGAGATTTTTGTTGGAAAAAATATTTACACAATATTGTTGTTGCTTACCTGCTGAGTTAGTGGAACCAATTACAGTCTATGAACTATAAAAAACCGAGGTAGTTGAGTTTGGCAAATATTTGATACTTAACTGATTGGCTACGTTTTGGATTTCTGTTTACGGCGTTTCATTTTTGCAATTTTTCGGCGCACTGTTTTAGGCTGTTTGACCTTTATGGGTAATTGAAAAGTTCGATGATTTATGAGCACCACAACAGGCTTCTCAGTTACCCCGCATCTGTTCTGGTCCCAAGCTATTTTGGCATAGCCTCCAATCCCCCAGGCTTCCGACCAGGAATTCTTGATAAGCCAGTAGGGGGTACTTCGTTCTACACCATAGCCAACCACCAACACTGTATGACTGTTATCGCTGTTGTCTGAAATAATAGCATAATTTTAATCTAAGAAAGCGATTTACTTCTAGTAATACCTTTATCACTTCCAAAGTATTCTTCCTAGAGAGACCTAGTAAGAATCATCTCTTATTTATTTATACTGGATGGCTCTATCAGTTCTAACGAGAGGTCCAGTAAGGTCTTCTCGTATTGTTCTTCCGAGAGGTCCAGTAAGGTCTTCTCGTATTGATCCAGTGTTACTTCAGGAGGAAACCTAAACTAACTTAATTTATCCTAGATGGCTCTATCGGTTCTAAACAGTTCTCTCTAAAGGTCCAGTAAGAATCATCTCTTATAAATTCAGTGTTACTACAGAAGGAAACCTAAACTAAACGAACTTTATTTATACTGGATAGCTCCATCAGTTCTAAACTGTTCTTCCTAGAGGTGCAGTAAGGATCATCTTTTATTGATTCACTGTTACTACAGGAGGAAACCTAAACTAAACTAACTTTATTTATACTGGATAGCTCCATCAGTTCTAAACTGTTCTTCCTAGAGGTGCAGTAAGGATCATCTCTTATTGATTCAGTGTTACTACAGGAGGAAATCTAAACTAAACCATACTGTATATACACTGAATAGCTCTATCTGTTTTTGACAAATAAACAGTTTTTTTTCTGGCTGTACAGGTGTATCAATGATGCTATGATATAGATATATGATATCTTACCGCATTCTGGGTCATCATAAATTCCCCATCCGTAAAACTTGAACGTCATAGGACTGGCATTGATAGAAATCGCAGCTGTGCCATATTTAGCTATGGCGATTTTCAACGCAGTGTTATTACGTTTGGGTACGTAAGCAAATGCATCAATAGTCGCGCCACCTTTCTCATTTCCGTTCGAATGACAAGCTCCTTCCTAAACATACCAATAACAACATATCAGTGGCTGACGGTAAGTATCTACCTAATATGAACGAGTTTTGTGATTGGCTTTTTGTAACAATAGTGAACAGTGTTTATGATTCGTTCTTTTAGAAATCAATTTCTATAGTTCATTGTGTTTTATTGTTATCATCAACCGATAGCAAAGCTTGTTCATATAGGCACGTATCGACCCGTGGCTGGTAGTAATATACTTGTATTGCACCAACCGACATTTAATTGTAGTTATGGTTCATTTTTTGTTCACCTGTGCTAAATAAGGTCCGTAGCTATCTTCAGTGCGCAGAGAATGAAGATAGACCCAACTGAATGCTTTGCTATACCAGCCTCCTTTGCAACCCTCGTTACCAGATCCCCAAGAACAATCCATAATCTGCTGGGCGGCTAATGGAGTAAGATTCCCGGTCTAGCAGATAAAAAAAGGAATTGAATATTTTAATTGAACGATAAAAGTTAAATTCAACTGATTATACCAGAAGTCTCACTCTGCATTTTGCTAATGTTTTCGTGTCCGAAATTTTTCAGACGTCATTCTACGCAATTCTGCGCGCGTCATTCTACGCATTCACGCAATTCCTGGTATGTGCAGGAACTTTGTACCCCCATGAAAAAGTTCCTGCACACACCAGGATTGCGTGAGCAAGACACACAAATTGGATACTAAAGGCTGTTTTCCACCTACGCGTTTTTCATACGCACGTACACGCACGTAAAAGTCTAAATCCTTGTACATGTTACCTTTGAAAAAAACTAATATTTTAGTATGCATTAGTTGACCTACATCTTAAATAATAAAAATTCCGTACGTGTACGTGCGTTTAAAAAACGCGTAAGTGGAAAGCAGCCTTCAGCGCCATAAGCGCCATAGTGCTTGCGTGTGCTTGTGTATTTGGCTTGCGACCAATGCCACAGAATACCTAACAGAAGTAGAACTCCTGTACTTTTTTCATAAGTGTGATTCGTCATGATTCGTCACTTAGCAAGTGCATTTTTTGAGGTAGTCACTCCCCTGCCAATACTAAATATGGGTTGATTTTAGACATTGGCAGGGGGGTGACTACCTCAAAAAAATGCACTTGCTAAGTGACGAATCATGATGAATCACACTTACGAAAAAATAGTATAGAGTTCTACTTCTGTTAGGTATTCTGTGCCAATGCAAAGAGTGAGACTTCGGGTATAATGTCTATTCTGTGATAATAGCAAGGTAATTGTATTCCCAGTATTCTGACCTTCAAGAACTGACTGGTCTCCAGAGCCTGGGCCGCTACCAAGGCATAACAAGAGGCGCAGTTTCCTTGACTACGGACTGGCCCCACGGCACCTGAACAAATAAGCGTGCCATAAAACTTTTAAAGCCGTGTTTCGCTGTGCTATTTCTCTTGCAACTTGCAAATGCTATTCTACTTTTAAGGGATGTACATTAGTGCGGAGTCTTCAAAATGAAAGTGTAAGAAATGTCCATGGAGTGTAATAAACACAAACGTTTCATAGTTGTAAATTTACATATCTTAGAAATAGAATTGTATTAATTGCAAGTTGCATTGCATATAGTGTAAAAGGGTCTTAAGAAAGCAAAGGTGAATTAGCCTTTCTCTGTTACTTTCTCACGATGACGGTTTTGAAAAAAAGTACGTTTTTATTTGGGCTTCAAAATATTGAAAGAAAGAGGGATGTATGAAAATCAACTGACTGTCGAAATCTAAAAACTTAGGGAACAAACCACTCAAAGGTTACTGCTGTAAACCTACCAAAATCTCTCCAGTCTAAGGAGTCAGGAACACCGGATATGTTGAAAGCACCTTCATCGTTGATCAAGCTGCCGTTACTATGATGGTCCACATAACGGGACTCTTCCTTAGAACCCCGGTAGCGAATGTATTCATCCTTATCAACGTCAGTCATGTGATTTGCCGAGAGTTTAAAGTTTAAATTTTTACGATTTGTTGAGTGGATAAACCTAAAATAGACAAACGGAAGAGATAAAGAGTTTCTGGTGTTAAACACACCAACTAGCTCCCCTGAAAAAGGTCGAAACATTGTTTCCTAGCCATGTTTCATGAAGGTAGACAAACCAGGAAACATTGTTTCCTAGCCATGTTTCATGAAGGTGGACAAACCAGGAAACATTGTTTCCTAGCCATGTTTCATGAAGGTGGACAAACCAGGAAACATTGTTTCCTAGCCATGTTTCATGAAGATGGACAAGCCAGGAAACATTGTTTCCTAGCCATGTTTCATGAAGGTGGACAAACCAGGAAACATTGTTTCCTAGCCATGTTTCATGAAGGTGGACAAACCAGGAAACATTGTTTTCCAGCCATGTTTCATGGTCAAACCAAGGAACCAAATGTTTGTCTGTCGAGAATGAGCAAATTCCAACAAACCTCATATTGTGACGGAACAAATGTCTTCTTTTACTCATTTCCTTCCTCCCTTTGTAGGATTTCATATGACGACGTCGGAAGATAGAGTACAGTCTTTCCAGGTGTTCCTCCTTATTTCCATGATGTGAAGTCATGAACTCTTGCATCGGATTGGTCATAAAGTGGGAGTCAAGTTTGTGACTCCAATTGTGACACCATAAGTCTGAAAGCAATGTAATAAGAGGAGATGAAGGAGAGTTGGTCGGAAATATCAGGGACCGCGGAGCAGGGTGGCTCGCTGGGCTTTAGCCCCACCAATAATTTTTCCGTAATTAGTCTTTAATTTTGAATATTTTTTAGTTAGCTCAAATTTACAAGCTAAAATTTGAGCTAAAAATTGACCATTAAAACAGCGTGGTTATCCATGTCAAAATATTTGACATCATAACCAAAGCATGATTATATTGTTTAATGTTTGTATATGAACGTCAAACATGCTGGAAACTTTACATAGGACAAGCATTTGACCATTAAAACAGCGTGGTTATCCATATCAAAATACTTGACATCATAACCAAAAGCATGGTTATATTGTTTAATGTTTGTATATGAGTACCAAAATGCTGGAAACTTTACATAGGACAAGCATTTGACCATTAAAACTGCGTGATTATCCATGTCAAAATATTTGACACCATGCATAACCAAAGCATGGTTATATCGTTTAATGTTTGTAAACTATATGAGCGCCAAACATGCTGGAAACTTTACATAGTATGTATTATTTTCCAATAATCCTTTGAGAGGCATTTGGGGCAATTTCAGGCGCCTATGTATATTTCAAAATTTTCCCTGACTCTCCTAGCAGGCGCGCGGTGCCGAGCCCCAGCAATACGAAAAACGCTCCGCGCTCCCTGAATATCAGAGAATGAAGAGATCAGAAGAGGATGTGAGGTGGTAGACATTGTAGAAAAGATGAGGGAGGCAAAGTTGAGATGATATGGACACGTAATAAGAAGAGATGAAGGAGAGCTGGTCAAAAATATTATGGAATGAAGAGATGAAACTAAGTTCGTCAACGTATATATACAAAACAAGATTCACCTTACCTGAAGGCAGCTCAAAAACTGAAACATTTGGCTTCCATTCTTCGAAGGAAATATATTCCAAAACATAATAATCGTAATGGGTTGCCAAAAGGCTGTCGTAACCTTTCATTTCATACTTGACTGGGCGATGTGGTTCGGAGTTCGTCACCCAAAACGTGTAGTCATTATTAAGGTCGTAGGTTTTGTAATGATGCTTCCATTTCGTGGTTTCTGTTCCTTCTAAAACCTCAGTTCCAGCAAACTGCGTAGGGAAAAATAAAAGAGCTAAGACGAAAATGTTGGTAAATTCCAGCCTCTTGCACGACAGAACATTTTGATGTGCATTCTGGTTTGTGAGAATTCCGAAGCGAAAACAGTTCATATTTCGATCAAAACCGTGCATTTATAACTATAAAATTGCATTTCGAAGCTGTTTCAAATTTTTAGCATTCGTACACATAACCATTGCTCTAGCCTTTCATATACGGATCCAGTTTAACTCCTTTGCAGTAGGAATCACGTGCGTTACCTCAAACTCCTGAATATTTGGCAGTATTGGTTGCGGTATTATCGGGATCACCTTCGTGCCGTTCCTATACCAGCAACCCTTGAAATTCCCGCGTTTTTCATTGTACATCGGCACTACTTTGAATGCTGTTCCGTGCGCTCCCAAATCTGAGCGCTGGAAAGTCTGGTCTGTTCCTAAACGAATAAAAAACACAGAGAAAAAAAACAACTAAGAGAGCCACTTTGAAATTTTAAGATACCAATTACTAAACATGGCGAATATGTCGAAGGGTGTTTAGCTAAACGGTGGATAAGTTCATATAATGAAAAACAAAATTACCTATTTTTTGAACAACTGAGCTGAAATATTTCGATGTAAATAGTTTAATTTCCAATGGCAGTACATATTTAATGCATAAGATGCAGGTTCAGTCATTCACATGCAAGATGTATGGAAGTATTTTTAAACTTTGGTTCATGCATCCACCGTTTAAGGTTTGCCTTTGGAACAACCGTCTCAACAGCACTTAACCCGACCATTTTTGCTGTCGTTTACTGCACGACTGACCTTTTTTCACCCTGACACCCTTTGCTGTACTTACCATAGTAGAAATCCACTCTGCTCCTCCGATCTCTTCGACTAAACCATATCTCGAACGGTTCCTTTATTCCACTGTGAGGTAGTCTCAGCAATCCCGTACTGTGGTAGTTCACAGGAAACACGGGGCGCGGATGTCGACGAATCATACGACGAAAGATCTCGATAGTCCTGCCGAAATGGAGTCGGCCTGATTTGTTTACAACGAAACAAACGGTGCATAATATAAACAGTACAAAGAAACCATTAAAAAAACGAGCATTCAGGAACATTTGTCGCGATGCTCTTTTCAATTTACAGCAAAAATAGTGTACTTTCCGCGAGATTTACTGCAAGAAAAGTATTTTATTTGAAGTGAAGCCAACACTGCATCAACGAACGACAAAATTTAAACATTGTTATGTACGTCGAGCGTTGATTACGGGTACCAGTTATGGCAGTATTTTTATATAGTTAGATCAATTTCATGTACATTAATTCTTTTATACTTTGCATGAAAACGGCCCCTTGAAAATCATTTTTAATGAAGGTCTACGGTTTTTAAAGAAGTTTTAAATAAAAATAATAGACACTTGGTTGTTTACGTTTGCCGAGATTTGAGTAGATTCAACGGACTGGGCATTCACGTATTAAACAACGGCCATATTGATAGCCCCCAGAGTATCTAATTTGTGTTGAAAATCGTGTCGAAGTGGCGCGCCTGGAGGAGAGAGATTCTTGTAGTTTCTAGTTATTGAATATTGTAAAAGCAAAAAAAATATCTCCAATCAAAACAATGAAAGAACGGAAATTTTCGTTACTGGCCTGGGTCACGACAGAAAGAGGACTCGATATTAGGACTGGATGAAATGAAGAGCAGCGTCTGCAGCGAGATGTTTTCAGAACAATGAAGACATGGAATGGAAACAGTCTGATCGCAAAACCACGACTGGATGGAAGAATACAGGTAGTAGTATAACCCACTGAGCTATCTTATTATAATTCCTGGAGGATTTCGAGAAGTATAACTTATTTGAAATTATGGAAATGCAATGGAACGTTGTGATCTCTGCATCACACCTGGATAAATCAAAGGGCAGCGAAATATTTTCTAAATAGGCAAGCCATAGGAACACTTTGATCGCAAAAAAACCTGGATGCATTATGTGACGGTATTACGAATGTAACCGCAAAGCGCGAATTTAAGACAACGATTTAACATAAACTGAAACAACTTTATTGGATATATTTTAATATAATTCTTTTCTATTTATTTTTATAGCCTCGCAAGTAGCCAAGCTGCATATGCGGTGTTTGTAACAAACACCATTGCTTATACAAGATCAGACACATATATTTTTGGACGTTGGTTAAACCAAAGTTACGCCCAAATTGCAAGTACACTACACTCAACTTATTGGCACGGCACGGCTGAAATTGGTGTTTATTAGTGTTCAGGCTACCAAAACAAATGGAATAGGCACCTTTAGCCATGCCGTACCAATAAATTGAGTGTAGTGTAAACGGGGCCTAAGATACAGATATGAAATCATTGTCTATTGATATCTATTACCATTGTTGAGTCGCGACAGCACCCATCTCGTGACAATGGCGTGAAAATTACTGAAGACGAATGCCAAGTGTAGCATTTTATAAATAAACTAAACGAACTAACAATTTTTTCTTCTTCAACATTACATGTCGACATAGCTCAGAGAACTGAGTGCATCAAATGGCATGGCATACTGTTCATTCTTCTTTCCAACGTTTACGTTAATTGTAGGCAACGCTGGAAGCTTCTCTTCCAAAGCAGATTTCGCACTTCGCGAGATGAAGTAAAAACAGCCTGGCGGAAGAAACCCGTTGAAGCCCGAAGCGGCAGAGAGAGTGTAGGCTCCCATCTCTTCGAAATAAAGCCAATCACCAACCCCGCATTCTGGCAGCATTACGTTCTTGGTGACACAATCCATGGAGTCGCAACTCGGGCCCCAAATGCTCGATGGGTATTTCTCTTCGTTGCCATGGAGATCACGTAACGGCTTAGCGTCGACGGTGGAATGGTCAAAGATGAGGCAATTGAACGAGCCGTAAACACCTTCGTTGATGTAGTACATAAAACCCTTGATTGAAAAGGATTTGTATGGTCAGGATTTGGATTATATTTAAAGCTTAGGATTACGATTAAGGATTGGAAATATGAAGAGGATTAAGATTACTTACCCTTGTTGTTTTGTTTTCATGATTTCCTAGATTGCAAAACATTTCCAAAAAGAATATTTAAAAATGTCTTTTATGTATAATAGGAGATGAAAATATATGATGATGTAAAAGGAGACTGACACTGAAATGAAACTGAGACTTTAATACTAATAGAATGCCTATCAGTTCTAAAATGTTCTTCCAAGACGTTTAGAAAGGACCATTACCACAAAGACAAGTCACGGAAACAAACCTTTAGTGTCAATAACCTTTAGACTTGTTTCACGTATTGAGGTCACATTTGTCACTAAAGTAAATGCTGTACTGACATAGAAACGACCAGGTTCTGCGATGATCCTTACTCCAGAGCTCACGGGGAAACACTCGTCCAATGTCTTATTCAGTACAGAACAGACCTGGTCAAAACGAAAATGGTTAGCTTCTTAATGATAATTTGTTAGTAAACCCAAACTAACCCTCAGTAATGGCATTATCACATGCAGTGTTTTATCAACCTGACGTTTATATATGTAGTTGCAAAAATAAAATCAAAAAGGTTTTAAAGAGCATTAAAACAAGGCCTCACATCATAAAATTGCGGAAGTTTAAACATGCAGCCTAACAAAGGGTCTTATCATAAATTTTAGCATGTCTCAGAGACAACTTACTTGTTCAAAGCAAATATCTTTGCTGGCAGAGCCAGGGAAGCCTCCTCCAACATCCAGGAGAGAAAAATCAAATCCAATCTCAGCCTGAAGATGAAATTGAAACATTAGCAAAATTACAACATTACTTACAGGCTATTTTATCTCTGGCCACTTTATTTATTTTACAAGTCTTCTTATATTTTACAAAGCCGAACGCAAGCAATTTTTTAACCTATACTTTACAAAAAACCATACTTTACAAAAAACAGAAAGAAGTTAATAAGAATAAGGAAAACTGTGCACACAGAGTATATCCAGCTCTAAGAGTAATTCAATATGGACTAAAGGCCCTGTTTGACACGGTGCAATTTTTCTTGCAATTCCACTTTTGAGAGATGTATATTTGGGAACAACGAAACTTTAGTGTTTATTACATTTCATGTACTTTTCTTCTGCAAGACTCTTCACTAATTTACACCTCTTAAAAGTAGAATTGCATTGCAAGTCACAAGAAAAATTGCACCGTGTAACATGGCCTTAACTTAACTATGAAGGTGAAGAAATACTTACTGCCCAGTCAAACACCAGCCTGGCAGATTCAACAGCAGTCTTGAACGCTGTTGCATCAAAACAGCCACTACCAACGTGAAAACTAGACAAAAAAGGAACTTTTACAAAGAGAATATGAACTTTTCTAAACAATTTTACGCACAAAACTTTAGGTTTAAAATACGAGTGACTCTGAAAAGTATTCCTCATTGTTTTTTTGTTCAAAAAACTCAGTGAGGGCAAGTTTATCTTCATTGTCATCAATAAAAACCACAAGTTTGGAAATGTAGGTTAGGTTTCTTTCGCAAATTACCTCTTAGAAGAACAGTTTAAAACTGATAGAGATATCTATTGTATAGTTTAGTAAGGGTTTCACTCTGCATCATTTACATTGGTTCAATAAGAAATGACGCCTATATTGCATCTCGTATGTAAAACAAATTCCAACTTACCTGACACCAACAACATTCAGGTCAAGTTCTTTGGCTACTTCGAGTAGATTTTTACATTGACTGAGGGCTGCGCCATATTTTATGCCAAGCTTAATGTGAAAAGAATGAAATTTTCAGGCTTGAAGTTATGGAGTTATAGTAAAAAATCAACTATTAGCCTCTAACACAGATTATCCTCTTCATCTCTTGATATTCTAAGTAATTTTATTTGTCAGTATTTGTCAAATCTTGTACCTGACACAGTGACTTTGAATCATCCGTAAGAATTCGTAACAACAATCTTAAAAGACAAAATATGTAGAATATAAAAACATGTAGAACAAAATATTAATGATTTCAAAACCAAGTTTGAAATTGTTTAAATTCAGATTTTATGTAATATATTTACTGGTCACAGCAGTCAGCATAGATTTGAATTACAACAATTTTCGTCTAAGCGTGTCAACGTCCACACTTCCTGTTACCGCCAGTCATTCCGGAATATACAAACGACCAAATTTATTCACATTTATTCTCTAGTGTAGAGCCGTGTATTGTCACCGTATTTACAAGTATTTAGAATTTAGTTTAGAAAAGCATTTAGTTTAGAATTTACAAAGTGTGGACATTGAAAGTTGACTCGTCAGTTTATGTGTCATTGGCCATCAAAAGGCCAAAGTTACGCGCATTGACAGTTGGAATTTTGCACTGTATTTGGTCTAACTTTGCACCTAATTAATTCCGTTCAATTTCTTAAACGTCATGTTTGACACGACGAAAATTGCTGTAATTCCTCCCCTTTTTATGATGTTTTAACAATTTTATTTCATTTGATGCAAACTTATCATGCACTATACCGTATCTCAAAGAATTCACCATCTTGAATAAAGCAAGTTATATTACCTCGAATTCGGGGCGAAAGCTTTGATTTTTTGCAGCTCCACCTTGTTATCAAATGTCATAAGATTGATTCCATTGGCAACGGCGTAACGCATGTGCGTCAACTGCTTGCAAGGATTCGCGAATACTATGCGATGGGGTTTAACACCATAACTCAACATGGTTTGAATTTCAACCTTAACACACACAAAGAGGCATCATATATTACTTTTCAGAATACAAACTAAGGAATCTCTTTAAAAAGTTTCCTCTAAGAATGGAACCGAATGTATTATGCATTGTAACATTTAGAGGGCTGTTAAAGATCTAACTGGGAGCAATGAAGAGAAATTTAGCTGCTATGAACCCTTTGGCAGGAGTCAAAGCTACATCCATGCCAGTGCATGAAGCTATATACGTATATGGTAGGGGGAGATCAGGTTGGTGTGAAATTTGAGATGGAACAATTTCAGGCCATTCAGAATCGTTTCGCAACGAAAATCTAAGGGAGTAAGCGGTCATCCTTGGATGCTTTAAAATCTCTAAAATGGATTCCCTTGACTGGATGTCGTTTTATTCACCGTTGTTTGTTTGTGTATCCACATTGCAATCAAAGGAAATATACCCGAACATCTTGGATACATGGATACAATACAAGGCTACCTAAGCCAAGTACGGAATGGGGCAAGAGAACTACCTATCATAGGGCAACAAATGATAAATTATGCATCACTTCCAACTTCCAAGTGCTCTGAAGAAACCGATGCGTTCAAATATATTTAAGATGGAACTAAAAATGAGCTTGAACTTATAACGTATTTATACAGTTAACCTCTACGAACTTACGCATCGAACTTACGTTATACGAACTTACAGTTAAGTATATGAACTTATAACATATTTATAATTAACGTTTTTTACGCTTTTATAGATTTTTAGCTTCATTTTGTATATATATGTATTTTACTTAGAGGACCTTACTTAGAAATACTGCTGAAGGGGTGATAGTTTTTGCTGAATAGAGCTGGGGGGGGGGTGGGGGGTGGAAGTGATCCAAGTCAGGTCTCAATGCTTGTTTATACTTTATATCTTACTGATAAGACAACACACAACCTGCCAATGAAATCAAAGGTAGGTAAAACTTTTCTAATGGGGTACACACACTGTTCCAACAACCCTTAAATTTTCTAACCTTGCTTGCACAGTCGAATCCAATGCCCAGGTTGACCATAAGCTCAAGAACGACTGGATCTGTGTTACATTTTATAGCTGAAAGCAAAACAGGCAGACAAATGAACAGACCTTATATAAGAGAAAACATATTTAAATGCAGATACTGTTTGTACTATATGGTATGAAATGAATGGAAATGAATGCACATACCATAAAATGGCTCAATCCGAGGAAGAAGCTTTTTCCACTGAAAGAAAAATAGGTGAGAGGTGAAGATTAGGACAAGAATGAAAGCAATGAGTTTGAACAAGAAGAAAGCGTGAAGGCATTTGGGATTTTAGCAATAGAGATGCTTGTCACTGGGTAAATCATGTCAACTGTTCACAAGGTATTGATTTTTTGAGACGTTCTCTGGTTGAAAAATATTTATTTTTATGAGTTTTCAACAGCCGGACTGCAGAGATATTAGTGTACGGGTACATACTTGTATCTACCTGTTGGAGGCTGTACTCTGGCAGCCAAAAGCTCGTAAAAATAAATATCTTTCAAAAAGAGAATGCCTCAGGAAATGAATATGTTTAATCCTTGTCGCTCTTCTAACGTATTTAAACGCATATTAAAATACAGAGAGGCAGTCAAGAATATTGAACAGGCTTCCCCATCAACCATCTCAACCTAGCTATCCATCCAAAGCTATAATGTAGCTTCTATGCAACTTGCTATTTGAATCAAATTCGTAATTGTTTTTACTGGATAATTTGATGGACCATCAAGTTTAAATATGTTTACAATAATGTGAAAATACCTTGTAATGTTTTTTCAAAATATCTCCAATATCCACGCAATAAAATGCATCATCCTTGGTAGAAAAAGAAAACCTAAATATATCATCTTAACTCACTCCCGGTCTGGTCACTATTGCTCCCGACAATATTGTCGGGAAAAGCAAAACTTAAATATCTCAGCGAGTATTTGGGCTAAAGATCCCGGAATAACACCAACGATAGAGCTTGAAAAGACAATTTAAATGGTATTTTCAAACCCGCATATAGTAATAAACTGCATTTGTATTATAAGTCAAAACATGAATCAAAATAATAGGTTGCCTTGTTATCTCAAATTACTCCCCATAGCAACCATATACTTTGGAAATTCAGCATTTTCTCACTTTTTTTGTTCTGTGTTCTTTAAAATGTCTGAATTTTACATACTATAATTCTGTTATAATTCTGAGTAATTGTTGGGATAGGATGTGCAAAAGAAGCGGAGAAAATAGCATTTTATAAGTTCTAAGCGATCATTGTTGCTAAGCGTGTGCTTACCGCATGCTCGGAATGTTGTCATGCTGTTGGAAAATGTGACAAAACTCCCTAATGCATCCTTTTAGGGTAAATTTGACCCCGGAAATCAATTTCTGGCGTAAAATTGGACCTAGGGGGAATATTTTCGGCTTTTTTGCCCGAAATTTTTTTTGCCCGTGAACTAAACCACTGCAACGGGTGTTTCTTTGCATTTTGGGCAATATTTTAAGGATTAGGCCGCTTTGATGTGCAATATTGAAGAATATAAAAAGCACATGCACTTTAAAGCGAATATCTTAGCGAATTGACAACATATCAATATAAAAAAAACACGTATCTACCGAGGACAATTTCTTCTTTAAATCGCTTCTATTTATGTTAAAATCGGTCAAGTATTCGAACAGGAATCGCAAGTTATAATCAGCAAACCAGTTCGAAATGTCACCTGATCAGACGGCAATGAGTTAGAACCAAACCAAGCATTCCTTATCTAACATCTAACTAAGAGTGACTCTGAGTAAAAACTCCTCAACGTTCTCTGGTTTGAGAACTCAGTGAGGGCAAGTTTGTCTTCATTGTCATTTGCAAATTGTTTTACATTTACAAAAAAATCATTTCAGCTAAATAGTGGAATAGTGAAGTTAGGCAAAAGATAGAAAAAGGAATCATTCCTACAGAAATGGTTCAGTTACCTCGCATGTGTCATTTTGCATCAAAGTGTTGATGACTTCTTTGGTAGTGACGCCATCGTCAAAAATGTAAACTTTGGAATTCTGGTTGGTGAGAATCTTCATGATTCGACTCAATGTTACCACTAAAAAAGAAAACATCCCAATAGGCTCGGTATCAAATCGAGCAGAATTATTGCATTAAGGCCGGTACACACTAGG
Source organism: Dendronephthya gigantea (assembly GCF_004324835.1). Lineage (NCBI taxonomy): Eukaryota > Metazoa > Cnidaria > Anthozoa > Malacalcyonacea > Nephtheidae > Dendronephthya > Dendronephthya gigantea. The sequence continues at coordinate 269,549 of NW_021163120.1, forward strand.
CCACAAATTTCATTGCTTGAACCGGGAAACTTATGTGAAAACTTTTCCGCCTCAATGCAAATTAGTCACCGCCACATGTAGTTGCCACATGTCACAGTGACAAAACTAGGGGTACTTGTAGCTCTTGTTTAAAGCAATGTCATCATTGCGACTTAAATGTTAACAGAAAGTAATTTGTTGCAGCAACATGTTGCAAAGATTTTCACCTAGTGAGTATTTTCACCTTTATAACATAGCACTTTGCTGTGTTTAGCACAATTTTATATATTCATGCATAGCTGTAAGCAATGCTGGTTGTAAAAGTCTTCTGATCAATGGAAAGTTATTAGAGCATATTTAATGCCAGTAGACACAACAACTTTTGTGGGAAGTGGCCTCTTTAGTACTAATTAATTGGAATAACAACCAATTTGAAATAGATGCATTAGATGCCCGAAGATTACTGCAACCCCATGTTTGCCATAGGCAATGTCTGACCACCAGAAAAAATTCCTAGAAGACAAACCTACCTGCTATTGTAAGTATCGAGTTTCAACCGAAAATTCTAGTTACTCTACATACGTGTGTACTATTATGTTTCCTGATTGGTAAACATAGTTTTTCAGATCACTATACGAAGCATCTTTATGCAATCTTTGGGAATCAGTGCATTAGTATTTCGCAATAAAAACGATTTTTTATGCAAGTCTTTAATATTAATATCGATGGGAAAGATCTATATTCACAATGGCTACGACAGTAACGAAACAAGGTCCTTTTTGTCATTCTCAAGTTTACAAAATAGGACACTTTCCCTATTTCCTGACCTATTTAACCAACCCATAAATCAAAAATAAATGGCGTAACAGTTCTGTTTAGAATCGAGGGTAGAACTAGTTAAATATGTATAAACATTAAACATACATTGTATCCTGCTGCCGAGAGTTTTCGCTTAGCAAAATGCTAGCTTGGTTCAAGATCTCGTCCAAAATAGAAGTCCAGTTTTAATTTATCTAACCAGAAGCCACTGATCTTGCTGTCTGGTGTGAAGAACGTCGCCGTATGGCCTCCCTACAAGAATAAGATAGCAGGATTTAGAGCAAAATCGACAACATAACCTAAATGTTTGAGATGCCCCAACAAAAGTTAGACGCCGAATTCGGTCATTCCAAAGCAATGAAGAGCTCACCGTTACTGCAGGTTCGCCGAACAAAACACCGATATGCTCCTCGGACGTAATTGTGGCTCTTTTATGTGTTAAACAGCATAGAAAAGATGAAAATCGCCTATATTTATAGAAAAAAATCTTGCACTCGTTGTCCAAGAGATGAAGAAGGAGAAGCGAGCATGTGGGTTAGCGCGCCAGGAGTACTGGGGCCACATTCCATATATGGTCATATTAACTCGCCCGCCTGCTGAAATGCTTTAATTTGATTGGTTATCCGGAAAAATTCGACAATTTAATCATTAGATGAAATTTTTTTGGGTCCAAACAGTTGTCAAAAAAATGGCTACTTTGCGTAAAAGGTGGATCCCTACAGTTTTCAAAAAAGGGTTACTTTGCGTAAAAGGTGCACGTAGATACTGCTTGCACACGTACGGAAAATTTTAAATGCTTTTAAATTTTTATTATTTAACATCTAGGTCAACTAATGCATACTAAAATATGCACAAAACTAAGTTCTTTGGATCAGGCTGTATTCCTTTCGTTTTTTCAAAGGTAACATGAATAAGGATTTAGACTTTAACGTGCGTGCACGTGCGTATGAAAAACGCGCAGGTGGAAATTGTAAAACAGCCTTTACTTTGCGTAAAAGGTGGATCCCTACAGTTCTAAAAAAATGTTTACTACGCGTAAAAAGTGGACCCCTACAGTTTTCAAAAAAATAGTTACGTAAACTTTGCGTAAAATACGGTTCCCTACAATTTTTAAAATAATGGTTATTATGTTAACTTTGGCGGGCAATGCGTTGTATCTTGCGGGCTAAACTGATGATAAATTTGCCAGGCTGAAATATATTTTAGCTCGCTGATCTAAGCCAATCAAAAGAATGACTAAAGTTACCCATTGCATAATTTCTTATACAAAAATTGCCCTTTAAAGTTAATTGCTGCCGCAGCGAGCGAGCCTGAAGCGAGCGAGCAAGGCAGCAGATCCTAATTTAGAAATGGGGGCGCAAATCAAAATTTGTCTTTGGCGCATTGCATGACGGTACCAGTGGCAGGGATGGAGGATCATATTTTATTTTGGGGGTGGCTGAATTTAAGTTCCGGCCATAGTTGACACGCTGAAAGCATATGTTATGTAGCGTGAGAGAGAAATAATTAACATTCACCTGAACACAATGTAGGATATTTCTTTTGTATTTTAGCAGGCGAACAGCAATTTGACGACCTTATTGTTGACGACCTTATTGTTACACGTTTGTGAAATTCTTTCATGTATTTTGGGGAGGGCTACGATTTTTACCTTGCGCGGTGCGGTGCGTGATACCACGTGTATGGTATGTTAATTTATATTGTGAATAAAGGTGAAAACGTGCTTTGGAACATTGTATTAGCGTATTCGGGTGCCAGTAGATTTTCGATATAAACGAAACATAATACTCTTGTCACCTGCGGTGAAAATTTTTGACGCATTGCATGTTGGAGTTCGGTGTCAGGTTATACCATTCCACGTGTTGGCTGCATAAACTTTGGCGAATTTATTTCGAAGAAGGAAAACTATTTCGGTGAGTTTTTTGTAATCAAGTTCATATTTATTCAATGTTTTATTCATATTTAACTGTTCTTTTGTATTTTATAAGTTGATATTTTAGACAGAAGGTGAAATTTACGTAATTCTACGCTTTGGCTACATATTATAGTACTGCGAAGTATTAGAGGTATAAAGTATTTTGGTGAGTTTTTTACTGTCGAGTTCCTATTTATTCGATATTTTATTCATATTGTTAAACGATATACTTCTCTATAGGCTTTTAGCCTTTTATGCCGAATTATGACTTAAATACTAGGATAGTGCATTTATTTGAGCGATCATTGAATATATCATTAAAAATTGCGTCTGTTTTGTTTGTTTAGCGCGCGGTGTTTATTAACTGTTCATTTATATTTTCCAGGTTGATATTTTGGTCCGAAGGTGAGGCTTCAACTCTTGTTATATAATCGAGTCTTTGTTCTCAGTTGCGTCAGTAATTGAATGCATTGATTTTTGAATTTTTGTCAGTCATCTGTCATCAGTTGCTGACTCTTCTGTTTTGTTGCTGTATTTGCGCCTCGTTTTTGTGTCTTGTTAAGACACTCACTAGATCATCAAAAATTTATTTTATGTGTGTTTTTGTATCTCATTGGATTCGTCGTATCCGTTACAGCAAAAGATGATTGACACGGAAAAACTGCACATAACAGAAACAACATTTTCATACCGTTTTAATAACTATATTGAGCGATTTAAAAACATAATTGACAAGTTTAAGTTCTGTTGGGGGCTCCGTTGCATAAAAAACAATTTATTGATAGGTTTCGTAGAACATTTCTGTTCTGGAACAATATTGTTTTTGTCATTTTCCTTAAATAATGATAATAATAAACTGAGGCTAAGCACTTTGTACTATATTTCATATTTCCAATCTCTTCTTGAACGTAAAAAAATTTTGCGTTGGTTGTGATTTCTGTTCTTCTAAAAGTTTAATGTTTTCATTGCATGGCTTACTCACAGGCAGCACTCCCTACCCTATGGGTACCCTAGTATAATAGTAATACAGTTGATGTTCTTGGGCATAAATGTGTTTTTAGGTAACTTATTTTGTCGTATTTTACAAGCACGCAATCTTTCTTTCCTTCTGTGAGTTTTCAAGTTTTCTGAATTTTTTTGAAAATTATAATTGCTAGAGGTATAACATTTCAAAAATTTTCAAAGCAGGTATCAATTCCAATATGAATTTTAGCACAGAGCAGACATTATAGCAGAAGCCTCACTTATTGCATTTTGCTAATGTTTTCGTGTCCGAAATTTTTCAGAAGCGCACACGTCATTCTACGCAAATCTACGATGTGTGCCGGAACTTTGTACCCCAATGAAAAAGTTCCTACACACAGCAGGATTGCGTGAGCAAGATACTAAAGGCACAGAATACCTAACAGAAGTGGAACTCTATACTATTTTTTCGTAAGTGTGATTCGTCATGATTCGTCACTTAGCAAGTGCATTTTTTTGAGGCAGTCACCCCCCTGCCAATACTAAAATTGCGTTGATTTTAGACATTGGCAGGGGGGTGACAACCTCAAAAAAATGCACTTGCTAAGTGACGAATCATGACGAATCACACTTACGAAAAAAGTACAGGAGTTCCACTTCTGTTAGGTATTCTGTGCTAAAGGCTGTTTTCTACTTACTAAAGGAATACCAAATGATTTTCCGTGCAGGATTGCGTGATCCATGCACGCGGGATGTTGCGAGACTTTCGGAAAGCGTGAAAATACACGAGCCGTAGGCGAGTGTATTTTCACGCTTTCCGAAAGTCGAGCAACATCCCAAGTGCATGGATCACGCAATCCTGCACGGAAAATCATTTGGTAATTGTTTTATAAAATAACTGTAGTGAAACAACGGTTAACTTTATTAAAATTAAATTTCGCGTGCAGGATTGTCTAAAACGCGTGCAGGATTGTCTGATCCTGCACGGCTATTGACCAATCACATTGCGTGTTTCACTATAGTTATTATATAAACGTTTTTCATACGCACTGACGTACACGCACGTAGAAGTCTAAATCACAGAGTACTACACAGAGGTGGAACTCGCGGCAAATCTTGTCCCCCTGTTTTTAATGCGCACGCGCTAAGCTCTGGCAAGTGTTTTTGCACTTTTTAATAAGGAAAATTCGATTTTTTAGCAGAAAAAATGCAATTTTAAAGCCAAGGGTCTTTTGCTCTTCGTTTTTTTGACAAATTTTATTTATCCATCCGACATTGCTCCTCTTGGATTAAAAATGACTGCGATAATACGAATTAAAACGGGAAAAAAAGGGAAATACAACTACGAGGAGTGCGATTTTCACACGAAGCTTCTAGAACTGCCAGGTAAAAATTCAAAGTTTGGTATTTCATCTAATAAATGTAGGTCTATCTGACTATATTTCGCCAACATGCAGTCGTATTTTTCTCTAGATGGCGAAACAATCTTCTCAGTTAACTTTTGAGCAGACGACATATCAAGACATTGACTTCTACTGTTCAAGAAGATAGCAAGTTAGATGGCTATTAAAAACCGTTTTACAACGCATACGCAGTTTACTGATATTTGTGAACCCTATTATGTCTCTATATATGTGTATTATTATTTCACTTTGGACTCTTCAGACCCTCTTTGGGCTGGTACCGATGGAAATTCTAGAACTGAAATATCTAGCAGCAGCAGCAAGGTTAGACAATGGTTCTAGAATTATAGCTTGTATATAGTATAAGAAATTTATGTTATTCAGTTATTCATATATAGGTATATAAGCTTTTATATTACCCTTCTTATGCATTAACTGCTCAAATTATTTAGGCTTGGTCTAAATTCATTCATGTAATTAATCTCAACAAAGGCCTTGTTTTTGAATCTATCCATGCAATGCACATTCTACAACATTAAAACTCCATGTAAAAGGGATTAAGGGAAGGTTAGGACACATTGAGTTCATCACCATATTATAGTTTCAGAGCAAAAAATATTTATATTTTTCATTATATTCACATCCAAAAATTGTAAAATAGCTTTCAATCTTCTCATAGAAGCCACACAGAATTGCATAGATTAGATTGGAAATTGATTTGCATGTCCTTCATGAATATTACAATCATGTATGAACTGAAATTGATATCTGTTAGCATTTACCATTTTGTGTGTGAAGTTGGATTTATACTCATGTAAAAAGTATTGTATATATAGGTAAAAGTTGCATTTGTTTATTGTAAATCCTTTGAATTCAAGTTCAAAATTCGAATAAAAAACATGTAGTTTTTGCTAGTTTTATGGCACAATAAATTATTTTCAAAGATTTTTTTCGTGTGTTTGAATTGTAATATTAACTCATCAATCATGCTTTTTTTAAGATCAGCTCAGATGTTTTCTGGATGAAAAAATAACTGCCTAATTTATAATCGGCGACGATGTTGGCAATCAGCTTGATATTTATAAAGAAAATCATTCGCGCTTGTATTTCTTACCTCTTTAACCTAACGCATATATTTTCTACAAAAAAACAACCATTTACCGTTTGTTTTTAAAATTTAGGCGCAAAAATGGAGATCGATAGAGCCAGCTTTAAAATATTAACATTTTTCGTCTTTCGAACACCTTTTTCCCTTACTTTAGAGTCAAAATACACTTGCCAGAGCAATTTGCGTGGCGCGTGGAATGGCGTAGGCAGGGGGACAGCAACATCAAAGGGTTCCGCCGCGAGTTCCATAACTGTATATCATTAAACTGTGTCTAAATCCTTGTACATGTTACCTTTGAAAAAACTAAGTGAATAAATCGAAGGAACTTGGTTTTCTGCATATTTTAGTATGCATTAGTTGACCTGAATGTTGAATAATAAAAAATTAAAAGCTTTTAACATTTTCCGTACGTGTACATGCGTATAAAAAACGCGTAAGTGGAAAGCAGTCTTTACTTTCGCGTTTTTTGCACGTACCGACGTACACGTAAATTACAAAATTTTTGTTGAAAAAAATGAAATTAGCTATCAGTAATAGCAATGTACAGACGAACTGTTAAAATTTGAATTTTGAATGTTTTTAAAATGTTTTAAATTTGTTTATAAATTGTTTAAACTAATTAAATTTGAAATAAAATGTTCAAGGACATATTATGGATGAGGTCAATAATTTATTGTCTCAAATATTTCCTTGCATATCATGACAACTGACAAGTGAAGTCTGTGAAGACCCAAGTTGTCTGGCATCAGCCAGAAATACTTGTACTCAACACATAACAGATCATTAATTAGATCTATTTTTCACCTGAAAATAAAACTGGCTACCAGGTACCTGCCTTAATGTACAATTGTTGAACTGGCATGTTCAACAAGTAACATAACTTGATTTAGTTCAAGCTAAGATACGGGGTGCGGGGAGCAGTTCAGGGTGGCAGGGGCAAAGTTTTAGAAAAGGGCACATTCATTTTACCTTACCACACAAATAGGAAACCTAAATTTACAAGTGCATGCGAACTTGCAAACCACAGGAGAACGCATATTTAGAATAATATTACCGGTTTGTTTTAATGCGAAGAGAAGGCATCATTAATGTATGATATGTATCATGTATGATACTATTACATGGCAGGAAAGGCCACAGGGTTGCCCCCGTAAGCAAAGGGCACCTCAACCTGGCTAAGATTATGCACAACACAATGGAATAACCACAAAGATTTCACTTTCTCTCATAACTGCAAGTTGTTTCTCCGGTGAAACATTTGATTATATAAGAAACTCCTGAGAAATTCTACTGGGGTTCACTTTTTAGCTGGTCTAGGGTTTCCTAGATGCTTTGTGTGGTTCCCTCTTGCAATGACAGTCCCATCTTGTAGTCGTAACTCTGCCGTGGTGAAAGCCATAGTTCTCCCAACTTTTAAAGCTTCGGCAGTTATTGTCACAAGATCACCAGTTTTGGCTGCTGCCAAATACCTGGGTGAGCAAAGTTGAATATTGATGATACATTTGCCACCTAATGAGGCATTTCAGAATGGGAAATAAATAAACATACGAGATATGAAGATCAATGCTCACTCCTGATTGACCATTTTCCCTGGATAATAATGCCATTGTTGTCATGCTGTCAATTATGGTTGCCGTAAAACCACCATGCAGGGTACCAACTACATTTTGATGCTCTTCCTCCACAGTTAACTCAGCTACAATTTTGCCTGGATCAGCTGCAACAATTCTGACCTATTAACAAGTTGAAATAAATGCACAGTCACATTCAATCTTAAAGTTTGTAGCCTAAGAAAAATCAATTCTAGAAAGGTTAAACTGAAAAAATGCAGTTGCATAGGGTTGGATAAAAGGGTTTATAACTATTTGAGAAAATCTTTGAGTGAAGTCCAGGGTGGATCGTGGAAGAAAAACTCCTTGACAGGGCCAGGGGACCTCCCCCCCGGGAGGTGAATTTGATGCACTCTCTAATCAAGTAACTATGATCAAAAACCTACATGCATTTCAACATTAACCTATCAAAATTTAATGTTTCTAATCATCTGAATACCTTATTCATACATTGATCAAAAACCTTACGCTTACTCAACATAGCAGTTAATCCGAGAACTTTCTGCAAAGTCGCCATTTTCAGTATTTTCTATTGATGTTTCCACATGTGAAACTTTGAAATTCCTTAATTCGCTAGTCGTCCGCCCTAGTCCCCTGAGTTTTGCGCGCGGCCCAATCGACTTTTGCAATGCATTCTGGGACTGTTTTTAAAAACAACAATATTTTAATTTTGTTTTGGACTTTTGGTAGGCGTCAAATATACGAGAGATTAGAAATACTTTTAGTTTTCTATCAGATTTAGCTTTCTATAAGATGAAAATATGAATTATTTCCATTTTCAACAAACATTCGATTCAAATTTGTCAGGCTGCCATAATATTGCGATATCTCCAATCCTTGCGAGAAATTTCAAGCGCAAATCGAGCCCTAGCTATTTTATAAACATTTGCAAAAAGCAGATAACTGACTTGACTCTAGAGACTTGAATTTTCGGTTCCCGCGTAGCACTTAATTGTGTGGATAAACGATAGTTCGATAGTATAGATTTAATGCACCCTAAATAAGCCTATTATTAGTCCATGTCTATAGACTTCCCCTCAAAGTGCAAATTCGATCATCTTACAGTTCAAAGTCATGGAAGTATCGCTCGGTTCGGAGCCATAGACATTGTTTTGGAATGATTATTTTCGTATTCATCATCTTCTTATCAGGAATACATAATACATATATTATATAAGCCTTAACTGCCTATTTGTCTCTTTGTTCAAAATGCATTTAAAATGCCAAGTATGAAAGATTATCGGGAAAAAAAAGAAAAAAAAGAAGACATATAATATATGCTTACCTAGGCTGACAAAACAGCGAAGTTACAGTTCATGCCCCGAAAAATTCAAAACATTCGAAACTTGGGAAAGCTATAAATCATGCCTCCCCCCCCCCCGCTGTTTTGGGAAGAACCGATGCGCAAAAGCCCCCCAGCTAAACTGTTGAATGTTTGTACTTTTTTCTGTTCATATTCAGCTAGTTTGAAGGCCGCTTAAATGGAACGCTGAGATAATACTCATGTGGCCGATGGGACATTCATCACACTTGTATTAAAAATCTAACGGAATGTCTGAGTGGAAAGAAGAATAATCGGGAGGTAAAATTGTAAAAAGAATCACCCTCTTGTACTAACCCTGATAACTGATTGTTAATAAAAAAGAACTATTTATCCTTCCTGTACGAAAATGAGCTTCATTTTCACAAAATAGTCAAAATAGCTCACGGCAACGATGCTGAAAAAGTTGAAAACTATCCGTAGAAATCCGTAAAAATATAATCGGATCTTCTTCCCTAATGTACAGATTATCCTCAACTCAGTCAACTGTGTAACATTCGTTCATTGTAGCTGGCTTGAGCAAAGAGCTGTTATACTGAAAAGGACTGGGTCAGTTTTCCCAATCTGCTTGAAACTATGTTGTGTATTTGGATAAAATACCTCACGGCAAAGATACTGAAATGAGTGAGACAGTTGCGCTTGTGAAAAAAAATATAAGCGGATATGAGACTTGGCTGACTTGCGAAAGGTTATCTTTCGTAAAGTATGCATACAATGCGATCTTTATCAGTGATAAAAAGAATAAGGCAGCGTCATTTCGAGACATCCTCGATGTACGACTTCCTTTCGCTCTATAAATAGACCATGCACGAGTTCGTATAAAAAGTTTGACTTAGCTATAAACGGGATCATTATTGAGTGTTGACTATCGCGGGTACGTGCGCACACTTAGCCAGACTCAGTAGCTTTTCAGTAAATACTTATCTTAGAGAGTTATACAGAGGCGTTCAAGGCTTCAAAAGGAGCGGGAATTATCAACCTGATTCCTGAATATCAAACTGCAAAACAAATATAAAGTAAATCGGTAAGTTGCTGAAAAAATCCATATAGCTATATCGTATTTTTGTGAGGATAGTCGGTCTATTCATTCGTCAAAGTCTCACTGCAGTAAATCGTGTTTATAATTGAAATATTTATGGTAGAAGAACCCGTTTACCTGATTGCTAATTCAAATTTACCGGATTGAATTTTTGCGGGAAAGTAGTAAAAGGCGGTGAAGATTACAAAGCCTGAACAATATATTGCTCATATATATAATCATTACTCATATTACTAAAGCTTTACTTTATGTAATTATTGTCATTGGAATTTCAATAATAAGTCTGGCTTCTTGCAAGTTATATCATATATGTGGTATATTTCAGATTTCAAATACAATTACGCGTGGACTGTGGTTTTGCATATTGCTAGTCGTGCTATAGTTCTCGGCAACAAACAATGGAAGCCATGCACCCGACGGTCGGACTGAAAAACATTAGAGCCATGAATTGCAATTTAGTGTTTGCCGGAGTTTATGGGCGCTTTCCTTGAAGCGGCCAAAGTCAAAACAGGCAAATTTTGAATTGAGATTTTGAGTATTTCGTTAAAGCGGTGAAACTGTATTCCCGTGGTATACGGTGCTAGGCAGATGTAAATAACGATGTACAGTACTAGCTTGAATGCAGAGTTCTTGAAACAATCTAAAATACCAGTAATCTGTCTGCATTTAAATTTAACAGAAGAAATCACAATGAAAAAAACTTTATAAATATGTGTTTGTTTTCAGTTGATAATCTCAATATGATTTATGGATGCCTCTTAGTCCCAGTGCTGGTCGCAATGGCGAGCTTTCACCAGACGTTTGCCGGACGCCGACAATGCTATGATGGTCAGACATGTGATAACCAGACAGTAATATTAAGTTTTGACTGCGCAGACATCACAAGCAGAAACATTTCCAGCATTACCGCACTGTTTGCGTATAACCAGATATCCATTCCTAATTCAGGGCCAATTTTTAATAATTCCGAATTTTGTATGTATCGGCTAAAAGCTACATTTGGCGATACAAAGTATGACGACCTTTATGTTGTACCGCCGCAAGATTGTAGCCCACTAAGCGGAACAATGTACGCCAATGTCCTTGTTCTTGTAAATGAAAGTGTCACATGCATCGGAGATCAGAATATTCGCAATGCACTTCAACAGAGTTCAAACGAGCGGGCTCGGGTGAATTTGAGAATCCAGTCCCAACCAGAAAATGTCATGAGTTTGATGGCCTGTACAGTGTCGACAAGTACGGTGTGTTCAGCTACAGATAATCCAACCGTAATGAGTCTAACGCCAACCAAGATCATGAGTTCAACATCAACCAAGATCATGACGAGTTCAAGCGTGAATAGAACAGCGAGCACGACAAAAAAATCTGACGCAACTTCAGCACAGGCGCATTTCGGTAGTGCGATGCTGTTTTTCCTGGCCACTACTGGTGCTCTAACGGTTTCCATGCTTTCGTTGTGAACGCAACTGTTTCTCAAAACGAACACAAGTTTATATTGGTGTTAATTTTGCATAGTTTAAGAGACATGATTGTTTCTTTTCAATTGTTTTCCATTTAAAGTCATTAATTTCCTTCTTTCCATAAACGCTGAGATAATACCCATGTGGTCGATGAGACATTCATCACACTTGTATTAAAAATCTAACGGAATTGCTGAGTGGAAAGAAGAATAATCGGGCAGGTAAAATTGTAAAAAGAATCACCCTCTTGTACTAACCCTGATAACTGATTGTTAATAAAAAAGAACTGTTTTTTCCTTCCTGTACGAAAATTAGCTTTATTTTCACAAAATAGTCAAAATAGCTCACGGCAACGATGTCGAAAAAGTTGTAAAACTATCCGCAGAAATATAATCGGATCTCGTTCCCTAATGTGCAGATTATCCTCAACTGTATAATATGCGTTCATTGTAGCTAACTGGCCTGAGCCTTTAGAGCTGTTTATACTGAAAAGGACTGAGTTTTTCCTAATCTGCTTGAAACTATGCATGTTGTGTATTCGCATAAAATACCTCACGGCAAAGATACTGAAATAAGTGAGACAGTTAGTTTCGCTTGTGAAAAAAATAATATAAGCGGATACGAGACTTGGCTGACTTGTGAAAGGTTATCTTTCGTAAAATATGCATATAATGCGATCTTTATTGATAAAAAGAATTGCGCGGCGTCATCTCGAGACTTCCTCGATGTACGACTTCCTTTCGCTCTATAAATAGATCATGCACGAGTTCGTATAAAAAGTTTGACTTAGCTATAAACTGGATCATTATTGAGTGTTGACTATCGCGGGTACGTGCGCACAATTAGCAAGATTCAGTAGATTTTCAGTAAATCACTTATCTTAGGCGTTCAAGGCTTTGAAAAGGAGCGGGAGTTATCAACCTGATTCCTGAATATCAAGCTACAAAACAAATATAAAGTAAATCGGTAAGTTGCTGAAAAAATTCATATAGCTATATCGTATTTTTGTGAGGATAATCTGTCCATTCATTCGTTGAAATCTCACTGTAGTAAATCGTATTTATACTTGAAATATTTATGGTAGAAGAACCCGTTTACCAGCATGATTGCTAATTGAAATTTACCTGATTGAAATTTTGAAAGTAGTAAAAGGCGGTGATCGCGTCATTGGAATTTCAATGATAAAAGTCTGGCTTCTTGCAAGTTATATGTGGTATATTTTAGATTTCAAATACAATTACGTGTGGACTGTGGTTTTGCATATTGCTTGTTCCATAGTTCTCGGCGACAAACAATGGAAATTAAGCCATGCACCCGACGGTTTATGAAACAACATTAGAGCCATGAATTGCGATTTAGTGTTTGCCGGAGTTTATGGGCGCTTTCCTTGAATATGACTGTGTTTGTTTTCAGTTGAATATCTCAAGATGATTTATGGATGTCTCTTAGTCCCAGTGCTGGTCGCAATGGCGTGCTTTCACCAAACGTTTGCCGGACGACAATGCTATGATGGTCAGACATGTGATAACCAGACAGTAATATTAAGTTCTGACTGCGCAAACATTACAAGCAGAAACATTTCCAGCATTACCGCACTGTTTGCGTATAACCAGATAGACCTTCCTAATTCAGGGCTAATTTTTATTAATTCCGAATTTTGTATGTATTTGCTAAAAACTCCATTTGGTGATACAAAGTATTACGACCTTTATGTTGTGCCGGCGCAATATTGTTATCCAAACGGAACAACGTACGCCAATGTCATCGTTCCTGTAAAAAATATCACATGCATCGGAGATGAGAATATTCGCAATGCACTTCAACAGAGTTCAAACGAGCGTGCTCAGGTGAATGTGAGCATCCAGTCCCAACCAGAAAATGTCAGCAAGAGTTTGATGGCCTGTACAGTGTCGACAAGTGCGGTGTGTTCAGCTACAGATAATCCAACCGTAATGAGTTCAACATCAACTGAGATCATGACGAGTTCAACATCAACTAAGATCATGACGAGTTCAACATCAACCAGGACCATGACGAGTTCAACGTCAACTAAGATCATGACGAGTTCAAAATCAACCAGGACCATGACGAATTCAAAATCAACCAGGACCATGACGAATTCAACATCAACCAGGACCATGACGAATTCAAGCGTGAATTCGAATAGAACAACGACCCCAAAAACGACATCTGACGCAACTCCAACACAGGCGCATTTTAGTAGTGCGATGCTGTTTTCCCTGGCCACTACCAATGTTCTCATGGTTTCCATGCTTTCGTTGTGAGCGCAATCGTTTCTCAAAACGAACACAAATCTATATTGGTGTTAATTTTACGTAGTTTAAGAGACAATATAGTCGACCGATTAGCGGCGATTACCCTTGATACAATCTGACCACGTGTGCACAAATTTCGCGTGCCGGTAATAATCCCATGTTTGGTAAATCCTAAATACACTAATTCAATCCTTGAGATTAAGTTGGGATTAAGGTTAGAGTTTAGGATTGGGATTCACCTTAATAAACCATGAACCTAGAACTAATCTCAACGCTAATCTTAACCTAATTACAAGAATTAAATTAATGATTTGCTGAATATGATTTAAGTTACTACCTTGTACTTTCAGGAGTTATGTATTACTTATTTTGTTACGTCAAACTAAATATATATTTTTTGACAGCCGTTTAATCGCAGTCGGCGCAAATAATGTCGAAGATTCAATCTCTGAAACAAAAAAACACAGCCCTTTCTTTTGATTTCCATAAAATATTCTCTGCATAAAATACTCACAACAATTATCAAGCCTGGAAGTTGTAGGGATTTGACCTTTACACGGATAGGCATGCATGTAAATTTTAACGCTGTGTTAAGCTTGACCTAGCTTCAGAACTAGATAGAGCTCGTGAACAGAATTTTATTATTAGCTGATATTAGCTGATATTAGTGTTGCGTGTAATCATGGCTATTGTCTCATATTTGAATAAATTGCGTTGATACCATTATTTTAAGATAACGTCATTTCCGTTTGTTCCCCGTGTGATGACCCCGAAATTCTATTTTTATACCAAAATGAAAATTAATATTTTTTTACCATTTTAACAACAGTAACTGTGAGGGAGTTGAATTTCAAGTTTACATATAATGCGCAGGCTATATCAGGCAACTTATTAATCAGTCTGACACCCCGCGAGTATCACATCAAAGCGCACAAATAAATAGCATCGAGATCGGAGATCCGTTTTTCAAAGAAGAGCAAGCAGAAAGATAGTTTTCAGAGTTTTCCAGGCGAATCAGGCACTGAGAAGAGAGAGAGCATAATATAACCGGAATAAAAAGCTGCAGAAATATTTTACCAGGTAAGCGGCCATTATTATCATGTACGGGCATGTCACGAAGGAAGCCATTTGAAGGAAAACAGGCCAATTAGTCCTTCGAATATCCAGAACCCTCTTTAGTCCACCGTCCAAGCTTTCACTTTACGTCTTCCGATCGTCCGTTTCTGAAAGAGTTGTTTGCAACGGATGAGTTATCATCCATAGGCCTGTCACACTGTCGGTAGTTTCAGTAACAACCGACGTGTCTGTATATTCTAGAATTCAAGTTTAATATCCGATTATTTTTAGCTGGGTTGTATACATTAATTAGATTGATTTTTCTTGAAGGTCACTCTTCTAAAGCCTTTGAAAGCCACAAGCAACCTATGAGCGACATAAATCAAACGGGATACAAATAGATCCCTAATTTTTTTGGATGAAACTAGCCTGTTAGTTCATGAGTCAATTTCAACTAAAGCATACGATAATTTTCAACGTAGAAAGTTTGTTTTCAAATAGGTCTTGACTGTAGTATATAGAATGTGTTTCCAGTTTCCTCAGCATCAATTATGAATAATTGAAACAAATGGCAGCCAAGGTTGAAAGGTTCCGTTTAATCGAATTCTTGAAAGGTTCCGTGCACTTCTAGTTGTCAATGGGAAGGGGAAAATATTAGCCAGATAAAAGTAATTGTACTAATAAACATGGGTGATTTGAGCTTATTTTTTGTTGCTCTATACTACTTTCGTGAGTCAAAAAATTTAGCTTGGTTCGAGAATTGACAGGTTTATTAATATGACGTTATAAGAAATATTTCATCTTCATAATCGGGTCACTCATGGTCACTAAACGTAATAGGATACGTATCCAGACCTTATGACTACCTCGCCAGAAGTCGCACAGCATCTGACTGCTGGACTTTAACTGGAGTGTTTGCCATCTGCAGTCCTTCGCACAGTCCTAACAACTTTATTTTTGCTTCTTTAGTCAACAAATTCTAACATGATTAATGGTGGAAAAAAGGTATTCCTTGTTCTGAGCCTATTTGGAATAGCGTGCGTCTATCAGGTGTTTGTGCGCATGTATCCCTACGACACGCGTCATTTTACCTCGAATCACAATACCCTGTGTGACGATAATTGCGCTGAAAGTGAAGACGGCCATTATCGATGCAACACAAACGAAGGAAAGGACTATTGTTCGCCTGATAACGACGTCGCCAGCAACGGCAAACCCTGTCTTGAGGATCATCCGTGCGATCAACATGGAACGAACTACCATTGGTGTTACACAGGGAAGACTACCTGGGATTTCTGTGGATTGGTTGACGGAAGTGCGGTCGGGTATATCAGAGGTGCCTCTCACAGACGGTATAAACGAAAAACGTGTCCCACAAATTACAGTGGTGACCACACCTGCGATGAACGAAAAGTATTTTTCGAATATGAATGCGATAAAGACAAAAACAACCAGACTTTTTCGGGCGATAACGTAAACTGTATTTCGAAAGTCATCGAATATTTTCAAGTAGAAAAACTACCTACCATCAACGATTTGCAGCAATCAGTCGTGGAAACCGGAGACAAAGAGTGTTGCATCTTGTTTGAAGGTAAATATATATCGAAAGTCAATCAGAGTACAATAACGTATTACAAGCTTCACGTGCAAGATAAAAACAAGACAAAAACATACGCCACTGTATACGTTCCTTCAAACGAAACTAATTACCTTAAAAACAAGACTATTCGTTATGCTTTTAACCAAAGTTCAAAGAAAAAGCAAAAAATAACAATGGTAATAAAATACAGTCCTGGGAGTGGAAAACGTTGCCGCGCCGCACCGAAAACCAGTGTTTCCACCTTTTCACAGACAAAGCCCAGTGTTTCCACCTCTTCACAGACAAAGTCCAGTGTTTCCACCTCTTCACAGACAAAGCCCAGAAAAACGACGCTGTATTTGGCAAGTGTCGTAATGGTATCAACCTTTTTCCTGTAGACGCAAGTGTCGAACTGATGCGTGCATGATTGAACATGGTTTGAAATTGACCACATCAAATATTAACTCAAAGATCAGGTGCAGGGACTATATACTCTGTGGGTAATTGATATATCCTTAATTGAAACCACACAGAAATTTCAAATTGACATTTCCAATGAATCAAATAGAAGCAAAGCATATTGCAGTATGAATCTATATGAATTTTTAAATCAGGGCATAGAGTTAGGGGAAAATTTTTGTTCAAGATACTTCAAGATTGTATAATTAAGATGGTAACTTTAAACTTGTACCGAAAATCGTTTTAATTTCAATTGTTTAGCGGGTGGATTGATTACGCTCTAAGGTCATTTTGTAGTTTAAATGTTTCGGTTACACTAATGACTAAATAAATCAATTCGCTTTGCTATGAATATATTCTCATCTGAGTCGTCTTCCATATCAACAATGTGTGCATGAAATTGGTTAAGAAGTTGTTTAAAATTTAAAAACGAGTGATTATACTAATGCCAAACGGAAAATGATGACAAGCGAGAACTTCAGTTTGATCTACATAATAAAGTCACGGAAAGGTGTCGATAAAACTGGCGGCTTTCCAATAAACATCAGAAAACAATTGGTGACTCGTTGCATTCTTCGCCATATTCAAATGCACAGTTTCAAAATTCAATTCGGAAAAACAATTAAATTTTTCAAACTATATTTCGATTCAGTTTATCTGCAAAACTCTCCAAATTCAATTGCAAATAACAACGAGACGCTTCAAATCTTCGAAGTAAAAAGTTCCGCCATCTTGCATCCATACAGTACAAAATAAACGTTTCTCCAACAAGTTTCAACCGGTAACTTGAACGATTATTTCCTGTTCGAAAGGGCAGTTACATTCACCCTTGGTTAACAAACATTCCCCAACAATATAAAACCTTATGCCGGCGCTTAAAACCTTTGCAATTGTCCTTTATTTACCCCCAAATAATCAAAGATGTTTTCGTCTGGTAAACCTGTCTGCCAATCCAACCAGAATGGAACCAGGCACTCTCTGATGTACCAAAATAAGATCTTCTATCGCTAGTTGAACCTAAATAAAAGAAACGAGAAACTCAATCGCATACATAAACATGCATTTCAAAAGTTTCTTTCCGACTAGAAAACGTTTTACCTTCTCTGAAAGCTCCTCTGGAGTCAACGTCGAATCGTATGGGATTGGATCACCAATGAAAGTCCTAAAAACGATTGTGTGTTCGTGAGATATTCTTGAGTTTGTCGCCGTTTTCTACGCTACAACATCACCTCATTTTCACAGGGAATCCTCCATAGATAGGCGCAGCTAACGGGCATCGTGTATAATCATAAAGCTTTTGCAATATTCCTGAATAATAACGAGAATATTTGAGAATGAAGCCTCTTCAAATGGAGATAAATTTAACATTTCATTTTGACTTACTTCGTCCCATTTTGATTGTCCTAAAGATTTCGCGCACGTTCTGCGTGAAAACTGGAATTATGGTCTAAAAAACGATCGAGAAATACACAGAAGGTTTGTAGTTTGTAACCTTACAGGTGTTAAACTGTTGACACACAATTTAAACACGTAATACGATGGATTAAATTCTTATATTTCAAATACTTACCACTTGTGCTTCCTGTGCAACTTTGGCAAAACCAAGTCTACCATTCCAAACTAATTTATAATTCTCATCTGAAAACAGCGCTTCTCTCACACCTCCTGGTGATACGGCTAGTAATTCACCATCCTGTAATGAATTGAGATCAGAAAATGTACCGCTGGATTGCTTCGTCGATTCTAATACGGATCCAGTGTTTTCATTGGAGGAAACCTAACTTTATTTATACTGGATAGCTCTATCAGTTCTAAACTGTTTTTTCTAGAGGTCCAGTAAGGATCATCTCTTATTGATCCAGTGTTACTACAGGAGGAAACCTAAACTAAACTAACTTCATTTATACTGGATAGCCCTATCAGTTCTAAACTGTTCTTCCTAGAGGTCCAGTAAGGATCATCTCTTATTGATCCAGTGTTACTACAGGAGGAAACCTAAACTAAACTAACTCCATTTATACTGGATAGTTCTATCAGTTCTAAACTGTTCCTCCTAGAGGTCCTGTAAGGATCATCTCTTATTGTTCCTGTGTTAGTAAAGGAGAAAATCTAAACTAAATTAACTTTATACTGGATAGCTCTATTAATTCAAAAGTGTTCTCCCAAGAGGTCTAGTAAGGATCATCTCTTATTGATCCAGTGTTGCTACAGAAGGAAACTTAAACTAAACTAACGTTATATTTATATAATGAATATCTCGATACAACAACACACCTTTAGCATTTTTACACATTCTTCTCTGGTCGGAGAGCAAGCCCCGAAGACATCTAACATTATTTTGAATCCTGCAAGGGATATATATTCCAATAAATACAACAGGATTAAAAAAAAACCTGGACTATAACGATCCTGACCAACTTCATCCATATTGAATCAATTTTCCTAGCGTGTGGTTAAAAGCAGAATGTCTACGGGTTTTTTTCAGTATAATTTACTTTAGGAATTAAAGTGTACTAGAGGTGAAGTAATTGTAGGAATTACGAGAACTAGAAACTATAAATACCTGGTAATCTAAAAAGAAAGGTGGCTACAATGTTCTTTAGCGATCGTTTTTTGTACAACAACATCTTCGCAATAATGTAAAATATGTCTATCGGCAAAGCCCCGTGATAATACACCAGCAACGCTGGGCCATGATCTGGAACTTTCTCTAAACCGATGATCTCATAACCTGGATTAAAATAGACAATTTGCATCCATCAATGTTTGTGCATTGGCGATTGGCGAATATCAAACCAAAGAATATAGTCGTGAATATGAGTGAAGGGTCGTTAGCCCAGGTGTTATCATATAGTTTTTCGACCTTTGGTCAGTTTGGTGGTAGAAGTATATCAATATGACTTCAGAATATACATTTGAAATTTACGTTTAAAATAGCGCTGAATGCCAAAAGACATCAATAAGACCGAGGATCGGAACTTAATTTGTATCCGTTTGGTAAGGTTTCTTGCCAAAAAATGATATTTTCTTTCTGAAAAAAAGCATGTTGATATCGCCATCTTCCGCGTTTGCAATGCATCAGCGTACCTTTGTTGACCAAAATAGGATATCATATTATGGAGAACAGAACTTGTCAAAAGGAAACCAGCCCTCAGCGAATACGATACGACATAATCATAACAAACATATCAAAGTTATTTTCTTTTAAACTGATTTGAATTCGCAAAAAAGTTTCTGAGATCAAGTTGCCGCATCTTTTTTATAGCGTCCGTTGCACATTCATTTCCCCAGTTGTGAAAATTTCTCAGGAGCCCCTGCATGTGCACTGCGCTGCTATGACCTTGAGTAAACTAAGGGACTTGTGGTGGCCAAACTATCATTTAACCCATCAGGCAGCTGAGGAGATCCGACACAATGAGTCGAGTGCAAACAATGTACATTTGAAGATACCAAAGGTTATATACATATAATTGAGTATACTGCAATTTGTATAGGTATTGCTTTGAGATACCTATATAGAAGAGTTTTTAAACATGGCGCAATTTAGCGACAGGGACCATTCTATCTTTGATGGTGATTCACATAATTATAATATGCCGCGTCGAGCAACTACATAAAGCAGCCGGTCCAAGTTTAAAATACGGTCCAAAATAAAACAGAGGAAAAATGTCGAGCATCGGCTGACTGAATGCGGTTTTATTCTGTGGGTAAAATAAAAAATTATCGGGCAAACTGAGAATCAAACTTATCTCTTTTTTACTACACATGTCTGAGATTATCCGTCCTCAAGGAAGGTCAAGGTCACGCAAGACAAGGTCAAGCATGTTTTTCTATTACAGACAGGTTAAAGCCGCAAAAAAATTTTAAACCAGGTTTCTGTGATGATTGCTGGTTACTTCATCGTTCGGAATAAAACGGTTAAGTGCTACATTTTACGCACAAAATATCCAGCAAAATTTTCACCTTTATTCTAGGCAAGTGGTCATATCGACCGAGATATCGCCTATTTCGATTAAATACACTTCCAACAGATTTTTTAAATACTATTTATCGACGTCTACGATAATCGAATTACAACCAAGTATAATAATATTACCGAAGCAAAGTGTAGGGTGATGAAGTGGAACAAAGCTCAAGTATTATTCTTATTTAAGACAATTGTATCTTTCGGAAATTATACAAACTTCCCGATATGATATTCGCTGACGTCTGCGCTACTCCGCATAAATTAGACTCTAAGTTACGGCTTAGAAACGTGAATAATAAATAATACGATATGCATGAATGGATAATACCGTTCCAGTACGTCGCCTGTGCATCGAACACTGCAGCCACTGTCTGTTTCGCTCCGTCCCAGAAGTTCTCCGAGTAAGCATCGTAGATTTCCCTTCGTCTGTGCCGGTAAACATGAAGAAATACGACGGTAGCGTACATCATTCCAAGTAAGGTGAGAGGAAAGGCGAAAAGAATAAGCAGAGGGTAAAAGATTAACACAGGTGCGAGAATTGTTATTGTGTTGTAAACGTCCATTTCGTACGGACACAATGGATCGAATGCTGAGTGAATGATCATGGGACTTCTACGCACCCGATGCGGTGTTTATAAAATACTTTAAAATTGTCATCGGATACTTCAAAACACACGTCAATAATTAGTCAGGCTCTGGTTGACACGAGAGAGTATCAAATTTTCATTTGAACCGACTGGAGGCTGGTTTAACTAAATTTAACTGAATTTCAAATATCTTCACTCATGCATGAGCGCATGACTGTGGCCACCTTGTACTTAATTTATTCTTCGCTTTATTATTGAAGATCCAGAATAGTAAACAGGCAAAACCTGCAACCCTGGTCTCATAACACACTGGATGAGAGTTTCCGGAGACCCAATTGATAAAAATCACGCGAACTTCGGGAATAGTATTTCTACGTCACTATATAATTACTAGGTTACCCGTGGGTAGGATTACTGCCTGAAAGAATGATGTCAGTGTTTGGCCCGCGAGATTCTCGCTTGAATTTCGATAATACATTGGCTTGTACGGCTACGACCCAGTCTCCCACACATCAGGCCCAGTCTCCACATGTTTAATCCTTTTACGCCATGCAGTGTGTTCTGGGAATCCAACCCAGAAGCCAAACATTCGCGTTTTTAATTGTTCGTGCACAAATTGGGTTTCTCTGCGATTTTGTACAATGTGCAAGAAATCTTTTCACCATCAACAAACATGTTTGGCCCCAGGCATGGACACTTTTTTTGAAAGCCAAACGAAATAGAGGGAAACCGGAGTGCCCGGAGAAAAACCCTCAAAAGGTAACCTGAATTTCAGGTTCCCTGACCGGCGGTCCGAATTTGGTATTTTCATTTGGAAATATATTTACAGTTGACCGTTTTAGTTTCATTCATCCGAACTGAGTCTCAGGAATTGCATATTGTTATGCAATACTTGAGCTTCGTCAATTGAATCCTGGTGGTGGTCTAACGTGCGCATGCGCGCATATCGTCCGTTGCAATTCAAAAGCAGGCTGTTCAAGTAAAAGTGGCTTTAATTTAAACTGCGCTTTGTCCGACAGTGACAACCAAAAATTATTTCAATTATTCAAATCCTCTTTTTATGATCATGCTTTTTTTGGAAATTTGGCATTTTGAATCGAAATGTTTCATATTCACGACTTGCATGCTTTTTCATCTCAAACCGATGTAGACAACAACACTCTTCTATTACCCCTTCTTAAGACATGCATTTTTCATGCACAGATGATATATTTTTGTTATACATTCTCGTTATGGGCTTAACATGCAACTTACCCAATATGGCTAATCAATAATGTTCCTCACCTTTTGCAGTATGTGTAATGGTAAACGGTGTGCCAAATTTCACCTGCTTCTTTCCTCCATCTTAAACAGTTGCGTTCTTCTTCAACAACATCTCGACGGTGGGGCGTGCAAGAAATTAAACAACATAGTAAGTGTGTCAAAATACAAAGGCTCTTCTTTAAAGGTTTAGCTTTTCAGGCAAGAGGGTACTATACAATACAACCCACAGTTTATACAATATACCCCAAGATAACCCCTATTATACAAGCCGTTCCAGTTATCATGCAATGTGATATATCATGTTATATATAGGGAATCATATTATATATAGGGGCATATTTTCCTTCTTGCACGAACTTCATCAAGTTAGTCAAAGTGATTAGAGATTACATTTATTTCCTTCGGAAGTTCAGAGCTTAATTTGCAATACGAAACAATAATACAAACTAGGGAAACAAAAGAGTGCTAGTGTCTAAACATCCAATAGTCATTTTTTCTTCATTTCAAACTTCAATGATTCGAATTTAAATGTTCAAAGACCAAAGTATGATTTTTGATGCCACTGACGGACGGTTCTTCGAAGCGGTCGCGTTATTATACGCGGCGAACAGAGGACTTATATAATCATATAAGTACTCGCGATTACATTCGTATTAAACTAAAATTAGGCCAATACGAATTCGATAATATTTTCTCTTTGCGTGCGCGTCTGCCATGCTAATTGTATTTCCTTACTTTCATTTTAACGCTTTAAAGCCATCATGCATCTTTCGCAGCTGTTAAGTCGTTCACACACAAGTGACAAAACTAGGAATGTTTCATCGAGAAACCTCGAAAACGCCCTCATAAGAGCTGTGAGAAATTTCCTGTTATCATGCAATGTCGAAAACGCTTGGAATGTCACTTGATGTGTGAATATACTAGGTTAGACCACCAGGAGGAATCAATCCGAGAATAAATCATGCACTAACATTAATCATGCATTACTCAAATTAGTACACATATAGTATATACCTCAACCAGCTTCTACTTTTATACCCGGCTCGTCGTCCATCATCTGATCCAGCGACGATCGTTCATCATCTGATCCTGCGACAATCCTTCATCATTTAATCCTGCGACGATCCTTCATCATTTAATCCTGCGACGATCCTTCATCATCTGATCCTGCGACGATCCTTCATCATTTAATCCTGCGACGATCCTTCATCATCTGATCCTGCGACGATCTTTCATCATCTGATCCTTTTAAAGTAGATACAAAAATTGATATTAATTTCATGGCCAAAAAAGAAATGTAACTTATGTATAAAAAGCATTAAAGATCCGCACTTAAAACCCGATTACAGACCTCCAACATCTCCTATGCCTCTCGTCCAAGGCCTTCGCATTGCGCACGCGAATACAAAATGTCATGCATATTTTGTACGAAATAATTCATCGTTTTCTTCATGCTCCTGAGAACATTAAAACACTCGACTATTATCTCCTTCTAGAAATACAATTTCTCATGCATTTTTATGTTTTAGGCGCTCTGTGAGCGATATTTTTGTTCCGGACTATTGTCGTTCAAGATGAAGAAAATACAAGTGATGGGGCCCCAAATCACTTGCATTTACTCCGCATGCGCTTGACACGACCAGACACAGGCATAAACCGCAATCCGAAAAGTTGAAAATCAAGGAGGTAAACAGAAGAGTGTTCAGCATATCTCAGACCAAAAAGCCAAATACATGCATGTTTTACTCATGCATATTTTCACCGAAAATGAGTTTTGTATTTGCGTGCATATAAATGTCCCAAGGCAGGTCCGACATCTCTCCATTCCGACGATTCTTTCATTCTAAAAATAGAAAACCTTGGTAAAACAAAAAAATTCATAAAGCCTAGGTAAAGTAACTTGCTTTCAGTGTAACTTGCTTTTGTGGTAAAACTAATTGACGTGGGAAGCAAAAGGAATCACAGCACGATAAGATTTTGGAAGTAGAAGACACGCTCCGAAGACTGAACTACAACAATAAACAGGCTGAAATAACTCAGCACATGCATGCATGCCAAGTCTAGCATAAAGTACATACATATAACAATACGGATAATCATAGCCATAGGCATTATTGGCATTATATATATCTCAGTTTGAATCTGTCTTTCCCTTGTACAAAACCTACATGAAGTGATGACGGACGAGTATTCACAATACGACAATGTAAACTGACATTGGTGCCAGAGTGGAACGTTTCCCGTAATGAAGTCCCGAAAAGTTCGAATTAAATATATTTTAGTTTCGCCCACCGCGTACAAACGTGTTATTTCAAGTCACAAATGCAAAATACACATACATTAGTAGAACAATACCTATTATTCGCTGCAAGCAAGCGTTTGTGTCTCGCTTCTTCCATCTTTCGGCGCCGTAGTTCGTTCTGAAATTAAATAAAGAAGGAAAAACAAAATCAAATTAACTGTTCACTCGCATTTGACATTTTGAATCGAAATATACAAGATATAGCAGTGAAAATCAGCAAGAATATGGCTCAAGGCGCTAATGTCTTCTGCCTATTCAAATCAACACGGCGATGAACTCATTTGCAAAGCCAAAGATCAAGCCAACAGATTCTTTAAACCAACCAAGACCATGTACCTGAGCAAAGATTCTTCTAACTTTTCCCTAAACTTCTTCGAGTGATCCTTCCTTCTTCGAGAGTGCCAAAATTGAGTTTCGTTTCGAATACACTCGTCTTTTATTACCTCAAAGACATTCCAACAGACAATGCACTTTATAAATCCATCACACATAACAGTCACTCAGTCAGGCTTGCTTCAAACGTTGTGGTTCTCATGTGTTGAACGCATTAACAACAATAGATAATGAGGCATCTCATTTGATTAACTATTGTTTTAAATCCGTTCTGGGCTTGAAAAGCACGACGTTTTGAAATAAACAAACTTTTGTCGTCTCATCGCGATATGTTTTGCATATTTCTATTGTCCGTTGCGAGGAATAATAAAATCCTGGTGAGATGATAGCTCGTGGCTAGAGGAAACAGCTGCGTGGCTAGAGGAAACATCTTATTCCAGTTGGCCCATGCTTTTCCTTAGGGCTGCTTTCCGCTAGCTCGTTTTATTGGGGTAATATACATTCGGTGGCAGAAAATAATGTGAGGTCTCCCCCGATATCTAGCTTTGTTGTGATGAAGAGTATTATACGTTTTGTTTATATTCAAAATCTACTGGCGCTCCACCGTTAGTTAAGGTGCTGTTACACTATGCAACTTTCCTTGCAACTTGCAATACAATTCTAATTTTGAGTGATGTTAATTTGTAAAGAGTGTTTGATATGCCCAGAAAACCCAGTGAGAAAACCTTATCGATCGTAAGAAATGTTCGCATTTATCAACTTTAGATGCCTCAGGAGTAGAATTGCATTGCAAGTTGCAAGGAAAGTTAATTACATCACTGTAGCACCGCCTTTAAGCCCGCCGCACACGAGAGCTATCAGCTGAGCTAACGACTTTGCGAGGCAGTTAGCTCAGTGCGAAAACCATCTGCACACGTGAGAAACTTGCCTCTCGAGGCGAATTCCTCACGAAAACTATCCCCACACGAGAGTAACTTGCTGAGCTTATCAGCCACGCGTGGTTTATAGCGATTCGTATTTCTTCTATATGTAATTTAAATCGTTTTGTGTCGTTACTTTTAAAATATATTCTACATACATTGACAACTAATAATCTGAATATTTTCATAAAAAATATAAAATAACGAATAAATTAGACGTAAAACTGATGCATGGTGTTTATGGCACGAAAGATCCGTTTGTGTAATTTGAAAACGATGTTCAGTTTTCCGGTTATGTCCGATGACAAAGCTGAGCAACATATTTCAGACTGTTAAACGTTTTTTTTTTCAATTTAGGCCCTGTCGAATCTTCTGTGATCACAGCTGGCATTTTCGAACGGCGAATCCTAGGTTTCAAAATATTTAGTAGAAATATTCAAGGAGACTTAGGGGCTGTTTACATGAGCCCGGTTACCCGAGATTCAACGAAGCGTGAGATGATTTTGAGGTATTGAAATGAGCAGATAACATGATCCTGGCAGTCGTATAATCACCACAACAATAGCATGTGCTTGTTTGGTATCCTAAAGACTTATTTCAATACCTCAAAGTCATCTCACGCTTCGTTGAATCTCGGGTAAGAGGGCTCATGTAAACAGCCCCTTAAACAGGGGACAGGGATCTTCAACGTTGAGTTACTTTATCGTGATACTCGCTGCAAAACATTTACTTGGGATTTACTAATGTAAATTTTCAACTGTGAACACAGGAACTTTGACAGTGTAAACCTGGCCTTAGTTTACCAAATACCGTTCGTTAACTATTCCTGAACGCCGACATTTGGCCTCCAACCAGCAATGACCTTCAACAACTTTTTCACGTGAAATGGTTTCAAATCCAAAGAGAACAGCGTTAGTTCGTCTAATTCCGCCAACATCTCACCGTCAATCTGTTCCTCGCTAAACTTTTTTACATAACATTGCATATGAAGGTTTGTCAACAGCCGTCCAACACCAGCCACAGTCAGATACGACAGATCTTCCGGTATCGGAACGGACGACGGGCTTTCGGGGCAGAGCACTGGAGATTGGTCAGGCGAAATAGAAACCGTAGGTGATGTGGTTTCAGTTTGCGGACATTCGCTTCGACAGCTTTGAACGTCGTGCTTGACAGAAACTTCACCACTCTTTAGTTCATTCTGGTTTGACAAATTGATCGAGTCCATTCTCCCAACGCCCGGCTTTCCAGTATCATTCACGGTCTCATTACTTTCAGCCGGGGGATCGATAGGGGTAGATATGGTAAAATTTACCTGAAAATTTTCTCCCATAGTTTCTGCAGATTTGCGTTTAGGGACGGGCGGGGGGTGTTTAGGGATGATTATGGGAACCATTATCGGGTGTTTCTTGACCTTATTCTCATCTGAGGTCGTATTGTTCTCAGTTATAAACATCGTTGTCTTCGCACAGCTTTCTTTGACAGGCTTGGGGGTTTTGGGGGTATCGGGGGATTGTTCGGAGTAGGTA
This sequence comes from Dendronephthya gigantea, assembly GCF_004324835.1. NCBI lineage: Eukaryota > Metazoa > Cnidaria > Anthozoa > Malacalcyonacea > Nephtheidae > Dendronephthya > Dendronephthya gigantea. Next base: position 297,434 of record NW_021163120.1, read on the forward strand.
TGGGAACCTTTTTGAATGGTTTCCAAACGTTAGACTCAATTGAAGTTGTAATGTCCTCAGTTTTAACCATCGTAATTTCTTCAGAGCTTTTCAGTCTACCAGATTTGGGTTTAGGGGAAGTGGGGGGATCGGTAGGGATAGATACCGGGACCTTTCTTAAGCGTGTTTTCACTTTAGTCTCATTTGAAGTCGTATTGTTCTTTGTTTCAACCGCGAAAGTCTCCTCAGAGCTTTTCAGTCCACCAGATTTGAGTTTAGGAGAAGTGAGGGGATCGGAAGGGATACATATGGGAACCTTTCTTGAGGGTGTTTTGACTTTAGTCTCATTTGAAGTCGTATTATTTTCAGTTTTAACTATCATGGATTCAGGGGAAGCCAGGGGATCGGTAGGGATGGATATAGGAACCTTTATTGTGCGTTTTTTATACATATCTTTAGGGGAAATTTTAAACTTTTCTTCGCGCGCTTGTGGCGTGATTTTTTTTGCAATGTTTCCACTTTCAAAATCCAATTTTTCTGATTCCTGATTTCCAGGTTCCGATGCAGTTTTTCCAGTGGTGTTTCCAGAACAACCGCTGGTGCTTTGTGAAGCAACTGGGGGTGAAATAACACCAGGGTTATTTACATACTCACTCAATTTCCGGGCCTTTCCCTTCTGTGACATCATCTTCATATACTCCGGTGACGTCATATCAACATATTCGTCTGGCGTCATATCCACGTAATTCTCCGAGGACATGTCCACGTACTCCTCGGCTGTCAGTTCCTCTGACGTCATAAACACGGACTTCTGTATCGTCTTATTTACACCGTAATTTACGAATTCATATCCATATATATCCTTATCTAACCCTTCATCATCAAAAGCATCGATCTCCTCATATTCATGATGTACTTTCAAACGGCATTTCTCTTTTGGACTAAGAGGCGTAAGATTCTGAAGATGGCATTGCCATGAAGATTTCGCTTTTTGATTAGGGTCTTCGCACTTGCATGCATCGTTCCCGTCTTTTACTTTTACTTTTTCAATGTTTTCAAAAGCATCATGGCCAGGCACACTTTCGCCTATTTGTAAAGGTCGATAGAAAATCGATGCAGTGTTGCCCTTTTCTTCAGGCTGGTCGTTTCTGGGAGGAAGTGGAGGGCTTGTTTCAAAACGAGATCTATTTCTTTGGAATATTTTCGGAGCATTGTTGTTCTGTCCCAAGGCCTTTGCGACCAAAACCGAACCTGTTATATCAGGCTTTGAAAGTCCATCTGGTCTATCAAGGTACTGACATTTGTCGAGGGAATCCAATTCGTTAAGGTCGTATTTTTCTAGGAATTCCTCGTTGAAATCGTGAAGCATCTTCAGGTAAACAGGATTGTTCTTGGTGATTTCTTTAGCCAAGGAAACATTCAGCTTGCAATTCGTTGATATTTGAGAGCATTTCACGGATGTTTCTGATAAGATCAAAAACTGATCTTCATCTATCTTCGTTGCAACCACCAAAAGTTCAGGTTGTGGACTGTGAATAATTGTAGTCTTTCCAAGATTCGAGACAATATTCTCAAAATCGCCATCCAGCGGGCTTTGTTCGTCATATTTACTTGGTAAAAAGAGCACCTGTAATATGACATTGGTAAGTTGAAAATTGAACGCAAATTAGAACAGATTACAAATATCGATAGTGTAGACGAATTTGTCAGTAGTCTGCATAAAAAATACTTAGGTTTCGTCCTGTAACGAATTAGCCGAATTTATATTAGAGACGGGAAACTCGTCTAAAATGGGAAACTCGTCTAATGCGAATCCGGTCACAGACGGGTTTCTCGTCCGAATTTACCCGTCTAACTTACCCGTCTAACTTTCCCGTCTAAACCTGAGACGGGAATATTTAAAATAACTGTACACTCATCAGTACATAGTTGGTTTCGTTTAGACTTTCGCCTATATACCTTTTAACATAGGTTTATAAAAGATGAACTTTACTGGATCTCTAGGAAGAACACTTGACTCGACAGAGTATATACTATATATTCAGTACACACAGTATACTATATACTCTATATCCATATACTATATATCCAGTATATGAATATGCTTATAGTTTAAATTTTTTCCTGTTGTTGCAACACTGGATCAATAGGAGATGATCTTTACTGAACCTTTAGGAAAAACAGTTTAGAACTGATAGAGCTATCCAGTATAAAAAAGTTAGTTTGGTTTAGGTTTCCTCTTGAGAGACTGACTGAAGAGATGATCCCTACTGCCGTACATGCATGGGCCGGTTGTATCAAGCCTGCATGTTTAGCTTAAACGGTGGATAAGTCAAATTTAAAAACCATGCACCCTTACATCTCTCGTGAATGAGTCCACTTGAATATTATGCACTGAATATGTAGTTCTAAACAATATCGTTTGTTAAGGTTAAAAACATTTTTTTAGCTTCATGCATAAAACGATAGATTTGCTTTTTATTTTGAATTTAACCACCGTTTAAGCTGAACGGGCTTCATGCAGCTGGCCCCTAGACTTCTAGGAGGAACAGTTTAGGACTGATAGAGCTATCCAGTATAAATAAAGTTAATTTACTTCAGATTTCCTCCTGTAGCAACACTGGGTCAATAGGTGATGTTTATTGGACTCCCACGATTTTAGGAAGAACAGTTTAGTACACTAAACGAAACTGGACGAAAATAGATTAAAGGCTGAAGCCGCATCACGAATATTCAGTACTCGACCGTGCGTTGTAATCGCGTAATGGGTAAGTCTCAAATTTCAAGTTCTGTCACCTTGCCTTCAATCTATTGAGATTTCAATCCCTTCCGTTTCATGCAAACAATAAAGCTAGTTTAGTTTAGGTTTCCTTCTGTAGTAACACTGGATCAATAAGAGATGATCCTTACTGGACCTCTAGGAAGAACAGTTTAGAACTGATAGACGTATCCATGCAGTATAAATAAAGTTAGTTTAGTTTATGTTTCCTCCTGTAGTAACACTGGATCAATAAGAGATGATCCTTACTGGATCTTTAGAAAGAACAGTTTAGCACTGATAGCGCTATCCAGTATAAATAAAGTGAGTTTAGTTTAGGTTTCCTCCTGTAGTAACACTGGATCAATAAGAGATGATCCTTACTGCACTTCTAGGAAGAACAGTTTAGAACTGATAGACGTATCCAGTATAAATAAAGTTAGTTTAGTTTCGGTTTCCTCCTGTAGTAACACTGTATCAATAAGAGATGATCCTTACTGAACCTCTAGCTAGAAATCGGGATGATTAACCAGTTTGCAATATAACTTTTAATAATCTTAATCACCTTTATCGGCAAGCCGAACGCTCTTACAGCATCTCTCAAAGTGTATTCACGATAGTCCATCAATGCTTCGAAAATTATACCACAGCTGAACGGTACGGGCTCGTGAACATCTCGGAATATCACAACGGAGTTCGCTACATCAATACGTTCAACTTCTAAGACAGATTTGGGCAAGAAGTGTGCTTTTAGTCCTATGTCTTCGGAGCAATTATTTTCTAAAACCCGGAAATACTTAACGTCGGGAAAAACATAGAACATCTCAGACACATGAATAGGATCATATCCACAGTGTATTGACAAAGGGCAAACCAAAAGCTTATTCCCACATTCGACTGGAATCGATACAGGTCTACCAGCGGAGTCTTCGGCCATATAATTCTGTTTGCTTCGCATAGTATGCAACACGAGATGCTGACCGACTTCAAAACTACACGCATCGTTCAAGCCGTAGTATCCTTCTTGTACACGAACCAAGCTTGGGAGTTTGAGTTTGTGGAGAACTTCGCTCAAAGGATGATGTTTCTTGCTCCACTTCAACGAAGCAATTGATTTGCTCACTTCCATTATCACCACAGAGCGAGACAGCAAGCCATATGTAAATATTATGCGAATGCAGACTTGCGAAAATCACACAATCTCTGACCATGCATGCGCATATATTATTTCCGATATTTTTAAGCCGTTTGTTGATCACGCCAATATCAGTGTAGTATCGCTTTTAAAGGAAAACGATGCGATTGGTTTCAAGTGCTTGAGATACCAGTGTCATTTATCACGAAGATGCGTCGAAATTGCAGCAGTTTCTGACAATGAGGATTAAACTCCCAAAGTACTACTCGCATTACCCGCAATAATATCCCAGACAAGTGTTTATCGTCGAACCGGCTATGTACGCGTATACAAAGACATTTGACATTTGATCCGTGAAGTCTTGCGCAGTGCACTATGACTTACATGGGGGTTTGCAATGTTTACGGATGCATCCGATATTTAAATTTGTATATTCCTACAAAGTCTATAGTCATGCACCTGGGGCCGGTTGTATAAAAACCGGATAGCGCTGTCCCCCGGATAGTGTTTTTTTCAATCGCTTTAAAATCGCCCGTTGTTGGCTGAAACTTTGATTAAATCTTTGTATTCCTAAATTGAGGATCCTCTTTAACAATTGTTAGTTCCAAAGGTTATTATTTGCTCTTCGAGCATTTTTAGAACGGTTGAAAAAACCACTATCCGGTGGATAGCGCTATCCGGCTTTCAACCAACCGGTCCCTGGTGTAAATTGAATTGATGCAAGATTCTTTCAAACGTTTATTTCAGCCGAAGTTCTGTAACACAGGGGATATAGCTAGGCATCCCTGCTACGATTTCTAGGGCCAAGGGGCCTCTCAACCCCCCAAACTCCAGGTTTGCTCAATTAATTGCTGTTATTTACTTTGCCTATAAATATCACCAGGAATATCATTCATTTAGACTATGTGCACACGAGCGTCGTTTTCGCGCGTTTTCAAAATCGTTTTTATCTAGTCTATCGCTTTGACGCCCTGTCCACACTATCCAAAGGAAAATATTCTCAATATGTTAAATTAGCTTCAACTTCTATTGTTTTTTGACGATGTTTGAAACCGTTTTGGCATGAAAACGAAAATGAAAACGCTCGAAAACGTTACCGTGTGCACATAGTCTTATTAATCTCGTTATTTTTTTTACTATTCTACAAGCTTTATGACACGTATATCATCTACATAACTTGAACGACAGATAAAGTGTTTCATACAAAGTGAATACCACTCTAGACTATACAGACAATGCATTTAAAATTACGATACAGTTACAGAGCAGTTCCAAACTATATATGAACAAATATATTTTGTACAAAAATATTTGTACAAAATACAAACAAAAGTTCGCTAACATACGAATATTGATTCCTTAACTAACATTTGGTCTCCAACCCTTTATAAACTTCGTCAATTTTGTGACATGAAATCGCGTTAAGTCTAGCGAGAATAACATTTCTTCATCTAAGGTAACTAATACTGCTCCATCAATCTGTTCCTCTTTAAACTTGTCTACATAAAATTGCATGTTGAGGCTCGTCAAAAGCCGTCCAACTCCGGCCAAACTCAGGCACGAAATGTCTGCGGGTAACTGGGCAAGAGTCGGGCTGTTTAGGCAAGGAGTTTCGGACTTGTTTTGGTCCTCAGACCCCAACTTCCCAGCTTCACGAAACGTTTGAATTTCAGATTCCGATGCGGTATTTTCATTCCAGTTTACGTCATGCTCGCTGTTCGCAGGCGAGGCCGAAGAGAGCGACACTTCTGGAACATTCAAATGCTCATTTATTTTGTTCTCTTCATCGTCATGCTGGCTCGTCTGCTCGTACGCCAATGACGTCATATCGACATAATTCTGGTCCGTCTCATCCTCGTGATGACTACTTTGCGAGTTCAAGCTGAAGCGATCTTCAACCACCACATGACTATCAGCGAGTTTGGAATCATGACCATCTTTTGGTTCATCAATAATCTCATAAATATGGTCATTCTTTATCGGTGCTTCGTTCTCGTGTTTTTTCCCTGGAAACGTTTGAATTCCAGATTCCCATGCGGTATTTACATTCGAGTTTACAACATGCTTGCTGTTCGCAGGCGAGGCCGAAGAAAGCGACACTTCTAGAACATTCAAATGCTCATTTATTTTGTTCTCTTCATCGTCCTGCTGGCTCGTCTGCTCGTACGCCAATGACGTCATATCGACATAATTCTGTCCTGTCATATCAAAATAATTCTGGTCCGTCTCATCCTCGTGATGACTACTTTGCGAGGTCAAGCTGAAGCGATCTTCAACCACCACATGACTATCAGCGAGTTTGGAATCATGACCATCTTTTGGTTCATCAATAGTCTCATAGAAATGGTCATTCTTTATCGGCACTTCGTCCTCGTGTTTTTCATCGGTGTCATTATATTCTTTATACATATCGACATCAGTCTGTTCTGTCAAATCCAAATAAATCTGGTCCGTGTTATCCTGTGACGTCTCATCCCCGTGATGACTACTTTGCGAGTTCAAGCTGAAGCGATCCTTAAACTCCACATGACTGTCAGCGAGTTTGGAATCATGACCATCTTTTGGTTCATCAATAGTCTCACAGACATGGTTATTCTTTATCGGAGCTTCGTCCTCGTGTTTTTCTCCTGGAAACGTTTGAATTTCAGATTCCGATGCGGTATTTTCATTCCAGTTTACGTCATGCTTGCTGTTCGCAGGCGAGGCCGAAGAGAGAGACACTTCTGGAACATTCAAATGCTCATTTATTTTGTTCTTTTCATCGTCCTGCTGGCTCGTCCGCTCGAACGCCAATGACGTCATATCGACATAATTCTGTCCTGTCATATCCAAATAATTCTGGTCCGTCTCATCCTCGTGATGACTACTTTGCGAGTTCAAGCTGAAGCGATCCTTAAACTCCACATGACTGTCAGTGAGTTTGGAATCATGACCATCTTTTGGTTCATTGGCATCAATAGTCTCACAGACATGGTCATTCTTTATCGGAGCTTCGTCCTCGTGTTTTTCTCCTGGAAACGTTTGAATTTCAGATTCCGATGCGGTATTTTCATTCCAGTTTACGTCATGCTCGCTGTTCGCAGGCGAGGCCGAAAAGAGCGACACTACTGGAACATTCAAATGCTCATTTATTTTGTCCTCATCGTCCTGCTGGCTCGTCCGCTTGTACACCGATGACGTCATATCGACATAATTCTGTCCTGTCATAACCAAATAATTCTGGTCGGTCTCATCTTCGTGATGACTACTTTGCGAGGTCATGCTCAAGCGATCTTTAAACGTCACATGACTATCGGCAATTTTCGAATCATTACCATCTTTTGGTTCATCGGCATCAATGGTCTCACAGACATGGTCATTCTTTATCGGCGTTTTCGCCTCCTCGTGTTTTTCTCCGGGACTTTGTTTCTTGAACCTGCGATCATGGGGCTGTTCTGACAGGATAGTTCTAAAGCTAGATTTATTTCCTATAAGTACTTCTAGGTCGTATTTCTTCAAAAATGCATCGTTGAAATTGCGAACCATTTTTAGATAAGTAGGATCGTTCTGTAGAAGTTCTTTAGCCACGGAAACTTTCAGCTTGCAATACTTTGGAATAAGCGAGCATTTCTCTGACGGGTTAGGCAAGGTTAAGGATTGATCAGCATCTAACTTTGTTGCAACCACTAACATCTCAGGTCTCGAAAGACGGTGAATTGTTACCTTGCCAAGATTCGAGACAGCATTTTCCAAATTATTTTCCAACTTTTTATCGTCATTTCCACTTGATAAAAAACGCACCTATAAATCATGGATCAATAAGAGATTATCCTTACTAGACCTCTGGGAAGAACGGTTTAAAACTGATAGAGCTATCCACTATCCAGTATAAATAAAGTTAGTTTAGTTTAGGTTTCCTCTTGTAGTAACACTGGATCAATAAGAGATGATCCTTACTGGACCTCTAGGAAGAACAGTTTAGAACTGATAGAGCTATCCAGTATAAATAAAGTTAGTGTAGTTTAGGTTTCCTCTTGTAGTAACACTGGATCAATAAGAGATGATCCTTACTGCACCTTTAAGGCTAATTTCCACTCCGGAAAACGAGCAGCGGATCGGATCGGAACGAAAGATGATCCGCGCGTGCGCCGTCTGTTGAAATTTTTGGCTTATATTGATCCGAAAGCGTCCGAGACCGGATAAAAAAAAGTTCAAATAGTTTTAACTTTTTTTTATCCGATCCGAATCACTTCATGGATCGGACCAGGCTCGGAAAAAAATCCGATCCGATCCGCTGCTCGTTTTCCGGAGTGGAAATTAGCCTTTAGGAAGAACAGTTTAGAACTGATAGAGCTATCCAGTATAACTAAAGTTAGTTTAGGTTTCCTCCTGTAGTAACACTGGATCAATAAGAGATGATCCTTACTGGGCCTCAAGGAGAACAGTTTAGAACTGATAGAGCTATCCAGTATAAATAAAGTTAGTTTAGTTTAGGTTTCCTCCTGTAGTAACAATGAATCAATAAGAGATGATCCTTACTGGACCTCTAGGAAGAACAGTTTAGAACTGATAGAGCTATATCCAGTTTAAATAAAGGTATTTTAGTTTAGGTTTCCTCCTGTAGTGACACTGGATCAGTAAGAGATAATCCCTACTGGACCTGGAGGAAGAACAGTTTAGAGCTACCCAGTATATAAGTAAAGGCTAGTTTCCACTCAGGAAAAATCTCCTTTGGATCGGAACCGACAGGAAAATTTCCTTTGTCAGTGAGTTCTCAGGTGGGGTTTACACAAAGGAAACTTTCCTGTCCGGTCCGATCCAAAGGAGAATTTTTTTGAGTGGAAACCAGCCTTAAAGAGAGTAACGCTGGATCAATACGACCAGGTTTCCTCTGTAGAAATAGCTAAACTAGCTCCATTACGCTTACCTTTATCGGCAAGTCAAACGCCTCCACAGCGTCTTTCAATGTATACTTACGACAATCCACTAAAGGTTCAAATATTATGCGACTACTAAATGGCAGAGGCAGCCTAACATCTTTGAATTTCACAAGAGAGTTTACAAAGTCAATATCTTCAACCTTTACGATGGAATGAAGCTTATAGCATCTTTTAACTTTGTCTTCGACGCAATCATTCTCTAGCACCCGGAAGTATTCTATCTGTGGATACAGTTTTGATATTACGCCGACAAATATAGCATCACGGTTAAAGGATTTCGAGGACGGACACACTAAGACGTTATTCACGCATTCAACTGGAATCGCTATTGGCCGACTGAGTGAATCTTCGCCTACAAAGCTTTGCTTTTGACACAATTCATGTAACATGAGAACTTGCCCGGCCTCGAAGGAAGTCGAATCGCTTGTTCCATAATAGCCTTCTTTCAAACAAACGAAGTTCGGGAAACCGTATTTCTCGAAAACCTCGCACAACGGGTACGCTTTGTCGTCCCATGTTAAAGCAGCCCTTGATTTCGCTGCTCCCATCGTGAAGATAAAGGGATAGAACCACAGCGCGAATAATAGGTAATGATCGGTATTTAAATTCGTGAAATTGTTGAATTAGGCTTAGCAGTCAATTCAATGCAAAGCCAAGCGAGTTGTAACCATGTTTACGTACTCCATATCATCTGTTAGCGTAGGCTACATATTCCAACGGGAATGCGTGGTCGCTTTCACACGCTTTGCACTTTCATAAAAGCTGCTGGCTTCGTACAAACTACGAAGCTACCGTATTCTTCGCTTTGGCTAGATTAGTTGACACGGCGCACTCGCGGAGAGACTGGCGCCCAAATTACGTAAGATCAAAGCAAGCCCAAACAGAACATATCAAGACCTGATCTTATGCCAATTAACTGACTGTGCTATTTGCAAAATAACCAGTTAAATAACGTGAGATATATGGACATGGGTATATTTTTTGCACTTGATAAACTTTTATATCCTATATGTAAAGGGCGTCGTTAGAATCAGGCGTAAAATGCCATAGTGTTGCAAAGGAAAAATCTGAAAATGATAAAAAGAAAGTCGAACTTCCGGCTTTTTAAGCGGATCTGCATAAAAAATGTAGACGAAAGGCATACAAAACAGGAGAGGACACAGACTGATGCAACTCATGCGATTGCATCAGTCAAAATTATACAAACAAAAAAAATTAATTACGAAATTGGCGTAAATTAAGACTAGTTTAAAGACACGATAAAAATAGTGATGGTCTAATATACCTCATTTTTGGCATGGACGAATTAGACCTTGGTCGAGTATACCATATTCCAGTATATTCGACCATGTTTGAGTATACCATATTCCAGTATATTCGACCATGTTTGAGTATACCATATTGCAGCATATTCGACCATGGTTGACCATATTTGTTACAATTTGATATACTTGTTACAATTTAAAAGAGTACTTCACTGAACCAGAACTACGATTAATGGATAAGCATTTTATCAGAAACATTTGAAATCTTTCAATTTCCACTGATTGAGTTTTTTTTACTTCGCCAAACGTAAGGTCTGATTACTTCAAAAATACCAACACAAAATTAAGATTCCGATAATGTTTCAACTTTAATTTGATATCAAGCATTTTCAAACTAATAACTAGTTAAGTATAAACATGGCAAATAGCAAATTAGGAAAGTTAGGAACTGTTTTGCTATGAACTAGGCTAATTCGTGTCTTCCCTTCTTACTTTCTGCAATGAAATGTTTTTATCACAAGTTTTTATAACATGTGGAGTGCAAAATTAAGAAATTGCAAACTAATTCAATTAGATACTACCGACATTTGGTCGCCAACCTTCAATAACTTTGATCAATTTAGTGACATGAAATTGTGCTATATCTAACGACGATAATGATTCTTTATCTAAAGTCACAAATATTTTCCCGTCAATCTGTTCCTCTTGAAATGTGTTCACATAACATTGCATATTTAGACTTCTCAGGAGGCGACCAACCCCGGCCACACTGAGGCACGACAAATCTGCGGGTATCGAAATAGAGGGCTGACTTTTCAACCGGGATGCTGCAGGTCGAACATTAGAAATCGTCGCTGATGATATTGTAAAACACCCACTTTTCAACATGACAACTTCATCCGGTTTTACACCACGACTGGTTTTACTTTCAAATTTCGCTCTCGTAGCTTCATCTGTGATATTATTAAAATTTGATCCTGGTTTTGCGAAAGTCTGATCTCTCAAGGTGACAGCTCTTATCTTGCTTTTATTGACAACAGTTGGAACTGATGTCTCATTCGACCCACGTTCCTTTGCCAAAGCTTCAACATTACTTCTACTTTTAAAATCCGGTTTTTGTCTGGATCGAGCTTTTTCCAAAGGAAAGTTTTCATAATTCCTCTCACTGGAACCGTGACTTGTATTTTCATTTGAGGATCTATCGTGGTTTTGTTTTGCGGTCATCGCATTAGAAACCAACTTTTTATCGCCAGCTTTTGATGTTTGATCGAAGGTTTTCTTATTTGAAATGGGCGTTTTAACACAGTTTTCATTACCAATTCTCGAATTGGGAGTTTCATGCGAGGATATTTTCGCAGGATTTCTCATTTCACTACCTTTGAGTCCAGGAACTATCGCCGGTCTAAGAACGGGGATATTAATCGGCATCTTTCTCTGGTGTTTGTTAACCTCTCGAGAAGGTTTGCTCAATGACGCCTCGAGACCACTAGCTTTCCTCAGATTTCTTCTGTCAGGCTTCCCATCAGAGATTTCAGCACATTTTACAACAGGTTTTAGTTTCACGGCTAGGAGATGGGCTGGAAGAATCAGGCTGCGCGACTGATCTCTAACACCATCATTCATCCTGGACGTTTCATCGCCAGGCTCAGTAGAGATTCTACCGCCCGAGTCTTTTGTAGCATGCAGATGACTTCCTTTACAAACATCGGTTCTGGTGTTTAACACAGGCACGTTATCGCTCTTAATCTCTGTACTCGTATTTTCCAAGGTCACATGACCTTCTGTGGGTATATTCACGTAGTCGTTTGATGTTGCCGGCGAATCATCAGGAACAACTGGGTACCCTTCATCAGGAACAACTTCGTATCCCTCATCATCCAACGATGAATCCTCATCGCTAATGCTCTCGTACACGTGGTCGTCCATTGGCAACTCGTAATCGTGTTTTGCCTTGGGCTTGGGGATACGATCATCGTATTCTCCAAAGGCTTCCACTTTTCGGTCAGTAGATTTAAAATCATCATAAATCTCGTGTGGATGGCTTTCAAAAGTTTCACCCGTGGTTTCACAATGCTTCGAGATTTGCGCGTTATCGTCAGCAAGGCTACGTGGTTTGTACCGTCCAACATCTTCCGCAATTTTCGGGAAACGATTGCGTCTTCGCGAAATAGTTTCCCCTTTTCCACCACGAGTGGGTCTGGGAGTCAGCAGGGGTGGTTTATAACCTGTGCCATTTCTTGGACTTGGTTTTATTTCTCGGATATTGTCATTTTCTTCAGGAAATTTTGGCACCAATTTAGAACCAGTTATTTTTGGCGTTACGTGACCGTCTGGTCCATCCAGATACTCACATCTCTCGAAACGATCCAATTTTTTAAGATCGTATCTCACTAAAAAGGCCTTGTTAAAATTGGAAACCATCTGTACAAAAGCACGATGGTTCTCAAAATATTCCTTAGACACGAAAACATTCAGCTTCAACTCTTTTGATATGACCAAGCACTTCGTTGACTTTTTAGTTAAGGTTAAAGATTGATCATCGTCTATCTCCGTTGCAACCACAGTAAGCTGAGGTTTTGAGCTATGAGAAATCGTTACTTTGCCTAGATTCGAGGCTAGATTTTCCACGTCACTATCCAAACATTGTTCTTTTTCATCTCCACTTGACAAGAAGCGCACCTGCAATTCAAAATATAAAAATAACAATTGAAATCTCACGGAAATATTCCTGAGGGATATTTCGGTAAGAGAAACTATACGGCCATGATTGAGTTGCGAATTATTCTATTAGATCAATACAAGATGATCTTACTGGACTTCTATCCTTAGTGGAGCCCTAGAAAGGGCTGTTTAGAACAGATGGAGATATTCAGTGTAAATAATGTTAGTTTAGTTTAGGTTTCCTCCTGTAGTCACACTGGATCAATAAGAGATGACCCTTACTGGGCCTCTATGAAGAACAGTTCAGAACTGATAGAGCTGTCCAATATAAATAAAGTTAGTTTAGTTTAGGTTTCCTCCTTGTAGTCACACTGGATCAATAAGAGCTGTTCCTTACTGGACCTCTATGAAGAACAGTTCAGAACTGATAGAGCTATCCAATATAAATAAAGTTAGTTTAGTTTAGGTTTCCTTCTGTAGTAACACTGGATCAATAAGAGATGATCCTTACTGGACCACAAGAAAGAACAGTTTAGAACTGATCTATAGAGCTATCCAGTATAAATAAAGTTAGTTTAGTTTAGTTACGTTTTCCATGCATGTAGATATACCGGATCATTAAGAGATGATCCTCATGGAACTAATGTCAGAGGGATTATCCATAATAAACGGTTCAGAATAGCCACAATCTATCATTATGCTAACCTTTATTGGCAAGCCAAACTCCTTCACAGCCTCTTTTAAGGTATATTCCCGATAATCCAACAGTGCTTCAAACACTATACCACAGCTAAACGGTAGTGGCATTTTGACATCTTTGAATTTCACGTGGAAATTCACCGTGTCAACATAGTCGACCTCGAAGACGGACCCAAGCTCAAAGTATTTCTCAATTCCCTTCTCCTGTTCATTTTCAATAACCCGGAAGTATTTCACGTCTGAATAAACGTTTGATATTTCTGCAACAAGAATCGGGTCGTATGTACAATATATTGACAAAGGACAAACTAGGAGCTCTGTCTTACAGTCAACGGGAATGGCGATAGATCTACCAACGGAGTCTTCGGCTATAAAGTTCTGCCTTGTACGCAATCTATGTAACATAAGAACTTGGTCGTTTTCGAAACTACATGCTTCGTTAATTCCACAGTAGCCTTCCTCAACACGAACCAAGTTTGGAACCATGTTTCTCTCAAGGACTTCGCTTAATGGACACGGCTTGTCGCTCCATGTAAGTGAGTCGATAGATGATATGGACGCATCCATTCTGATTATGCACATGCAGTGATTGTTACGACACAATATTAAGTCAATATTATCAGTCGCGAGGCTTAAGTATAGCTCTAAAAAAAAGCCAAATGCAAATATTACTGACTTTGCAAAATTGACCTCCACCCTAAGATACCAATGTCAGTCGGTGTCTTTGTCTACTTTCCAAGTAAAAGGGGCGATTGTTTTTTAAGTGCCACGCACCCTTATAAACGACCTTATATGTACGTAAGTTTCCATACTGTGTAAAAATAAATAACACCTACGTTCTCCTTAGCACAATGGATGCTGAGATCCGGATTTTCTTGTATCCACAAACGTTTTACCGCAGATTTTACGTATCCCCGGTTTCGATGCTGCCCAAATAAGCAAGAATACTTTAGAGCATGTATTGTCTCTCACAAATGGCGAGCTCGCGATGTAGGTCGATGTAGTTGCTTAACACTTGTTTTAAGATAATTGTTGTTCATTGAAAGTGAACATGTTTGGTCATGTACCGAGAAATAGAAAGCAAGAGTGAGGTCTTTTGTTACCGCCTTATGTTGTTCTGGCCAAGGCCAAGGCCAAGGCCGTCGAATCATCAATGTTGATGCAATCACGATGCAGTTGCAACAACATTAATGATTAAACAATCTTGAACAACATTGTCAACAATACTGTTCACTCCTGTTTTCAACAACTTGCATCAACATGATGATTCTTACGCGTGTACACGCGTAAAAAACGCATAAGTTGTAACAGGTCTGCAGCAGAGTTGTTACAAGTCTGTACCATCCCGTCCACAGCTTGGCACGCCGCGTGTAGCTCGTGTGCGGCGGGCTTTAGGATTTTCGTTTCACGTCTAAACCGCCAATATATGGTCGCGTAGGCGAGAAGGATCCGCATTTAAAGTGCCCCTGACACAAAATGCGATTTTTACACTGTGTAAAGGACTCGTGTGTCCGAGTATTTCGCTGAAAGAATTTTTCGATTTCATCAAAACGTCGCAATTTTAGAGCCGTTTGAAAGCCTCAAATTTGGGGTTTCCAGTGGTACATGTCCGTGTTATAAGGAAACTGGAACGAGGGTAATTTTTGACGTCATACAAGTGAGTCGGCTTTTGAGTGCTTTTGAGATATAACTATGTTCAGCTATATTCTGTATAAGCATACTAACTTATGTCTATCGTTGAGAGTTTTATGCACATGACGCAGAAACCTGTCTCATTACGTGAACGCACATTTTAAAAGTTTTTTTGTAGCTATAAACATAATAACATACCCGATATTAAATATAGTTTCAGTGAGGATTTAATATATGCCCGTACGTAAATAACAAAGAACTCTGGTGTAAAGTTACGTATTTTAAATTCGCGTCTTGGTCGCATATAAGTGACTCCGTACATTTATCTATCTGTAAAAGTATAAACAGACATTTCGCTTCGTGAGGAGATCGATCGGTTTCGCATTTTACACGTATAAAGACAAAAGACAACACACTGCATGATCACGGTCAAATCAGTGTATTACAAAATCGGCATGTCGCGACTATAGGTCGAAACTGTGATGACTATTCGCTATATATAACCCGTCTGGCATTTCATACATTACACGCAGTTTGTTATGAGATCTTTCTGTGCCTTTTGCTTTTGGTAGGCTTCTGTCTATTCATTGTCATCTAGAGGCTTTTCACCAAAAACGGGTTAAATTCTGAGTCGTCATCGCGACTCATCATAGCATGCGCGCTTCAAATCGCGCTTCAAATACCCTTATTCTTCAGCATCTTCTCTTCCGACGATGCAACGTATAACATTAACCTTAATCCTGATACCTAGTATAAAAATTGAATCCTGCGGTCGACGAGATTGAATAAGTGTATTAAAAGCATAGAACCCTAGGAAATACACTGTGAGTCAGCGACTCACTTGCGTGACGTCACGAAAATCGCTAGTCCCAGTCTTCTGTTACGAGGCCATGGGTTCAAAAATATATCGATTCAAGAGCTCTAAAATTGTTCCTTTTTTTAAAATCGAAAAATTCTTTCACCATAACACTCGGAAAAAATGCGTACTTTCCATGGTGCAAAAATCGCATTTTGTGTCAGGGGCACTTTAAGAGTGCTCTACCTCAGAAGTATCCGAACATCCGTACTTATCCCTTTCTTTTGGGTGGGCATAACCAATATTGGACTAATTATATTTCGTTGTCATATTGGTGCGTGCAAAGTTAATTAAACGAACAGAAGCAAATACAAATTACAATCAACTGGACACACGATGAAATATATTTTATTGTTTCTGTTTATTTCCAACTTCAATACGCGCATAATTGTTAGTGCTTGAAGGTCAAGCTGCCGTTTTCGAAGAATTTGACTGAATCTGAGCAAACCTGACATGAGCATAAAACCGTGATATAGACCCTTTTACACTAGACGTCATAGCACGTAGTGAAAGTAAGTATTGAGGTCATAAGTATTAAACAACGTCTTCCGTACCAATATTATACAGGGTCTCAAAAAAACCCGAAAACTATTGAAATCACCCAAAACAATGCAATTGTTAGGAGTTTGAATGCCTAAGCACTCTGTTGGGACCCACAGGTGTATAAATGTTTGCCATAAGCATTTTTGTGCATGCATATGATGATATTTATTAACAATATTTACAATTTACAAAATATGGATAACAATACTTAAATGTGCATCTCAAGGACCATGACCTTCGACACATTCCCCTTTCTCTAGCAACACAAAGCATTTAGCATTTTATAAGTTGCATTAAATCCCCACAGGCTGAAATTCGTGAACACGCGGCATTCAAATTTTAACAATGAGTGATTTCAATAATTTTCGGTTTTTTTGAGACACCCTGTAGTCGATACTTACGTGGTGTACCTACAAGCTAATTTACTTATTTTATTAATGGTATGTGTGAGATATTGCTCTAAGTTCTTAATTTGAAGAGGAAAATGTCTAGGCAAACGTGACTCCCACACCGACGGAGAATCGTCCTTTTATGGTCAGGATTCAGTCGCAACAATTGCCTTTCTGCAAAGATTCTTTGTCAACAAAATTTGGTCGCCAGCCTTCTATGACTTTTATCAATTTTCTGGCATGAAATAGCTTCATATCGAAAGATCTTAATAAAGTAATTTCATCAATCTTCACCAACAACACACCATCAATCTGTTTCTCGCGAAATTGGTTTGCATAACATTGCATGTTGAGGGTTTTCAAGAGCCGTTCAACTCCAGCCAAGCTCAGGCACGAAAGATCTGCGGGTATAGGAACGGAGGGCCGACTTTTGGGGCAGGGAACTGCAGGTTTGCCGCAAGGAATAGAAACAGGTGGCCTAGGCTTAGGAATTGGCCTTGTTCTAGGAATTGTAACATCGGCGTTTTGACTTTTGGGGTTTAGGGCGGGTCTTTAGGAACCATCACGATGTTTTTACCACTAAAATCAGGTTTTGTTGTTCCATTTTTTGTGTCATTACAGGCTTTCTGTTGCAGTATTCGCGGGGTTTTTTCTCTGCCAGACAGGTTCAAGTTCAGAGACATCAGATGGAATGGACGAAGGAATATCTATCGGGTTATTTATCACGGTTTGGGAGGACTTTTTTAAACTCTCATGACTGAGAGTTTTCGACAAATTTTTGGTGTCTGGCATGCACTTGAAAATTTCACCAGAGTTCTTACTAAGCTGGTTCTGCTGCACCACAGACAAATCTGGATGAAGCTTTTGGGCTGTATTATCTACACAATCCTTCATTTTGAAAATCTCTGTATCAGACCCGCCCGGATTCGCACTACATTTACTCATTTCGTGGCACTTCTTTTCTGGTGACGTCATTGTTATACACCTCTGACACACCAACACGATTGTGACGTCATATTTACATATCGTCTACGTTTACGTAATCGTGTGATATGCACTTGCATCACCATGACGCCATATCAGTAATGTCGTCTATGTCCATGTAGTCATGTGACATCACAAAAGCATCGTCCAGTGCCTCCATATTGGCATAACTTTGTCGCGTGATGTTCACGTGATCTACAAGTTCATACCCGTCATCATCACATGGTGCTTCAACGTAAGCAATACTTTCGTAGTCATGGCAACCCAATGGCGACTCAACTGTTGAATCACTTTTTCTACGTCCCGGTCGCCTCGATTGACAAATCTTTGACGTCAAAACAGAAGCGGTTATTTCTGGTATGGTGTGTCCATCATTCAGATAATAGCATTTGTCGAAATCATTTAAACCTTTCATATCGTATTTGTAGAGAAAAGCCTTGTTAAAATCATGAAGCATGTTCAGATAATCGGAGTCGTTCTTTATGAGTCCTTTTGCAACAGAAACATTCAGCTTGCAATCTTTCGATATTTGCAAGCATTTCACAGTGGACCTAGCCAAAGTTGAACATAGATCAGTTGCATCTAACTCTGTTACAACCACAACAAGCTCCGGTTTTGAAAGATCACAAATCGTTACCATTCCAAGATTAGAGGCCATAATTTCAAAATCGTTATTCATATCTGCACTTTGTCCCTCATCACTTTGTGGTAAAAACCGCACCTGTAACACAACATTAGAAAGGTTAAAATAGAAACACCAGCTACATCAATAAGAGATGATCCTTACTCGACCTCCTGGAAGAATAGTTTAGAATTGATAGAGCTATACAGTTTAAATAAAGTTAGTTTAGTTTAGGTTTCCTCCTGAAGTAACACTGGATCAATAAGAGATGATCCTTACTAGACCTCTAGGAAGAACAGTTTAGAACTGATAGAGCTGTGTCAGCTGTCCAGTATAAATAAGGTTAGTTTAGTTTAGGTTTCCTCCTGTAGTAACACTGGATCAATAAGAGATCATCCTTACTAGACTTCTAGGAAGAACAGTTTAGAACTGATAGAGCTGTCCAGTATAAATAAACTTAGTTTAGTTTAGGTTTCCTCCTGTAGTAACACCGGATCAATAAGAGATGATCCCTACTGGACCTCTAGGAAGAATATAGTTTAGAACTGATAGAGCTATCCAGTATAAATAAAGTTAGTTTAGTTTAGGTTTCCTCCTGTGGTAAAACTGGATCAATAAGAGATGACAAGGGAAAAACAGTTTCACCGCTGTTTTTTAAACAAAATACTCATTTTAATTTCAGCGGTTTGACCATGCATCCTAGCCGTTTAACGATCCATATTTAGATGAACAAAGAAAAACAGAAAGCAGGAAGTCCAATATCAAAATTACCTTTATTGGCAAGCGGAACACTCTTGCAGCTTTTTGCAAAGTGTATTCACGATAATCCAACAATGCTTCAAAGACTATGCGGCAACTGAACGATAGGGGTTGCTCAACATCTTTGAATTTCACCTGGGAGTTTACCGAGTCAATAAAGGCGACTTCCAAGATGGATTCTGGCTCAAAAAATCTTTTAACTTCTTTGTCGACGATGCTAGTATTTTCTAGAACACGGAAATATTTCACATCAGGATAGATATTCGACATTTCGGAGGCAAATATAGGATCGCTTCCATAATATGTCGATAGAGGACACACTAACAGCTTACTCTTGCACCGTTCTGGTATAGCTATACGTCTACCAACGGAATTCTTTGCCAGGAAGCTCTTTTTCGTACGCGTTGCGTGTAACATCAGAAGCTGATCGCTTTCAAAGCAACACGCATCGTTCATGCTGTAATGTCCCTCGTGAACGCGAACCAAGTTCGGAACTTCGTATTTCTCGAGAACTTCGCTAAATGGCTGTTGCTTGTTGCTCCATTTAAGGGAAGCAATTGGCTTCATCTTGTGTGTCGTCTGTGCATGTATATACTTTGTGGCAAGCGATGAAAACCCGATTCAAATCACGCATTCATTGATCTATGGGGCTTTTCTATGTCTGTTGACCTTCACGCCAATATAAGTGTGTGATCTGATAGAAAGTGATTTGATAGGTTGAGGGGCCTGTGCTCAGAATCTGCCTGCTGTCATCGATGCAAAATGTGTGGAAAAAAAGAATCGCCTCCTACACTAAGGCACTTTACGATTCCCGCTTAGTTTCAAAAGTTATTCCACTTGCACTATCCTTTTTGAAGACTGTTTACTCACAAAATGATCTATAATATAAAAAATTGACATGGTAGAATCACAAGTTTGCTGGCATTTGAATATGTTCCCGTTTCCTGAAGTGAGCTCGTTTTCCGGCGTGCATTGTCAAAATAACGAGTACACGATTGCGTGATTAACATTCACAGCAAAGTAAACGGCCCTAAATTTCATTTCATACTTAAGTACCGATATTATTTCACTTGGAATCTGTATGAAAAACCTTTCTGTGTATAATTAAAGACAGTTGTAACAAATCACATCCGCATGTTGCATTGTATCAATGTATGGCTTCACTTTCGATTCTTGTCAACTCGACCTATTCAATTAGTTTTGTAAATATTTAATTATAATCCTTTACCAGCTGATAGTTTTAGCACATAATATATAGAATTAAAGTAATTCCGATTTCAAGATTTGAAATCTTGTAAACTTAAACCATTCTGCTGAAGATAAATCTTTCTTGATTCGAAATATACAGAATAAAATTTGTATTATGCTTTCATTTTTCGGAATTACTTTAATTCTATATTTAATTATAACATTTGTGAGGTTTATGTTGAGCTTTACATACCCAAGTAAATTTCGTGAATTAGGTAACATGTACACCCTGTATACCGCATAAAAATAAGATTGAAAAATATTCAAATCAGTTATAAATACTAGTGTATATCCTTGTATCGGAAAAATATAATCACTAGACCTAGTGTTTGTATAACTGATTTACATATTTATCAGTCAAATCTTATTGACTACAAACTCATTGCCATCGACAAGTTGTTTATTCAATTGTGAACATTACTTAAAACATTCAAGTGTTTTGATTGAAATCTTTAAATATTTGCAAAGCTAAAATCTGAGTTTATTCGCAAATCCAAAATCTTTTTTTAAGCGCTGTCATCAATTCCCCTATTGAGGCGTTTCTAGTCTGTCAAATATCTCATACGATGACAATTTAGGGTTAAATCTCGTGATCTTTGACGTAAATTCAACGCAACAAGAGGTATATATGGGAGGCGTGGTAGTTAGTTGTGACAGAATCTCTTTAAATACTTATATCAAAACGAAAGGATTCGATATTTCGCTTCTTTCCTATAGCTTGGCTTTCTTGTGAAAGACCTGGGTAGCATTTCTCGCAATTTTCAAGGTTTTGCTTTGATAGTTAGAAATACTAGGTGTATCAAAAAAACGGCAAATACCATAATTTGTATGCACGAGATTATACATTAGAAGTTCAATGCCTGTGCAACTAATTACGCTTCTGGGATTTGAAAATACGTTTCCAAGGGTTATCAAAACCAGCACACAAAGTGAATTAAACTTATGAGTTCGATTACGAATGGCTCAGTTAAGTAAAGAACTAACAGATATTCTTGTTTTAAACGTATACAAGCAAACTCAACCTCCGTCTAAAGTCGTGTTTATTAGAAAATTTTCCGGCGAATATGACCATGGTCGTATTTGCCATTTTCCGGCGAATATGACCATGGTGGTATTTGCCATTTTCCCGCGAATATGACCATGGTCGAATTAGTCATTTTCCGGCGAATACGACCATGGTCGTATTTGCCATTTTCCGGCGAATATGACCATGGTCGTATTTGCCATTTTCCGGCGAATATGACCATGGTCGTATTTGCCATTTTTCGGCGAATATGACCATGGTCGTATTTGCCATTTTCCGGCGAATATGACCATGGTCGTATTTGCCATTTTCCGGCGAATATGACCATGGTCGTATTTGCCATTTTTCGGCGAATATGACTATGGTCGTATTTGCCATTTTCCGGCGAATACGACCATGGTCGTATTTGCCATTTTCCGGCGAATATGCATGACCATGGTCGTATTTGCCATTTTTCGGCGAATATGACTATGGTCGTATTTGCCATTTTCCGGCGAATACGACCATGGTCGTATTTGCCATTTTCCGGCGAATATGACCATGGTCGTATTTGCCATTTTCCGGCGAATATGACCATGGTCGTATTTGCCATTTTTCGGCGAATATGACCATGGTCGTATTTGCCATTTTCCGGCGAATATGACCATGGTCGTATTTGCCATTTTCCGGCGAATATGACCATGGTCGTATTTGCCATTTTTCGGCGAATATGACTATGGTCGTATTTGCCATTTTCCGGCGAATACGACCATGGTCGTATTTGCCATTTTCCGGCGAATATGCATGACCATGGTCGTATTTGCCATTTTTCGGCGAATATGACTATGGTCGTATTTGCCATTTTCCGGCGAATACGACCATGGTCGTATTTGCCATTTTCCGGCGAATATGCATGACCATGGTCGTATTTGCCATTTTCCGGCGAATATGACCATGGTCGTATAGGCTCACATTTCGCGGGCACATTATTTGCAATGGCGGATAGGTGCATGTGGTTGGTGTTGACACCTGAAATTATAACGAGTCCGGATACGAGTGATCATTCTTTCGCAACCTCGAATCCAAAAGAATTTGCAACGAATTTGCAAAGAAATCGTCCGGGTAGGTGTTGACGCGTAAAGGCCGTTTTCCACTTCAACCGTATCGTAGCGAAACGTAGCGTATCTCATTGTTTTAAAGTCATTAGTTTTGGTCGAATACCTCGAAAAACAAAGAAATACGCTACGTTACGTTACGATACGGTTGAAGTGGAAAACAGGCCTAATCTTTTAAATACGTGACGAAATGTTCTGGCGGTAACGATGAATCATGAAAGGTGTAAACAAGCAGGGTGTAACTTCTTTGGCCGCTCAATGGAAAGCGCCCTAGTCTAAGCGCTGCTTTCCACTGTCGCGCGTTTTTTGCGCGTAGGTACACGCACACGTGAAGGTTTAAAACCTTGTAAGTTGATGCAGAAATAATTTTGTGCCGGAAAAAACACACCAAATCATCAACAGATTCCAACCCTATGCATCTATTCAATCGTTGATTTCATAAGTATCATTTAAATGATTTTAAGCGTTTACATGCGTGTACCTAAGTGCAAAAAACGCGACATGCAGTGGAACGCAGCCTCAAATCCATATTTGAAAACGCCAGGTGAGAAAAAATGAAAGAGCTTAGTGTTTCGCATACTTTAGTATGCATCGGTGACATAATAAATTTTCGATATTTATCGACTATACGATATTCGATCGATATTTTGCAACAGCCCAGTTATCATGGCGTAACAAAACATATTATAGAGATGACTTAAGATGACAAAACGATGTTTTGATGGTAAAATGATTATCTTTTAACGTGATTATTCCCATCCTATCATATATATATATATATATATATCTCGTTTTCTCATGAGCGCCTTGCTAAAGCAGTAAAGCTCTTTCGTCTCCCCGTGTCAAGAGATCACGCGACTCCACAAAATGATCCACATTGGACAAACTGGCGAGATTATCCTAAATTGGCGGGATTATCCTAAATTGGTGGGATTATCCTAAATTGGCAGGATTATCAAAGAAATCGTTTAGCAAAAGATAATCTTGGAAATTCATATCTTGTTCAGTCCAAACTCTTTAAAGAATCACATAAGCTCCGAAATCATTTTGTGATCACCACGCTGGTTGGATTTACGATATCCATTATAGGTCGAACAATATTATATCTATGTGTTGAAATCGATAAATGTAATTTTCGATACACGGAAAGCTAAATTTACCGTTTTTATACCGTCTGATGCAGAAAGGGATATATATGTTGACAAAAAATTAAGGTCGAAGGACGATTTGGTTACACATCAACATTATTAAGAAGAAACGAGTTGTTTTCAAGTTTTTGAAACAAGTCATCCTTAAAATTATCGGTCTACGAATTACTTACAACGAATTTGCATTTCAAAGCCATCGCCTTTGATGTGACAGAGTGAAAGGAACCCAGCGTGTGTTTGGCCAATATTACGAACATTAAATTCCGTATAAAGAAACACTTAATTCTGAATTTGTTTATGCAAAGCCTTTATAAAACTTCGAAGGTGGTAGCCAAACGTCGTTCGGAGTAAGGCGATACGCTAAAGACCAGATATCTTGCTTTTTAACAAAGCCTGTGTTGTGGTAAGACTTTTTAATACTGCACCAAGGTCACAAATCGTTGCACTTCGAGAGCGTCGCGGTAGATTTTCCAGACTTTGTTGAGCAATCAGGAAGTAGAGTTCGGAGTTATAATTAACTATATGAGTGAAATCTGACACCTTTCATAGCTTCCAGACTCCGGAATATTACTCTGGTGATAAAAAAAACTGCAATCTAACAAGTATAGACTTGGAAAGTTACCAAAGATCGAGGATTTCTGAGGGAAATCAATTGTTGATATCCAGGAATACTGTTTACTCTGAGTACGGAGACTATATCGTCGTGTCGAAGGAAGTGTATCGCGAACTGACGCCAACTATAGGCTCATATAATCACTTGCCTACCGTACTATACAAATATTTGTATCGACCACGACGTATTTTGCAAGAAATACAAACAGACTCGGACCTGTTAGTCATATCTGGACAAGGCTCAATTCTCTTCGACAAAAAGTTTGTAATTCGTTTCCTGTATTGAATAATATGGTGTATTATCGTGAGAGGTTGATTGCTCTAAACCTTGTAAAGTAGTAGAGGTTACAGTGAGCAGAAAGATACCGAAACCACATCCATATTTCTAGATATACAATACTAGAACAGCGAAGAATTCGTATTTAAAAACAAAGTACTTCCTGGCGTTCAATACATCGTTTTAAACACAATGGCGTCAGACTCGCAGGAATACGCACTCGCCGAGTCTCTGGTGTGGAGCACACAAGATTTCAGCCTCGCTGAGTTTGTCGAGAAATTCGAACTACCACAAGTCGTGTTGGTCGAGGTGGGATATTGCGGCGAAGACGAGCGAACGACCTTTAGCAGCGGTCAAATCCTGACCCTGCACACTCTTCGAAGGAACAGCAAAATAGTTTGTCAAGTTCCTCACGCGAATGCCGTGACTGTCCCTTCGAGTTGCCAGTTTAAAGCTGAGGTGATACCAATGGAATGTTACGATACCATAGTCACCGCGTATCAACTGTCAACACAATACCAGAAAATAAAATTCGTTCGTGTGATGGAGATCGGGTCCACGTGGAACAACAACGCAATAGACACTTTGAAAATCAACGATATTCTTCAGATCATGAAAATCGACACGAGAAATTCAGTCATACGATGCAAGAACCTAACGTCAGACGAAAACGTATCGATTTTGATCGACTCTACTGCAGTGTTTATACCGTTGGTGGACCCAATGAAGTACACTTTGGCCGAGATAAAAAAGAAGTTCAGATTACCAGCTAAAATACGATTTCTCGACAAAAAGGCCGAGATACAGGCTAAGGCAGAACCAAGTATAACGAAAGGCTACAAACCTACGAGTTACCTGTCAGATTTGGGCCAGATGACAGCCATTGAAGAGATAGAAGATAGCGACGTTATCGTTACCACTGTGTGTTCAAACCTAAAAGAAAAGGTTGGTCAGTGTTTTTTGTTTGATTCAAATAACTAGTGCACTGCCAAAAATTGATCAGGTTGTCGCATCAGGGATGAACAAAGCTGTGCTGTGCCTCGTTGAATCATCAATGTTGATGCAATCAGGATGCAATGTTGTTGTAACAAGTTGCAACAACATTGATGATTCAACAAGCTTCAACAACATTGTCAACAATACTGTTCACAGGGTGCAGCACAACATTGTTCACTCCTGTTTTTAACAACTTGCATCAACATGATGATTTTTACGCGTGTAGGGCAACTGCTATAGACTATAGCTTTACCAGGCTCGGGGTACTAAACGAGATCTTTACTATATGCTAGGAATTCTGTAGTTTTTCCTTGATATTTGTGATAAAAATTGCATGCTTCAGGGAGCCTCGAATGATGCTTCAGACAGGAACAAGAGCAGAATACATTTGGATCATGGTCTCGTACTTTTCCACTGCTTTTCATTGAGATCGATTTATGGTCATGCTCAGTTTCTCATCCAGAGTTTTAGTATACAAAAAGAAATCCAGAATGTATTTACTCTGGGTAATGTACTCTAAAAAGGTCAAGCTCTACCAGTTCTGAAA
The DNA here is from genome assembly GCF_004324835.1 of Dendronephthya gigantea. Lineage (NCBI taxonomy): Eukaryota > Metazoa > Cnidaria > Anthozoa > Malacalcyonacea > Nephtheidae > Dendronephthya > Dendronephthya gigantea. The sequence continues at coordinate 323,581 of NW_021163120.1, forward strand.
TTTTCTCATTGGAAAACTATTTAGAATCATTTCAAATAAACCTGAATAGTTTTTACAGAAAGAAACATACTATATTAACCAGGGGCGGTTGTATCAAGCCCGTTTAGCTTAAACGGTGGATAAGCTCAAAATAGAAAGCAAGCCTATCGTTTTATTCAGCAAGCAAACTAAATGTTTTTAACCTTAATACATTGATACTGTTTACAACTGCATATTCAGTGCAGAATATTCAAGTTGATTCATTCAAGAGAGATGTAAGAGTGTTATTTAATTTTGACTTATCCGCCGTTTAAGCTAAACGGGCTTGATACAACCGGCCCCAGAAGAAAAAACCGCATGGGCAGGGGAAGGGAAGGGGGACCCAGAGTTGCAAGGGCCCCCATTGCCTAACATGCTAAAATTAATGAATAAAATTAAACTATTGTTGGAAGTATATAGTCCTCTTTCAGAAAGCGTTTTCGGTGATTTATGGTTCGGGTAATTCACAGTATATTCGATATTGCAAAAATCTCACCCCCAAAACGCAGGAAATCGCATTTGTTGCGCTCTAAAATTTCAATTTTAACCTCTAAAAGCTCAGGCCATGCATCACCGCATTAAAATTTACATGAACTTATTATGGTGTTTTTTTCCTGCGGCCGTTTTGGTTGGGCCTCTAACGAGAATTTTGCTCCGGGTCTCCGAAATTCTCTGAGCGGTCCTGTGCATGGGATATCTCATCTCGGTCTGTTTTTGGTAGTGGATCAATCTCTTATATTGATCCAGTATTGCAACAGAATATATAATCATGATAAGATCTTAGTGAATTTCCTTAGGGATTAACTCTAGATCTTTTAATTGAAGCTCTCAGCAAGCTACAAGCATAGTAGAGCAAACAATAGTAAATCGCCACGCTTCCTCAAATGTTTCTCTTTTTGCAAGAAAACGTCGCGGCTGATACAAAGCAGGTTTTTCCCTAAGCAAAAGTGTTTTGTGTCCATGTCAGAAAAGAACACACTTCGTATGAACGAATTTTGATGCGGTGACATTGTTTACCTGGAAGGATCGAAGCATTCAGCATTGTTACCTTCCTTGCTCACGGCTTAAGTAATAGTTCACTAATCATAATAGCTTGATGATAGTTCACTATTCATCCGTAAATATCTCGAATGAAAGTCGTTTGCGAGGCTTCAATATTGATTTTGAAATATCGAATACGATACAGTACATTTATATGTCAAAATATAAGGCAATTATCTAAGTCTCTACCGATAAACCAAAAGCATGCATGGCAAAATTTTGGTGAAACGTTTTAAAGATCAATGCAAAATCGTTCCAAGTAACTATCGTTGTAAAGTGCTGACTGGCAGCATCGTGAAAGATCATTTAAAGTCTTGCCGCATGGTAAAACAAAGGCCAGATCTTAAAATTAGTGAAATCTGAAAGACCAACAGAAAAAATTGTAAAAATGACCACAATAATAAAATTTTGGCAGCATTTTTCATTTGGAGTCTATGTGGCATAAACTGGTTTGGCATAATCTTAGGGTAATTTTTTGAGGGATCTATGCAATCCTTGGCCATAGTTGTAAAATATTAGCAGGAATTTAAAACTATCTTTGAAAGATTGTTGTTCAAAAGTTGTTCAATATTGAAAAACATGATCACAATTGTGAAACCTTTTTTCTAAATTGGTGAAAAACTTCCACGTATGTTTCCCACAGATGTTTACCACAGTTTCATAACCCTGTTGGATCCGTTCCATGTCACATGAGGTTCAAGTGTAACCGAGAAACTCAGTTTTAGTTGTTTGGGAGTATTCTTTCCATCACATGTAGCTAGCTTTAGGGAAGAATATTTCTTATGTGTGTACTCAGTTACAGCTAGATGCATTGAAAGAACAGGTCCTAAACAATTAAATAGTTGGTTGGATCAAAATCAATAGAGATCAAAATCTTGGTGCTATCATCTTTGCGCTATCCTGACCAACTTGACAAGATAATTGTAAATTATTGTTCTGAATGTGACCGCATAGTTGCGAGGAATTTCTTTTCGCACTTATTTGTAATTCGTACTGTACAAAGAGTACTATGTAATTTATATTATTTAGTACTGTGTAGTCGTAATGTAAATTAGGAGGGATATAAAACTGGCGTGTAGCATTTTTATTATTAATTTTTTTTTATGTGTATAAGGGAAGGCAAAGTTTTAGAAGCTCGGTTTCTTTTTTAATCTTAATGAGCAGTTTTCAACATTACACTTTCTTACTGATTGAATTCAAGAGGCCCAGCTCCAAAACAACAAACGAGTTTTATAATCTTAAAGTTAAAATCCACAAACATGTTCGCCAAAGCACAATTTACATTCTCTTTATCATTCGTAGGTTTGCTTCAACGTTCCTACAACATTGGATATCAGGCTCACAGTTGCTGAAGGTTTCCTGCACGGCGATGAAACTTATCAAAAAGTTGTCAAAACCTTGGACAAACAATTAAATCGTACAGATCTCGAGGCGTTTGAGGGTTTGGATGTTTACCAACACATGCATGCGGTCAAGGAAGCCATTAAACAACTGGACAGAAATCTACCCATCGAGGTAGCATCAGCTGACGTTCAGTCCCACGCTAATCAACAACTGCAGATTCAACGCAAGAAGTCCGAGAAATGGAGTTTTCTTCCCGAGAAAAAACCAGAGATTGTTCCAAGGGGACAAGGATCTTCATTCAAGGTAGTTATGACTTGGATCGCCTTTGCAAATTTGTGTAAAAAATTTCTATTCACACTGGTAAATATACATGCACATTTACATATTTCTCACATGTAACTTGTCAAAGAAAATTTGTCAGGGAATTCGGGTATTACATTATACACTTAATGCATGCTCACGAGGGAAATACGTGAGTTGTGATTTCCCAAGAGTCTGAAGGTTTCCCGAGGCGAAGTCGAGGAAAACATTGAGATTCGAGGGAAAACCAAACTCACTATTTCCCGAGGTAGTGTACATTTAGTGTTTTGTTATATAGGAACGAATACATACATGTTACACAACAATTTCATTAAAAAACCCACTTTACATTGTTATAACAAGAAGCGGGCGACAATTTTTCACTTGTTTCCCTGGCGGGAAACATTGCATTTATTTAAAGTCATGTGACTACGAATGAACCAATCGCATTTAAAATACACAGCACCTATATAACAATACTAATGGTTAACATTATTCTACTGACCTATACTAAAATTAAACTGACCATAGTATAGCCTGCATGAGTGTTATTATACACGTCACCTCCAAGCCTTGTCCAAGGAGGAAGGTGCATGGATCACCAATTTTCCGACCACCAACTCTGGTGGGTCCTCCGAGAGCACAAGAACCGTTTTACGATGAGTTTTTCGTAGTTCTCCCCACCCTGTATTTACACTAACAGACGAATGATGTATCAAGACGAATTACTCGTTCAAATTCGTCTAAATAAACGAACTATGCGGATAATTCATGTTGATGGATGATAATCTGTTTGCCCGTGTTTACACACACACACACACGAACAAGAAGACGAACTATTTTTCTCTTGCCTAAATTCGTCCAGATCGTCTCAAGTATAAATCGGGCCATTAACATGTTCTGTTTTCATTAGAAACCTCCTCCAATTCCCCCAAAGAAAACTGAGGCTAGCAATCAACCAAAAGAAAGCAAGATAAAGTTAAAAAAGCTGAAATCTCCAAATTGGTTGAACTCTTTGGGACGTAAAATAAGCGACAACAAGAGCCCGGCTCCAAAACACGAGGGTTATTACGAAGAACTGGGCGGTGAAGGTGCACCATACGAGCAACCTGAAGACGGGTAAGTACTCAATGATACATTCAGACCACGTTTGCACAAGGTTGCGATATACGAAATCTTATGTTTGTAAGTTGTGTTTGCACGAGAATGGCAGAGTTTGAAAACGATACAAAATCACATGTTTATATAAGTTGTGTTTGGACGAGACTGGCAGAGTTTGAAAATGATACGAAATCTTATGTTTATAAGTTGCGTTTGCACGATACTTGCAGAGTTTGAACTGAAAACTATACGAAATCTTACGTTTATAGGTTGTGTTAACACGAGACTGGCTGAGAGTTTAAAAACGATGCATTGGTTCCGCTAGTTTTGTTTTCGAAGCCGGTCATGTATTTTTCACACTCGGCTCGTGTAACGCTCCCAAAACTTTCGAAAATGCCAGTAATCTGTCTGACTTAAAGTTCAACAGGTCCGGTCTGGTCGTTTTTACCGTATAAAGGAAAAGCAGCCTATTTTCGAGATTTAACATATAAGCTTTCCAATCGGCGTTCGAGGGCTCTTAAGTTAGTTCACACGAAGCGAGGGGAGTTAAGGACCACTCTCGAGTCCGCCTTGTTTCTTGGAAGAACGGAGGCGGTCAATTTTTCACCCTTTTTCTCGTGTGAACACGAGACACGTGATGGGAACTGAATTTCTCCGCTCCGTACATGTGAACGTGACGAAGGTTTCCAAGACCTCGGTAGATGATTAGGCATTTAGCAGGACATTAGACTATAATCATGTAATCACTGACGATGATTATCGATCATGATACTCGAGTATCATTATCGACGATCATAATCGGTGATCACCATCATTATCATTAACGATGATCATCATCGGTTATCACTATCGATGATCATTTATCGCCTATCATTCATATATAGGTCTGATGGATGTTATGCCAGTATTGAGGATCTTTACGAAGAGGGGTTATCTCAGGACTCCGATTCTGATGACAGTAGGAACTATACCGAGCTAAACAAAGATTACGTTACGCAAAGAGACTACGTGAAACCTTTGAAAATTCCTTTGAATCAACCAACGAAGAAACATCATTATCACGAGCCGGAACCCACATCAACTATACCTCAACATAAATCAGCGCCCAGCACCCCAAAATCAAGACACGCTCCAAAATCAATACAAGACTTGGCATTACCAGAAATACCGAACGAACGGCAGTCAAGCACTCCACCACCATTGCCGTCGTCGAAACCGCCCCAAACACAAGAAGACAAGCAAGCAATATACGAAGCGATCGCTCGATTTCCAAAAGATATTTCAGGCCTCAGCGTCGCCGACGTTAGCAGGCTCCTGCGTTACCTGGGGATGGGATCGTACGTGGAAACCTTTGAGAGTGAACTTGTTGACGGAGATATGTTATCAAGCATGGACCAGGACGCTCTGGAGTCGCTGAATGTGAGCTCGTTCCATGTTAAGAAAATGTTAAAGTTCATCGGCGGTTGGCGTCCAAATGTTTAGTGAATTTCATTTCAGTATAAGAGATTAAATTTAGCAAGGATTTATATATCCGATATTTTAGGCTTCAAAAAGGCGAGATTTGAGATGCACGACTTCGTCTATACTAAGTGTATTAAGTTCTTCCGTAACTCCTAGAAATGATAAAATGTATCTTTTTTAATAAGCGCTACATACGTAAGGATAACGCACATCTAAATACTCGAGGTATGAACAAACCCATGCGATGGACTTCACTTGCATGTAAATGAATTATGATTATTGGCACTTCACTCGATGCAGGTAAATTCTAGAGGTTGAAAGGGTCTTAATTTCGAGTGGAATTATACACACTTAAAATTCAAGCCAGGAAGAGTTGATGGGAATATGAGTCAACTATAGGTCCTCCGGCAGGAATCGAACCTACGCTTTTGTGATGCCGATGCAATCAGTGGCAAAAGCATTGCACGGGCATCGCAAAAGCGTAGGTTCGATTCCTGCCGGGGGACCTATAGTTGACTCATTTTTCCATCAACTGTTTCTGGCTTGAATTTGAAGTGTGTATAATTCCACTCGAAATTAAGACCCTTTCAACCTCTAGAATTCACTTGCATGTAGGTTGACCAGTATATATATAAGTTATCGTAGAGAACGAATGAAGTGTCATTTTAGATCATGTAATTTTAAATAGGTTCACTCACACAGAAGCTAAGACGTCAACACCATACTTTCTACACTTTACATCATTAAAAATACATGAATCATGTGTAATAATTGATAAAAATATGAAATATAGAAGTAGGTAACTGATAAAGATACGAAATTACTTATAGTTGCTGCGTGGAAATCGTATATATTGAACTACAGACATTTCATTTTAAGAGCAAGCTGGGGCCGGTTGTATCAAGCCCGTTTAGCTTAAGCGGTGGATAAGTCAAAATAAATAACACTCTACATCCTCTGAATGATCACCTTGAATATATGCACTGAATATGTAGTTGTAAACAGTATCTGTATTAAGTAAAAACATTAGTTTGCTTGTTGAATAAACGATAGACTGCTTCTATTTGAACATCCACCGTTAAAGCAAACGGGCTGATACAACCGGCCCCGTCAATAAATACACCATATCATAAATTTAATTTCTCGCTCCATTATAGCTTTAACTGTTCAATGGCTGTAAAGCCCGTTTTCCACTACGCGAATTTATTCGCGCGACGCGAAGCGAAATCTGAAATCCAGTGACGTGATTATCTTGCGAAAAAATTCGCCGCGAAAAGTAGAATCGCTTCCTACTTTTTATCTGATCACGCGAACAAATTCGCCTAGTGGAGAATGGGCTTTACTCGCCAGCTCAGCGCTGTCAGATCAGAATATCTGGTGTCGGTTGGATAAATTTTGCATTATATATATTACGTATACATTTTGTATAGTTGAATCCTAGTTAACTGAGAAATACACGAGTCTGATTAGCCTGTTAGGGCTTGTTGCCAAGTTCATAGTCCAAAGGCATATAGCTTCGATATTGCAAAATTCCATGCCATCACGTAGCAGACTGCGTGATACATAATTGAACATGTCCGCTCGCTGCGTGGGCTCACCGCGCTCACGCCAACGTAAAATCAAACAGAAACTATAATTTACATCAATAAACACTCGCAAAGCAAGCTTGCGGCAGTCTTCCCCCACGCGACAGCATCAGAACCGGAAGATTTGACCAAGGAAAGTAAAGTCTATGAATGCAAGGTTTCCACAAGCGGAAAATTTAGCCAAAGAAAATAATTAAAAGTTCTGGGTTTCCCCTCAACCAAGTGGTTCATGAATTTCAAGTGCTTTTTTGTCGAAACTTCAGACTATAAAGACCCCCCAAGTTTATATAAACATCGTTACATCCTCAGTGTTGTCATATGCGGAAAGCTCTAGACGAACGGAACAATATACGACACCGTTCGCGTCAGTTCGTTTCTGTTGGCTTTGCCAAATTCCAAGTCACTCAACTGCGCCTTGCCATGTTTTGGTCAACAGAAAAACATTATAAATTTAAAGAGTTTATCCTATCACAATTAAGATAATTTTGATCAAAGGTTTTCGTAAGTAAGATATATATCTTTAAAGATAGAAGCACGACCAGGATTGAACATAATGAAGCTTTTTTTGAGACGTTCTCAGGTTGTAAATATTTATTTACTAATCAGGCTTTGTCTTAAGACCATAAAATTGATTTTAGTAACAGCCAAATCATTGATAAAGCAAACTATCGACATGAACAACACTAGAATCGTGCATGGCACACAGCAATTACAACTAATGCTGACAGTGACAATGCCAAGCATCTACCCCATCATTATCGGTTTCTAATGAAGAGATAGAACAGTTTATGTATTTATATGAGACACATGTAGAGGAACTGTCACTGTTTTATGTTTATCTTTGTCATATTGTTACTGCGTTTCTAGGCGTAGGTGTTTTTGTAATTGTAAACCATATTATATAGGTATTTTTCGTCGATCATTGTAATTTTAAACTACCCGTTGAAGGCTGCAATCTGGCAGCCGAGAGCTTGTATTAAATAAATATTCACAAGACAGAGAGAACGTCTCAAAAAAACTTCATTTAACATATAAACCAGTACCCAAAGTCAGGAGTTTGAACTTATCGAGCTTTTCTCCCTCAAAGTCAGTCCTATCCTCACATCAGTTAAAATTTTTATTTCACGGTATTATATACAACAAAAAACGGCCAAGTCGCTGCTATTTGATGTAAACAGTACAGAAGAACGTCGTGTTGCACCCCACGATCATTATTGTTATGAAGTTGCAACATCTGGCTCGGTTTCAAACAATTTATCGCATTAATATTCTTGTATGTTTGCATGGTGACATCCATAAGTAAATAAGTTTGTAGGTACACCGCGTAAGTATTTAATACTGCAAAGCTTTCGGTCCGTTAACCAGTGGAATTGCACTGATGAAGGCCCGGGTTAACGGACCGAAAGCTTTGCAGTATTAAATACTTACGTGGTGTACCTACAAGCTAATTTAATTATTTTACCGCAACTTGATAATAACTATTAATCCATGTTTGTCGGACCTTGTAAGTTCTTAGCTCATGTCGAATCTGGCTTCTTCGGCTGAGTTAAAACTGCATGCATGACACACAAAACCCGCAAATACAATTTACGAGAATTCTGAAGTTTGTTTCCCAAGTATGAACAAAAATATCAAATAGGAACAGATTTTGAATCAATCGAAAGCGACGACCGAAAGTTTTTGACCTATAGTTTTTCCTGTGTTTTGGGTGTGTGAAATTAAACGCAATACGTCTTGCCTTGTCGATGAGTTGATAATCTCTATGTATCCGTAGGCTAAGTGGCCTGGTTAAATTCTTAAACCCTATAGTTCAATTCTTAAGGTCTGTGTGCAGACGATGCAATTTTGATGGATCCAATTCACTTTTGATATATATATTTTATAGTGCGTCGACTTGAAAGAAATCATGAACAAACTACATTCCATACGTCATGCAGAAGTGAATAGATCTGACAAAATTGGATCGAGTAAACAGGTGTTTATACCTCAAATTGCGGTATAGTCGGATTCAATTACAACAATCAGGAATCAGGATGGCGGAAATTATTACTAGGCTTCTCATGAACATCATCCATTGCGGATTACCTGGGGGTGATTCGCCAACGCAAGCAAATAGCTTCAGCCTTCACCCTGATCCACAGTCTAAATTCCCTGTATGGTGCGTTTACGCACAACCTGTTAAATTTTCGAAATTCTCGAGTGTGTGGGCTTTTTGACTGTAATTTGACGGGGGTTTACCGCAGCCGAAGATTTTCCATGCAGAAAACGTATTCTTGTCATAAATACGATGGGCCAGCGTACAGGTTTTGATTAATCCCAGATTGTTCCATGAATTCGAGGTTAGAATTGTCCTGATGATTTCAGATATGACGACTTGACCATGTAATATGAAACCTGATAGAAATCAACATCCATTGTTTTCAAATCTAATGCAATTTCACAGCAATCATTTTACGCAATTTCACATAATCTATACGTTAAATAATGAACACTCAAGACATCTGTGCTCAAGATGAAATGACATTTTAGGAAGTTTGCGATGGAATTACAAGAACTTCGCGGTAATGCGAGTAATCATTTCGTAAGAGGATTTCGTAAGCCAGCTATAGTGTATGCACGAGATTATACATTAGAATTTCAATGACTGTGCAACTAATTACGCCTCTGAGATTTGAATATACGTTTCCCAGGGTTAGCAAAACAAGCAAACAAAGTGAACTAAACTTATGAGTTCGATTAGGAATGGCTCAGTTAAGAACAGAACTAAAAGAATTTCTTGTTTTAAACGTATACAAGCAAACTCAACCTCCGTCTAAAGTCGTGTTTATTGGAAAATTAAGCACATAACACAAGGGTACGCAAAACACAATGGTTAGGGAGCGTTGTTAGTAAACATGACAACCATGAGAAACGTATTTTCAAATCCCAGAAGCGTAATTAGTTGCACAGTCATTGAAATTCTAAGGTGCATACATATTATGGTATTTGCAGTTTTTTTGATACACCCTGTAGTCTGTGTTATCGGAACTATGAAACTGCAGTACATCATTATATATAAGCATTTCCGTCGCTAACCCAGGTGCCATTTTGCCCACGTCAAAGAGCACCGATATAAATAAATAAGACCTTTGTCTGGCTCACAAGTGCATCACAATTGAATGTTTAATTAAGCTGACATAACAACACCCAGCACGTACGCCGTAATACAACCGCATCAGTTATGTGATAAGCTTTCAACTCGTAAGCAAATTCAGGATCTTGAAGGAGAGTCGTTACTTCCGAGCACCTCTAAGCTGTCGTCGACATTACGAAGCATTCGACGGACAAATTTATCGACGATAAAGGTTTAAACTATCGGAATCCAATCGAAATATTTATTTCAGATTTGGCTATACTTGGTCAGCGTGCTATGGCGAATGAAATGGACCTTATCCGGTCGTTAATTTGGGGAAAAATGCGACAGAGCTTACAAAAATTACTCCAAGACAGCCCACCGCCGCAGATAGTACGAATCGAGAACGATTTTCACAGCGACATCGAAGGAGCGAGTTTGCAAGGTGGAAATATGCTGGTTTTACACAAGATGGTCACAGACACGGTGCTAATTGGTAAGGATAATTCCGATTCGCAAATTAACATTGGATTGTCTTGCCCGACTTCTGTATACATGCGGCCATTGAAATGTAAGTTCCAATCATGCAAAGTCGAAGACTTTAAATCGATATTTCCTAAAGTTAAGTATGTTAGAGTGAAAAACTTTGGTTCGAGTACAGACGACGGGCATTGCGCCGTTAATGTCGGCGATTTACTGAAAATTATGACAATTGACAAAAAAAAGAAGTTTGTAACCTGTCAAGATGTTAATTCAAAGGAAGACAAATCTCTCCCTTACAAATGTTCGGTTATATTTACTCCCCTGCAAGACTGCCGGAGATATACCCTCTCCGAGGTTGTGAACGAGCAGGGTCTGCCCGCGAGGGTGTGCTTCGAGTCCACCCGCTCACAGGCTGTGAATGATCGTTGGAATAGGGCTTTGAAAGGTGTCGATGACGTGGTCTTTCATAATGAGGTAACCCAATACCAAGTTATCGCTACTGTCTTGGGAGGGGTGGGTGGTCAAGCACGTTGCCTGGGACTACCGACTGACCTACCCATCCAATGTAAAATCGCCGAACGTCTGACGCAAGATTTCAGGAACTCTGAGGAAGTTGTACGGACGCTTCACAAAGGTTTCGATATCAAGAATTTCGTGGAAAAGGTGAATGTGTTCCAAGATTTGAAGAATATAAAGATATTCGACTCGATTAGATTACCGAAAAGTGTTCCACAATATCAAAATTCTCCAAGACCAGCTCGAAAGAATGGCATCAAAAGTCCTCCCGTTTCCCCTAAACCCGTGAAAAAAATCACAACGATTGACCCTAACGGACTCTCAAAGGATCCCAAAAGTCCTCCCGTTTCCCCTAAGCCCGTGAAAAAAATCACAAAGATTGACCCTAACGGACCCTCAAAGGATCCCAAATGTCCGCTAGTGATTCCAAGAGCCTCGTATAGCGCTCCTGATAATTTTCCGGCGGTAACGGGAGCGGAACACATCGGACTTTCACGAAGTCTTCACGAAGATAACACGAACATAGACGAAGATGGTTACGTTGAAATGGGGATTGCAAAGCATTATTATGACGAAAGCGCACATCGCGAAAAAAATTCGCGACTTACTGAGAACAACAATTCTGAAAGACAAAAAACTGCCAATGTGGTCAAGAAAAACCCACCAGTTTCCCCCAAACCGATCAAGAAAATCAAACTACCTTTCCCTGACGTATCCTCAAAAGGTCCAAAATGTCTGCTGGTCCCCAGTCCCCCGTACAGTCCCTCGTACAGCGCGACAACAGACGAAGATAGCGCGACAACAGACGAAGATGATTACGTTGAAATGGATGGATATCACAAAAAGAATTCTGAAGGCGAGGCCAACGAGCTTCAAAGCCGGCGGAATCGAAATAACGATTACGAAGAGGTTACCATCCAGCCAAGATGGACGGCAAAACAAAATCACGAGTTTGCTGATCCCCGTGTCCTTCTGACGGAGAATCGCGATGACGCAAAGCAAAGAAGACCAGTATCAGCAGAATACGTGATTCCATTGAAGTCCGTGCCACCGCAAAAAAATGAATACTCAGAGCCAAATTGCTATGAAAACATGTATGTTATGAACAGGGAACCCCAGACTGATCAAAGTGATTATCAAAACGTTGTCCCGCGAGCGGACTGGCAACAACTCTACTCCAATGAGCGTGAAATCGCTCCAGATTTTGAGAGTTCAGAATACGTGGAAATGACGGGACACCCAATACGACTTGAGACGTCGTAAAACTTTGAGGTAAGATTTGGGACACAATCCTCAGTAGATCTCTTGTGTTACGAAAGGGTTTAAGGGGTCTCAATTTTGCATGGAAATCACACACGTCTCAAATTTAAGCCAGGAACAGTTGAGGATAATTATGCAAAACCATAATTGGCAAACCCCTTTGTGCACGATATAACATTTCCGCAAACTTAATTGAGGCTTTGTTTCCGCATTTCACAAAATTTCGCAACAAATTTCGCAACAAATTTCGCAATTTCTAAAACGTCAAAGTGCTCCCACGACGGTAGTGAAATATTTTCAACCCTTTGATAGTATATAAGAAAATACAAATTGCTTATAGTTATTTGACTTCCCTTGTGAAATCGTTTAAATGATGACCCATTTAATTTGAGGGCACTGTAGATCAATGAGAAACAGCACTTAACATAACGTTATCTGCTCAAAATAGCAGATAACTACTATTCTATACTTGAAGCAACGTATTCTGTTGAAAGTAGTTGTTATATTTCATTGATGTTTTCCGGCTTTACTGAAAATGGTTTATTTCTTGCTTCGCCAGGTAGAACTGCATCGTCATGTTACAATGACGTCAATTGAGATAAAAAGAAGACAGATATACGTGATTAACATCCAAATACGAGCTTGGATTACGCCCAGTGACAAAAGTTCACTCAAGGAGCACCTAAAGTTTCGAGGAAGTCCTAACCGGTTCGATTCTTAGAATAGCACGTTTGTTTAATGATGATGCAATTGAATGGTAATGCTAATTTTGAACTATGAATGATAGGGAGACATGCTCAAGATGAAACCTGTTCTGGTGGCGAAGATCCCACGAAAGACCAACGAATAGAATTATTAGCTACAATCTATTTTATATATGACCAATATTAAATTAATAAGAAATAAATTAAAGCATAAACTACAATCTGACAATAAATATATATAGACAAGCTTGAGAGACAATTTGAGGAACATGAAAAAATACGAAAACACTAGCTTGTTAGGATATCGTAATAAAACATTATTATAACTTCGACGAGAAAAATATGTTTTGTTTTGTTAACTATGTCGCTGTTATACTACGAATAATATCAGGAATTTATAAATATTTAAATTTAGCATGTAATTGCTTCTGATATTTGATACAGAGCCATAAACTAATTTAGTAAAAGCGGTTCATAACCTACAGCTATGATGATTGGTATCAACTTTTAGAAATAGCGCAGCATGAAGTCTTTTAACAATAAATATTTCCTCAAAATTACGTTTCTATTATAAATCAGTTGATCTCACTAGCACATCAATATACATGAAAATGAGAAAAGATTTGTTAACAGTTACAATCATACAGTATATTGTCTGGATTCCAGAATCCGACAGATTCAAGACTCGACTGGACGATAATTGAGCTTAGAATTCCGCTCACATATGCATATACACCACAGTTCTCTGTGTCGATCAACTTCCGGTGTTGTAAATTGGTTGTCTAATTTCGCAAGCACTTTATTCAACTATACCATGGCTAACTCACAAATAGAATTGGCGAAATTGAAATGGGGTAAAATACAGCTAACACTGTCCCAATTGTTAGATAAATACCCCCTGCCAAAGATTGTTAAAGTTATCGAAAGCTTTTATGGTGAAAACAAGTTAAATAAAGAATTTACTCTTTGCAATAATACTGTGTTGTGCACACACTCTGTCAAACCAATCGAGACAGTACACGGTCGCTTCAGTTGTGGTGAAGACATCTCGATTCCCCCCGCCTGTCGAGGCAAAGTTGAAATCTGTCCATCGGCTTTATAAGATGTTTATGAAAGCGTCGAAGAGCTTTGCTCTGTGTTTCCAAAATACGTTCGTGTCTCAAAAGGTAAATATCATGTGTATAAACCCAGCTGACTGAATTTCGAGTTACCACAAACGGTTGAAAATGCAAATCATGTGGGGGTTCTTAACATTGCATGTATTCATTGTACCACATTTGTTTACTAGTTTCGGGCAATACAACGTCGCCACAAGTCTATACGCAGCCAACTGACTGTACGTAAACCTATTAATCTACTCTAATCTTTTTAAGGGTATTACAGCGCATCGTTGAATAAAGTTTTAATGAACGTCGGAGATAAATTGCAGTTGAAGTGCAAAACCAAAATGAGTTTCAAAATGTAGACAAAGATTCTACATACAGTATACTGCACTTGATCTAACCTATATCTCCAATCAGAAGTATGAAAATCTTGTCGTGGAACACCGGACCTGAGAATGACATTACATCACCTATCAGAGTAATCCCTCAACTCCAAGACTCCACATATACCGCGCTTGATCTAACATATATCTCCAATCAGCAATACGAAAAACCTAACGTGAAACACATGACCGAAAGCTTTGAAAACCAATCTGAAAAAATTGCCAATCATGACTTGTCAGACAATAGCCTTACCTTCAAGATCCTCTCAATAGCCTTACCTTCAAGATCCCCTCCTGAAGAGCCCGACCCAACCCTTCCAGCTATATTCCAGCAGACCTCGATTCAAAATACACTCCACTTGATGCAACTAGTACTAACGTTTTCAGTCAAAAGTACGAAAAACCAAGGCTTGTCGAAAACCCTACTTTGAGCTCAGAGGACCGAGACCCCGAATTGACATACACTTCCAGTAAAAAGTATAAAAAACCGCCCACACCTGCGGAACACCCCACTCGGAGTTCAGAGGACCCCGATTCGACATACACCGGAATTGACCCGACAAAAATTTCCAATCAAAAGTATGAGAAACATCTTGCTGAGCTACCTCATAATAGCTCAGAAAACCAACCTGGAATGGCTGAAAGTGTCCCAAACGTGTTGACAAATACAAGTGCATCGCACATCACGCCTTCAGAAACATTGGATGACCAAGGTACTCAGTCTCTTAGAGAGGAAATTAACCAAGTAATCACCAGACATCCCTTAGATCTGTCAGGTGTGGGGATCGCAGCTGTGGGCAGGCTATTGACGTACTTAGGAATGGAAAAGTATGTTGAAAGATTTATCAAATTTACCAAATATCAACAAAATTCATATCTGTCATGTTCAAACTTTGCCCATACTAGTACTTGATAGACTATAGACTATTGAGAGACTATAGACTTATTGACTGATCCCGAGGAAAACGTTATGTTTTGTGGAGCCGAGACCACAAAAGATCGACGTAGGCAAAATTCACAGACAAACTTTTAACTTTAAGAAAATGAAAATAAAAAATTCGGTTGAGGTTCGCCCGGTGGTTAATGCATTAATCCCTGATCAAACTGGTTCAAACCTGACAAACAAGATTTTGCGGTAAACATTCGGATATCTTGCCTTTCATTACGTAGTTTTAACCAATCAGATTCTGCAAATGATGAACTCTGAAACTTGCTACATAATAATGATGTCTATCAGGGGGTCATCGAGACTTCAACTATAAAACATTGTAACACGATAAACTGAAATGTGGAAGTATTGTATAAATACTTAATACGATATTACAATATATAGTAAGGAACAATTAGTACAAAAACATCTAACGCTATAATAGCAATTGCTATATAATAAAGGTCAGGTCTACACTGTTAAAGTTCCTGTGCTTCTACTGGAAAATTTGCATTGGTAAATCCGTTTAAATCTCAAATTCTAAATGTTTTGCAGCGAGTTATGAATTTAACTTCCTCTTTGAATTTCTCACACTGAGACACAATGCAAACTAATTGTGTTAGAATGTTTATCGAAAGTGAAAATGATCTTTACAAATTGCACAGTATGGTGCATGGTGCCAATTTCTATAGAGTATATCTATATCATTGTTTTGCGTTTTTCAAACGTTTAAGTTTAAGTTTAAGTAAACGAATACTATGGTCTCAAATTTTGCAGAGAATCAGTGAAATTATTGGTTTGATTTGTCAATATTCGAGTTTGAAGTACCCCAATTAAAGTTCGTTGAAGACGAATATAGTTAAAAACAAAATGAAAAATTTCAAAAGAATTTCATTAGAAGTGCGGTTTCCGGAATTTTTATGACACAAACGTCTTTGCTTACAAATAGTTTTCATAGTATAACAGCAGTGTTGAAAATTGAGGACGAATCGACTTTCGATCGTAGCAAGTCGGCTCCGTTATACTGTTCCAGTGCTGTTGTAACCCGAATAAGTACAATTAGCGCACCCTGTGCCGAATACGGCCCATAAGGCCATTGAAGCCGGTTTTTCGAAAAACAACGTGTTGATATAGTGTATCTTTAGGAAAAGGTTTTGGTTTTTTTTATATTAACATAAATACATAAATTCTGTGACTAATCGTGGATTTCGATGGATGAATACCCAGGGTAACATTTGGTGTCAGGAGTGGGATTATTTTCAAGGAAATTTCACGATTAAAGCTGCGAAATTAGAGGTTTGAAACGATAAATATGGTGACTATATTATACGTATAAATATAAAAATTGTGGAACATTTTCGATATAAATTTGGGATTTTGTGGCTGCCAAAGACTATATTAGTATGGCTGTCGATCTCGAAGAACTTCAACTTCAATTGGAAAAGAAACTGTGCGAAGTAAGTCAAGATACGTTAGTAAAACTTGCAGTATTTCTCGAGTGGGATGAAGGAAAATACGTGGGGAAGTCAAAGCTTAGTATTGCTCGATTACTACGAAGAGATGTCGAAGAGCAGGTATCCCAGTTTGAAAGTGAGGATGAATGTCGCTCTTTCTTGGGTAAAATAAAAGAACAGTTGCTTGAGGTTACTGAGGAAGAGGCGACTGGGAAAGAATCCCCTGGGATAGTAAACAAGGAATTGGAAGTGTTGAAAGCACAACTCGACAACTTGGAAAAAGACCATCAAAAGCAAGTGGAAGCTCTCCAGGCAAAGATGGAACAAACTGAACTGAAGGCAAGTCAAGTGACGACAACAACAACTGTAAGTAAACCAATTGCAAATGATCTTAAGCAAGTATTGCGTAGGGAGTTCAAGATTAATGGGCAAATAGGAGAACCTGGTCAAAAAGATAAACTCACTTTTGTAAGCTTGGTCAGGCAGATTGAAAGTGCATTGTCAAAGGGTTACCCAGAGGCTGAGGTGACTGATGCTGTCATAAGGGCAATTACCCCTAGCATGCAGTTGCGAAGTTACCTAGAGACGATAAGCAATTTGGAGTTGCCGAGGTTACGTGCAATCCTGAGATCACACTTTCAGGAGAAAAGTGCTACTGAGCTATATCAACAATTAACAACAATTGTACAAGCACCAGAAGAGAGCCCACAGAGCTTTTTGATAAGAGCTTTAGACTTGCGTCAAAAGGTTCTCTTTGCCTCTAAAGAAGCAGGGGTAAAGATTAAATATGATGAAAATCTGGTTCAGGGTTTGTTTTTACACTCCCTTGAAACTGGACTTCATCATGAAGCAGTAAGAACAAAGCTACGCCCATTCTTACAGCAGTCGGATATAACAGATGAACTGTTAATAGAGCAAATGAACCGGATTGTGTCAACCGAAACAGAGCGGCAAAAGAAATTTGGTAAAGCAAGTCAGACAAGACAAAGAAATGTCCATAATGTTCAAGCAGTAAAGTCTATGACAGTTGAGGGTGAACACCCAGTTGAACAAGACCATCCAGTGAAAGAGAAGAAAGCACCCAAGCAAGGTGAGCTAGTAACAGCAATAAGAACAGTACAAGCAGAACTTGCTGAGCTCAGGGAAACAATTACAAATCAACAAGCACAGAGTAAAGAGCAAGAAATGAGCCACAAGGATGACCAACCTGGTCGCAGGAAACGACTGTGTACAAAGTGTCAGGAAACCAATAATGTGAACTGTGATCACTGCTTCCGATGTGGCAGTTCTGACCACTTTGCCAGAGGATGTAAGAAGAGACAGAACTCGGGAAACGGGAGATGGCTACCGCCGAGGGACAGGAAGTAGCCAGTAAACCAAGTAAGTCCCATTTTTGTGCCAAATGTCTAAAGATTGAACAGTGTGAAAAACCATTTCCAAGATGTTCTGGCTGCCAACTAGTGAGATATTGTTCAAGAGAGTGCCAAAAGCAGCACTGGGGAGAACATAAAATACTATGCATGTCAGTCAGAGAATTTAAAGTAGATAACAATGCTCAGAGAAATTCAGATCATGGAACATATGTTAGCCATTTAAGCCCACTTGAGTATTCGAAAGTGGTGGGTTTAGTGGGTAAAAGATGTATGGTACATTGTCAGTTAAATGGACAAAAGGTACATTCATTATGGGACACTGGTGCACAAGTGTCACTGATCTCTAAGAAATGGTTGGATGAACATTTGTCTGATTTACCCCTTAATAATATTGAAACCTTGCTCCAGGATGGAACTGAACTGGACTTGAAAACTGCAAATGGGACATGCATGCCATATATCGGATTTGTTGTTGTTAAGTTTAAATTAGAAACATCAAGTATTGACCAAACAATACTTGTACCAATGTTAGTGACTCGTGAAACACTTGACTATCCAATAATTGGATATAATGTCATAGAAGAATTAGTAAAGAAAGAAGAAGCACCAGATGAAGTAGCTAGGGAGTGGGCAGCCTCATTTCCTGATATCCAGTGCGAAAAGATACAATCTCTTGTCAGCTTTATGCAAGCCCCATCCCCAGAACAACTGTGTTCCGTAAAGACCATTAAACAAGACATCATCATCCCTCAAAAGACAACTGTTAGTGTGAAATGTCGTGCAAACACCGGACCAGTGGAAAAGAGAATACCAGTACTGTTTGAACCTAATAGTGAACAGTTATGGCCAAGTGGTTTAGAGATATCTGAGGAATTACTAACCATTCCCCATGGGTCATCTTGTCGAGTTCAAATTAATGTTACAAACACTAGTAATCATGACATTACACTTAACAAGCGAACTATTCTTGGAACAATACAGTTAGTGAAATCGGTGACACCACAGGAAGTTTATCTGAGAAATGCAGACTTAGGTGACAAGGAAACAGTTAATTCAGTTTATTGTGAAGCTAAAAAGAACGGTGCAACACCAACCATGCAAAAAGATATGCACCAATCAAATACTACGGGAAACAAAGACAGTGACTACAACCCCATTGATGATTTGGACCTAAGTGGTCTTTCAATGCAACAACAAGCCAGTGTCAGACAAATGTTAGAGGAAGAAAAAGCAGTGTTCTCAAAATCTGACGATGACATCGGTTGCATAGATGAACTTGAGTTAAAACTCAACTTCAGAGACCAAACACCAGTTCAGAAAACATACAATTCCATCCCACGAGTTTTGTACCCCGAAGTGAAGCAACATATTGAAGATTTGTTAAATCGTGGTTGGATAACGAAGTCAAAGTCTCCATACTCGTCCCCTGTGGTATGTGTTCGTAAAAAGAACGGTGAAATGCGCTTATGTGTCGATTATCGAGAACTGAACAAACGTACTGTTCCAGACAGACACCCGTTACCGAGGGTACAGGACACACTCGATGGCTTGGGCGGGAACAAGTGGTTTTCTTTGGTGGATCAGGGAAAGGCGTACCACCAAGGACATATGCACGTGGACAGTAGACCAATGACCGCCTTCGTTACCCCATGGGGGTTATACGAATGGGTGCGTATACCCTTCGGCCTTTCCAACGCCCCTGCGTCATTTCAGCGTTGCATGGAAGGGTGCTTAGAAGGTCTGCGAGACGAAATTTGCATACCCTATCTAGACGATATAATAGTGTTTAGTAAAAGCTTCGAGGAACATCTAGATCACGTAAGGACTGTACTTCAACGGTTGCGCGCCCATGGTGTCAAATTAAAGGCAAAGAAATGTAACATCTTTCGGAAGGAGGTTTGCTACCTTGGGAGAATTGTCTCGCAGAAAGGCTACTGGATCGATCCCAAAAACGTTTATGCTTTAAAGTCGCTCAAGGACTCGCCACCAAAGTCAATCGGGGAAGTTAGAAAGTTATTAGGACTTCTCGGTTATTATCGTCGCTACGTTCCAGATTTTGCAAAACTAGCCAAACCATTATTTGATCTACTGAAAGACGCTGGAAAAGGGAACTGTGTACGTTCATCTAAACCAGTAACGTGGTTACAAACACACCAAAACGCGTTGAACAGTCTTATCGACCTTCTTTCCAGTCCACCTATTTTGGCATATCCTGATGTAAACCTACCATATGCATTATATACTGATGCTTCGGACAAAGGCCTTGGGGCAGCGCTCTACCAATACCAAGACGGCCAAATGCGAGTTATCGGGTATGGTTCACGGGCACTGACGACGGCTGAAAAGAACTACTATTTGCATTCCGGAAAGCTTGAGTTCTTAGCTTTGAAGTGGGCTATCAGTGAGCATTTCCGCGATTACCTTTATTACGCGCCATCATTTGTTGTATACACGGACAATAACCCACTAACTTATGTTACTTCGTCAGCAAAGTTGAACGCTACAGGATATCGTTGGGTAGCAGAACTCGCCGACTTCAATTTCACCATAAAATACCTCCCCGGCCCGAAAAATCAAGTCGCTGATACGCTATCACGAATGCCCGTAAATTTTGAAGAGTACGTTAGCCAATGTACAGCAGAGACAAGTCAGGAGACTATCGAAGCCATTGTTAAAGGAGTGGCAGCACAAGCAGCTGGAAAAACGATTTGGATTGACGCTGTGACCGCCAACAGAGACATTGCAAACCAAGAGGAAACGAAATGTGCCGATAAACAGACAATTTCGCCAGCAGCTCTACTCGAAGCACAACGGAATGACCATGACCTGAAACAAGTGATCCAGTACCTCGAGAGCAGCTCTGACAAACCGCAAATGAGAGACAGATGGGACGAAAGCAAAACAACACGACGTTTAATGAATGAATGGAAAAAACTGGAACTTGGCGAAGATGGGATATTGCGACGTCGTGCGGGTGAATACCTACAGTTGGTACTACCCAAACAATTTCATCGTATGGTGTATCATGAACTCCATGAGGAGATGGGCCATTTGGGGTGGGAGAGAACGTTTCAACTGGCGAAAACGAGGTTCTACTGGCCCTACATGCAACGGGACATACAACATTTTATCACGAACAAATGTACCTGTTTAAAACAGAGACGTCCAAAAGTATTCCCTAAGGCACCCTTGCAGCATCTCACATCCACAGCACCATTCGAACTAATATCGATCGACTTCGTGCATTTAGAGAAAAGCAAGGGCGGATACGAATATATTCTAGTCATTGTTGACCATTTCACTCGATTCGCTCAGGCGTACGCAACCCGTAATAAATCCGCTAAAACAGCTGCGACGAAAATATACAACGATTTCGTTCTTCGATTTGGGTTTCCTGCACGTATCCACCACGATCAGGGCGGTGAATTTGAAAATAATCTGTTCAAACACCTCGAGGAACTTTGCGGAGTACAGCATTCTAAGACAACACCATACCACCCCGAAGGAAATGGGCAGGCTGAACGATTTAACCAGACCTTGCTCGCTATGCTTAGAACCCTACCAGAAGAAAGAAAGTCCAGCTGGGCTGATAATCTCAATAAAGTGGTGCATGCGTATAACTGTACGAGAAGTGACGCAACAGGATTTTCGCCATTCTTCTTGTTGTTTGGTAGGGCACCAAGACTCGCAATAGACCAAATATTCGAACTGTGTCACCAACCGAAGCGAGCAAGCTACCCAAAATATGTGGAGCAGTGGGCAACAGCAATGAAAGAGGCGTACGAGCTTGCTAAGAGAAGAATGGGGAGCCAATTTCGAAAGAGAGGGGAGAGAGATCGGAAGAAAGTACACAGCTCCTCGCTGAAACCAGGAGACCGCGTGTTGATTCGTAACTTGAGCGAACGTGGGGGACCGGGTAAGTTAAGAGCTTACTGGGAGGACAAGATCCACATTGTCGTTGAACGTAAGGGCGAAAATAGTCCAGTGTATAAAGTAAAGCCGGAAGGAACAGAAGGAAGAGTACGCGTACTTCATAGAAACCTGCTTCTGCCGTGCCATTTACTGGAACAACCATCGACCAACACGGAGAACGCGAGTAATAGCCAAGACCGGAAGAAACGACGTAAGAAGCCCAATGTTAGAGACGAAACAACGAATGAACCACGGGAATCGGACACGGACGAAGACTACCCAGAAATAGTCGTCGAAGAATACAGAGCGGCCCAACCAGAACAGCAGGAACCCGTTATGGTGCCAAATGAAGTGAATGATGAAGAAACCCCAGATGAAGATCCAGATATGATAGTCGCTATTGACGAGGGTGAAAGAGAACAAGGAGGAGGACCCCACAACAACGAAACCGTGGACGGAAATGCGCCACCACAGAACGAAGCGACTGAGAATGGAGACCAACTGCGGAATGATGAGAACACCGTCGATCCAAGAGAACGACCACAACGAATACGACAGGCGCCGGTACGATTTGGTTATAATCAACCCGGAAACCCAGCCCTATTCTGCCAAGCGATTAATTCAAATATGCAACCTACACAAATTCCTCCCTACCACCCGCCAAATCCCGGATGGCTACTCCCTCCTCCTCCTCTTATGAACATAGAGCCCTGGCAAATTCCTCCTTACCCCCCTTTGCCCCCCCGATGGGTACCACCACCTACGGACATACAACCTTGGCAAGTTCCTCCCTACCTCCCACTACACTCGGGATGGTTACCACCGCCGTACAGCGGATTATCGATAGTGCAGTACCCTTGGAAAATGTTTCAACCGTACCCTACTGGACAGTTTGGAATGTGGTAACTAATTCCACGAACATGACATTTTGAACTAAGCTAGTAAAGCTACAATAGTAGAAATTTAGCTTGTTACGCGTGTTAGGACGCAATTTAGTGCAAAGTAACATTGTTTAAGTTGAGTGTGTCTGTGAGTGTGAGTGTAAAGTTGTGAGTGTGAGTAGGCCTGATCAACCTATTTACTGTGGAAATATAGAAGTAGTATTTAGTACCCGGACAGTCGGACATGTTGACATAACATCGGATGCGATGAACTTTTAAAGTAGGGGAGAGTGTAACCCGAATAAGTACAATTAGCGCACCCTGTGCCGAATACGGCCCATAAGGCCATTGAAGCCGGTTTTTCGAAAAACAACGTGTTGATATAGTGTATCTTTAGAAAAAGGTTTTGGTTTTTTTTATATTAACATAAATACATAAATTCTGTGACTAATCGTGGATTTCGATGGATGAATACCCAGGGTAACACTGTAATACACTGTCCAAATTAATATTGACGGTGTTCTACAGACATATATCGAGTTCCTTCGTTCCTGAATAAACACTTTTAAGTAATTATGGATCACTCACAATCGGAATTTGACAAACTTAACTCAGCTAAATGGAGTGCAGAATACTTCACACTATCTCAGTTGTTGGGTAAATACTGTCTACCGCAGATTATCAAAATCATCGAAGGCTTCTATGGTGAATCCGATGATTTGACCTTGTGCAATGGTACGATATTATACTTGGAATCTGTCAAGTCTATTCAGAAAGTGCATGGTCGCTTTGGTGATGGTAAGGCTAGAGAGATGTCCATTTCCCTCGATTGTGAAAGGAAAGTTGAAGTACGACCATCGAATTTAAAAGATGTTTATGAAAACGTTGAGGAGCTATGTTCAATGTATCCAAAATACGTCCGTGTTTCACAAGGTAAATTATTTCTATAAAAATTATTGAAATCAAAATGATAATGCAAATGATGAATGCAGCAATTGGAAAAAATAACAATGATGGAGCAAACTAAAGTATAACAAAATGATACGTTCCAATATAACCAGGGAGAAGCGTGACAACGTCTTCAAACAACTTAGCATCAAATGTGGTATAATAACTGCCTAAAATAGACAAAACATTTCTCGACGTTTCGTTGAGCAATACATCACTAACTCTCCAGACGAAGGCCCTCAGGTCGAGACGTCGAGAAGTGTTTTGTCTATTTTAGGCAGTTGTTATACCACATTTGATGCAGTTATAACAAAATAGTGTTTGCTAATTAGATATATTGCTCGTGGTATGTTTTATTGTGTGTGGAAAGCAATATACCGTTTGTGTAAATGAAATGCAATAGTTTTAATGTTGTTTATTTACATAATTTTCAAGGATACCTCTGTGAAACGTCAGGCGAAATTTTAGTGAACTTCGGCGATAAATTGCAGTTTCAAAAAGTTAACAAAGGCCGGGTAAACAATGAAATATATATCTTTTCCAACCAACACGGTCAACAGGTTGAACTAACGAAAAGTTGCGTGGCTGGATACCAACCTCTAGTCGATGGGATTGAGTACAAGCTAACGGATGCTTTGAGAAAATTTGGTTTACCTTTAAAGGTACAATTCCTCGAATCTTCTTCACCGAGCATCGTCGAAGACGCCTGGTCCTGTAACGATCCGCCTTGCAAACTCTTTGAAGTCATTTTACTCGAAAGAGTCTCAAACGAGACTGTAATTAAAGCGACGGTGATACAGTCAAACGGTAAACACGACGCAATGATTAATTTGGACTCTGACATAGGGTTTGTTATTTGCGAAGATTATACCAGTATCTCTCAGATCCGTGGCCAAAGGGGAAATAAACAATCCGAGGATATTTACGAAGACACGACATCGGCAGACGTCACATCTCTCGCACAACAGCCGAAAACAAGAAATTCGCAGGCTTACTCCGATTCAAGCGCCAATCATCGCAAAATCGGACTTAACGAAGACGATTACAGTGAACCCGAGAATCTTAGTAACAATCCCACATATATGACACTTGATCCTACGTATGTCTCCAAACAAGTGTACCAAAAACTCGACGTTGACAAACTTACTGCGAGGAGCTTAGAAAACCAGCAACCACCACTTGTCCAAAACTTGCAGGAAGATACAAATGCATTATCTATCAACAAGCCATCAAAATATCCCGATTTCACTTCGCTTGATCCAACAAACTCCTCCATTGATCAAAAATATGAAATGCCTGCAGAGCTCGGCAAACCAACAGGAAGAACGCGACGAAAAACAACAACACGCGCTTAAGAAGGAAATCGGATTAACTGCCGAGCTGAAAAACAAGCGTCCTCCGCCTCCAATTACACCCAAAAGAACTGAAGTGGACAACAGAGATAGCCCGCCTAAGGCATCCAATAACAAACCAGACCCACAGCCCTCACTCCAGAACTGTGATAGGTCAGTCGCTATTCAGGGGTCTAATGTTGCACCTGAACAGAACACAGATTGTGAGCCGAAGATAACTGGACAATCTGGGGCTCCCGAGGGAAAAGATGTAATCCCCAAACCTGAATGTTTGACTACACCATCAGAAACGCAACCTCACGATACTCATGCTATACCTAAGTATCCCACCAGCATACCTCATTCACACCCTAAAACTCACGAAAGTCACCAATCTGCTGCTGCCAAATATCCACTAGATCTGTCAAGTTTAACTGTTGCAGATGTTGGCAGGTTATTGGAACACTTAGGAATGGAAAAACACGTTGAAATATTTGCAAACGAGTTGATAGACGGTTCAATGTTGTCCAATATGGATGGAGAAAATTTCCAGTCACTAGATATGAGTCAATTTCATTCGAAGAAACTGTTGAGGTTCATCGAAGGATGGCGACCTAAGCTGTGAAGTCAGTTTACAAACATACGTGACATTCAAACGAGAATAACTAGAATTTTTTTGGAAGCCATTGCCGAAAAACAATTAGCCGATTTGTCAGGTTCAAATGTTGCCAATTGGTAGATTAATAAAATGCCTGGGTACAGAAAATATGCTGAAATTTGCGCACAGATTTGGTTAAGGTTCATATATATATATGAATTAAGGTTCATATATATATA
This sequence comes from Dendronephthya gigantea, assembly GCF_004324835.1. Classification (NCBI taxonomy): domain Eukaryota; kingdom Metazoa; phylum Cnidaria; class Anthozoa; order Malacalcyonacea; family Nephtheidae; genus Dendronephthya; species Dendronephthya gigantea. The sequence goes on from NW_021163120.1 coordinate 349,657, forward strand.
TATATATATATATATAGTATTTAGCTAGCATGTTTCGATAAGGTTTCCTTAACCAAGTATATATATTTTATGCCTAATGCAGTTGATCTAATGAAACTAATTCAGTAGTTTGGAGAACAGGGACCTCCTGAAATGTGTACATTTTTTAAACTATTCATAAAATACTAATATTCATAAAACAGTGAAACATTGATCGAACATAAAGTGGGTTAGAAACGAATAAAGATGGATATAATAAGGGAAACAGTTCTACCAGAATTTTGAAAAGTGTAACTATTACAGTCTATTGACTATTGTACATAAGAGAGTACAAATGTTGGCATATATATACGAAATTTTGAAATTCGTCTTTGAAAATTTTGGTAACTTTTCCTAGCTGTACCATATTGTCCACATGGAATGATGGAATTCGAAAATTTTTGTCTAAAATTGCTTCAAAAATATAATTTCTTACCTCTCCTCTCAATCTTGGCACGCGAAAAACCTTTGAACAACAGACATTCATCTGAAAACAAGCGCCGTTTCATCTAGCTACCTAAATAACATAAAAACATAATATTTTATAAATATAGTAAGCGGTATTGTTTGATAATGATAATTTAACACAGCTAAACAGTTTTTATACGCCAGAATTGCTTATGATTCAAATTCAATACAAAATGGATGTTACGAGTAAAACGAGTAAAAAAACTTAAGGCGTGCAAAATGAAAAAGGAATCTTCAGTATATCTAGATAAATTTGAATTGCTGCAATACACATTGCATGCAATCGATTTCAATTCTTCGACTTAATGATTACAATTTATGTGCATTTAAATGACTGATAACAGGTAGAAACATGCGACAAACTCGTGTAGAAATTATGTGGCACTGAGAACTTAGTGTACTGGATTTCTTTCGTTTGAAAATTGGGTGCAATATATTCGACTAGACGTGCTGAGATAAAAGAAAGATAATTTGTATAAGTTTGTCAACTCTTATACAGTATGACTACGTAATTGTTTTGGTCGAATAGACACATTCAAATTATGAATTTGAAAGCATGATAATAAATTGATGTCACAGTATGGTATCGTTAAATTGCGGTATTAAACATTCTCCAGCAGCAGTGCAAGTCTTCCTGTATCGCTATTACACATTTAGGCTCGGGACTATATATGATTTGACGGCTCTTGGGGACCAAGTAAAAAATGTTTCAAAGTTAACAGTTTGTGGTAAATTTAAACGAACATCGACTGCGGAATTTGTCGAATCATTCTGGCCACGTATATAACATCCTCTCTGGCATATTCGATCGTACATTGAAGTAAAATTGGTTGTCTAGTGATACTCGTAAGTTCCACCAGCGGAAATCATGTCTACTTTACTACGGGGACTAGAAATGAACAAACTCGCTTCGATAAAATGGGACGATTCCGTGATATTTACGCTGCCTCAACTGTTGCAAGTATACCCTTTGCCACAGATTGTGAAGATAAACAAGGGTTTGTGGAGCGAGAGCAACGATGCAACTTTATGCAATGATGCAATATTATGCCTTCATTCGAACATCCCAATTCAGAAAGTTCATGGTCACTTGATGAGTGACAAAGGCAAAGAAATATCGATTCCGCTCGATTGTCGAAGGAAAGTTGAAGTACGACCGCCGAATTTGAAGGACGTTTACGAAAATGTGAAAGAGCTTTTTTCAGTTTTCCCTAAGTATGTTCGTATTTCAAAAGGTAAATAACTTTTACTCGCTATATATCATACTGTTTATAAAAAGCAATGATGCAAATTTCGTGTATGAACTATATAGAATTTCATCTAGTGAATAGGAAACTATACGACGATATAGAATACGTAGTCAAAACAAAGCCTGCATTTTAATTTCCAAGGAAGTTAGATTGTCAATTATTCATATTCACTCTCAGCCGCTGAACGCTATTGTGAACTGGAATGATAACTCTTTCGCCATCTGTGAAGAACCTGTGCTGGTCTTTTAATTCGGCTTTAAATTGGCTTCATGGATGGCGGCCGAGTAAACGTTCCAGTTCACATAGGTAGAGTGCACAAGTCTCAACCATTGAACTCAAACAAGACTGGAATGCTGGCTCTCTGATTTTCCCTCATTAATGAGTGAAGCCAAGATGGCGGATCATGAAGTCTTTCTTGTAGGTATGATCCAGGCCTTTGGCGCGGAAATTTCAAAGGTAAAATCATAATTGCTGCCATTTTACCTACGAAATTTCCGCGTGGAGGCCTGGATCATACCTACAAGAAAGGCTTCATGATCCGCCATCTTGGCTTCAAATTTTTCGCAGAGGTAGCGTTCCAGTCTTATTTGAGTTCAGTGAACTGTAATAAAACCTGGTAACTTGGCCGCCATATTTGAGGCCAAATTTCATGGTAGTTTTTCTGGGTTTTTGAACGTTTCAGACAGAGGAAGAGAGTAATTATTTAGGAAAGTCTAGAACTATGTGCAATACAATCACTTGCAAATTTTTAAACTTAAACGAGAAACAGAGTACTAAATAAAACTTAAAAAACTGCTTAAAAAACAACTTTTGGCTTAAACCAAGTATAACGCTGAACTATAGGAGTTCGCCATCCAGGTTTTATTACAGTTAACTCGTCTCAACCAAATCATCTCAATAAAACTTCACGCACTACGAAATATTACACTATATATCATTTTGCAATTCGACAAAATGGTTTCAGGATCTGATATTATTATTCCGCTTTACTATTACTATGAACGCCGATATGCAACGATGGATTAATCTGGCTACATTATACTATTTTCAAGGTTATTTCTGTGAATCGTCGGGGGAAATTCTGCTAAACTTTGGAGATAAACTGCAGTTGAAAGGAATCGATAAAACTAATAAAAAGAATGAAAAACTGGTCTGTTTCACTCAATATGGTCGGAAAATCGAACTAACGAAGGATTGTGTGGCTGGTTTTCAACCTCTGGTCGATGGAAGAGAGTTGTACATCACTGACGCCCTAAGAGAGTTCAAACTGCCGTTAAATATTCAATTTGTCGAGCCTGACGACAGTCATGAAAATGCCCGGTCGGACAATTCGTCCCCTCGAGAAGCCTTCCAAACAATTTGTCTTGACAGAATCTCCAACGAAACGGTGCTTACAGCCACGTCAATTCACGCTGACGGTATTCACGATGCAATGATATCTCCAAACTTACAGTTAAGTCTGGTAATTTGCGATGAGACTTTCAAGAACAGCGCTGACTACGAGAGCATTTTAAAGATGTTCAACTTGCCGGATACGTTTCCTTCAGCCCCACAGCAACCAAATGCAGCAGACTCAAGCTTGTTCTACCTCCCGTCCGAACATATTTATGAAGAGTTTACATGCTACCAGAGGCACGGAGACCTTAATGATGGTTATGAGATACCTAATATGGATCCGTTGACGATAGATGACCCGGGATACCAGCCTAAAGTAGGTGTTAACTCGCGCTCCACCGCCATTCCTTTGCCTAAAATACCCGTTCAAAAAGACACCACCATCAGAACACCTGTTGATAACATTTACGTACCAGTTCCCACAGCTCTGTCGGGCTTAGAAAGCCAACATACAGACGAAGACTCAACATACACTGCGCTGGATTTCACTAAGAAAGATAACTCCGCTGAGGTAACTTACGAACGACTTGTACCAGCGAATCCTGGCAACCAAAGTTCAGAAGATCAACCTATGGCACCAGTAAATCCACGTGTTCCAAAGAACGCAGTAAAGCTTCCATCTTTGTTGGAAAGCAAAGATGCGCTGCTAAGGAGGTCTTCGAAAAACGGAACTTATTCAGCTGTGCCTCGCGAAACAAATCAAGATTCTACCTTTACACTCACGGAAGATATCTACCAAGAGCTTGCGAAATACCCGCTTGACTTGTCTGATTTAGGGGTGGCGGGTGTTGGTAGATTACTGAGAAACTTAGGAATGGAAATGTATGTTGAACGATTTAAAGCCGAAATGATTGACGGTAAAATATTGGCGGAACTGGATAAGGAGAATTTACAATCATTGGATGTAAGTACTTTTCATATCACAAAGCTATTGAAGTTTATAGGAGGATGGAGACCGAACAAGGAGAAAGATTCTACATGTTAAAATATACACAATAAATTTTAAACGGACTGTGGTCGCAGGAGAATTAAAACGTCGATAGAACATTCAAGTTATTGAATGTTTTAATCATGATTTTTAAGTTCTAATAGAAGTAGCGCCTGTCTTTTGATAACTTTAACTCAAATGTGGTAGTAACAAGTTTAACAACTGCCTAAAATAGACAAAATAAAGAGTGCACCCTTCATGAAGGCTCAGCTTTTGAAGACTATAGGCCATGAAACCATTTAGCTATATAGGCCTAAATGGCAACAGGTTTAGAACTTTAGGTCGACGTTTCGTCTAGCTATTTTACGCAGTTGCCATGCCCCTTTTGTAAATCATAATGAACAGTATTAGTAGTCATTAGTCTTTTTTTATAAACTAGCTAGAGCTTAGGACCATAGATATCTCATTTGAAGACTATATTTAATGTTTATTTACTTCCATAGCACATAAGAAATGATAAATATAAATTAAACTGCAGTTTCCAAAATTGCAGTTCTGCAAGCCACCGTCAGCCCCCTGTAGTGAAGTCTAGTTTATTGGTAATGTTTTTCATACGGTCCAGCAATAGTGAGATTTTTAAACGGACGATGACTTTGTAATGAAATAATAATGATGAACTAAAGTAGTTTCATTTATCAACGTTTTGGAATATGGGAAATCACACTCAGCGAGTTTTAAAGTCGAATTGTACCTTTGCTAATTAAATTGGTAACGTGACACCAGTCTGTAGAAAATGCAAAAAAATTTTCCAAATTTAAGTACCGTAACCTGATCGCTACATGTATGTGCGCTGATATTGTGCAACTGCCAAACAGCCATCTAGACACTAGACAAATGAGAATGCTGTGGTTTCATCTGTTCGGTTTTGATGTGCACGGTAGTAGCCAAAGTTGTTTACTTTGATCGATATTCCAGTCTGTGTATGTTTACTAAAGTGTGGTGAAATAACACTGCTTTGAAAACTGATCTGTTGTGAAATTTGCTGAATTCTCGTGTTGGAGAAGCTTCGATACACATCGCACAGCTCAGGAATTTGCTGAATTTCCAAGCTTACGATATGGTAACGTTGTCCTAAGATATACCTCGAACAGCGATGGCAGACTTACAAGCGAAATTGGACAAGCTTAGGCAGATTAAATGGGATCATTCCTGTGCATTTACCCTCTCACAATTGATAGAAATATACCCTTTGCCACAGATTGTCAAAATCTTCTTTCCGAACAAGAATGAGCCATCCCTGGGTAAGAATACAATATTATGCGTACACTCCTCGATTCCTACCCAAAAGGTCCATGGACTCTTGAACCGTGAAAAGGACAGAGATATATTCATTCCTCTCGACTGTCGCAGCAAACTGGAAGTGCGTAGCTCGAATTTAAAAGAGGTTTATGAAAGCGTAGAGGAATTATGTTCGGTGTTTCCAAAATATGCCCGCGTCTCAAAAGGTAAGCCATTTGCAATTTTGCACTAAATATTCAATATCTCCACATAGCAGTACCGGACAGCGCTAGCAATTATACAATTCTTGTGGTATATCAACAATTATTAATTGTCTAAGTGCTATTGTTTGCTAACCACACCAGAAACAAAGCTTTAAATGTGTAATATTCGTATTCAAAGAGTGCCTTGCTTCGGAAAAGAAATAAAAGAAATCACAACGAAAACAAAAAGGCTCGCTTCGGACGTCGAACTTGTCGTTTGGCGAGCCACAGTTAACCTAATTTGAGCTAAAGCCTTTAAATTCATTTGCATTCGATTTGGCAACCGAGAAATTTGACATTTGAAACGGGCCTTAGATGCGAGACGTTTTGCTAACATTGGCCTTAACCAATTTCAATGCAATCCAATTCAAAAGCAATTTGCCTAACGCAGTAACGCTAGCAGCCAATATTTTTTGTTTGTTGCTGCTGTTGTAGCTGTGTTTGTTGCTGCTGTTGTAGCAACGTTGTAGCTGTATATGCGTGATGGTCGCACCACTGTGAAGTTAGCCGCGGATTCGGCCTCAGATTCGGCCTCAGATTGGGCCTCAGATTGGGCCTCACATTCAACTGTGTTCAATCATTCAAAAGTAGAATTTGGTCATTTAATAATAACAGGTTTTTTAGCCATTTTTTCGTTTAAACTTTAAAATTACGAAGATGTATAGCTTATTTATGCATTGCTAGACTGTAATTAGAACAAAGCAGTCGATTTTATACAGATTTACAGAGTAAATTGATTATTATTTTTGGGCACTGTGTGAGAAGTGATTGACCCGCATAGATATGGCATACACTATAATGTTTTATTTCAATTCCTGTGTATACGTCTATATTTTACAGAAAAATACGGCCTTACAAATGGCGTGCATCGTTGGGCTGCACAGTCACAACATACTCGGGATTATTTGCTTCCTTTCTCAAATTAAAAATGTCCTTATGATATAAATACAAAAGACTTAACTAGTATATGATCCTCTCACCGACGCTATCAATGTTACAATTTGCCAAAGTCATTTGCTACAACAAGAATTAGCGTAGATGTGCATACAAATCAAACGTACTATTGCCATATGACAAACAATGGTCCAACGAGGTTAGGATTACAAGTTAAACTCGGCGCAACTTTCACACGCATATATAGATCGTTTCAAACGTTATTTAGAACAGTATTTTCCCATCTATCCAAAAGTACACATCAGTTGAAGACGCAGACGTTACACGCTGAATGTTTCAGGGCAACAGCAACGACTCATTGCAAAAACATCTTACAATATTACATGGTGTTGACATATATACCCACGTTATCATCCTAATTGTGCAATTTAAATTTATGCATTTCATACAAAATGCATGCCTATTCCATCCACTGCATTGAAGTTAAAACTTCTGTTTATATGAAGGTATGATTTCATTGTTCTACAAAATAATACGTGTTTTGATGCAGTTTGTAGCGCAGACGATGGAACCTGCGCTTAGGCATTAAGGGATTACTCAGAAGACAGAAGGTTGACGTGCTATTAAAATAAAGCAATTAAAACAGTGATGACATGTAAAATAGACGCACTTAAGCGAACAAAATGCGAAAGAAAGATGATCTCATTATGCCTGCTTAATTAAAAGACACATTTATTCAAGAGGATTAGACACATTAGAGATTAGACAATTATAATATTAGTTATGGTATCAAACTGAATATATAGCCAAAGATGCTCAAAATTTAACTGAAAGGTTTAATGAAGCAAAAAATCTACGTAAAAGATATATAAGATGCCATTATGCTAATCAAGAACAAGTTACAATCATAGAGGATGGTTTCTTATTAACTGTCCATACAAATGTTCTCAAATTTTAGTATTCAGTACATTACTGTATGATCTTTCTCATGACACCAACGTTTTTGCGGTAAAAAGAAAAAAAACGGGCGTTTTTGCGATACATTCCACTTCGATTTCTGACGTATTATTGCGTAATAACCAGATGACAGAAAAACTCAATTATTGTAATTCTGAAACATAAGTTGTAAAATGAAATATAATTTCCGATGGATAAATGAATGTCAAGACAGAATGAAGCAAAAAATCTATGTAAGAGATATATAAGGGGCTATTATACGAAAATCAAGATCAGGTTACAATTGAGAAAAGTACTTAATATTTAGAGGATGGTTTCTTATTAACTGTCCATACAAATGTTCTCAAATTTCAGTATTCAGTACATTACTGTACGATCTCTCTAATGACACCAACGTTTTTGCGGTAACAAGAAAAAAACGGGCGTTTTTGCGATACATTCGACTTCCATTTTTGACGTATTATTGCGTAATAATAAGAGCGCAGAAAAACTAAACTATTGTAATTCTGAAACATAAGTTGTAAAATTAAATATACTTTCCAATGGGTAAATGAATGTCAAGACAGAATGAAGCGAAAAAATCCATGTAAGACATATATAAGGCGCTATTATACGAAAATCAAGATCAGGTTACAATTGAGAAAAGTGCTTAATATTTAGAGGATGATTTCTTATTAACTGTGCATACAAATGTTCTCAAATTTTAGCATTCAGTACATTACTGTACGATCTCCCTAATGACACCAACGTTTTTGCGGTAAAAAGAAAAAAAACGGGCGTTTTTGCGATACATTCCACTTCGATTTATGACGTATTATTGCGTAATAACCAGATGACAGAAAAACTCAATTATTGTAATTCTGAAACATAAGTTGTAAAATGAAATATAATTTCCGATGGATAAATGAATTTCAAGACAGAATGAAGCGAAAAAATCCATGTAAGACATATATAAGGTGATATTATACGAATCAAGATCAGGTTACAATTGAGAAAAGTACTTAATATTTAGAGGATGATTTCTTATTAACTGTGCATACAAATGTTCTCAAATTTTAGCATTCAGTACATTACTGTACGATCTTTCTAATAACACCAACGTTTTTGCGGTAACAAGAAAAAACGGGCGTTTTTGCGATACATTCCACTTCCATTTTTGACGTATTATTGCGTAATAATGAGAGCACAGAAAAACTAAACTATTGTAATTCTGAAACATAAGTTGTAAAATTAAATATACTTTCCAATGGGTAAATGAATGTCAAGACAGAATGAAGCGAAAAAATCCATGTAAGACATATATAAGGCGCTATTATACGAAAATCAAGATCAGGTTACAATTGAGAAAAGTGCTTAATATTTAGAGGATGATTTCTTATTAACTGTGCATACAAATGTTCTCAAATTTTAGCATTCAGTACATTACTGTACGATCTTTCTAATAACACCAACGTTTTTGCGGTAACAAGAAAAAAACGGGCGTTTTTGCGATACATTCCACTTCCATTTTTGACGTATTATTGCGTAATAATGAGAGCACAGAAAAACTAAACTATCATAATTCTGAAACATAAAAAACCGAGTTTTTTTCTTTTTACCGCAAAAACGTATGTGTCATCAGAAAGATCATACAGTAATGTACTGAATACTAAAATTTGAGAACATTTGTATGGACAGTTAATAAGAAACCATCCTCTAAATATTAAGTACTTTTCTCAATGGTAACCTGATCTTGATTCGTATAATAGCCCCTTTTATGTCTCTTACATAGATTTTTTTGCTTCATTCTGTCTTGACATTCATTTATCCATTAGATATTATATTTCATTTTACAACTTATGTTTCAAAATTACAATAATTGAGTTTTTCTGTCATCTGGTTATTACGCAATAATACGTCATAAATCGAAGTGGAATGTATCGCAAAAACGCCCGTTTTTTTTCTTTTTACCGCAAAAACGTTGGTGTCATTAGGGAGATCGTACAGTAATGTACTGAATGCTAAAATTTGAGAACATTTGTATGCACAGTTAATAAGAAACCATCCTCTAAATATTAAGTACTTTTCTCAATTGTAACCTGATCTTGATTTTCATATAATAGCCCTTATATATCTCTTACATAGATTTTTTGCTTCATTCTGTCTTGACATTCATTTATCCATCGGAAATTATATTTCATTTTACAACTTATGTTTCAGAATTACAATAGTTTAGTTTTTCTGCGCTCTTATTATTACGCAATAATACGTCAAAAATGGAAGCCGAATGTATCGCAAAAACGCTCGTTTTTTTTTTTTACCGCAAAAACGTAGGTGTCATTAGAAAGATCGTACAGTAATGTACTGAATGCTAAAATTTGAGAACATTTGTATGCACAGTTAATAAGAAACCATCCTCTAAATATTAAGTACTTTTCTCAATTGTAACCTGATCTTGATTTTCGTATAATAGCGCCTTATATATGTCTTACATGGATTTTTTCGCTTCATTCTATCTTGACATTCATTTACCCATTGGAAAGTATATTTAATATTACAACTTATGTTTCAGAATTACAATAGTTTAGTTTTTCTGCGCTCTTATTATTACGCAATAATACGTCAAAAATGGAAGCCGAATGTATCGCAAAAACGCTCGTTTTTTTCTTTTTACCGCAAAAACGTAGGTGTCATTGAAAGATCGTACAGTAATGTACTGAATGCTAAAATTTGAGAACATTTGTATGCACAGTTAATAAGAAATCCTCCTCTAAATATCAAGTACTTTTCTCAATTGTAACCTGATCTTGATTCGTATAATACCGTCTTATATATGTCTTACATGGATTTTTTCGCTTCATTCTGTCTTGACATTCATTTACCCATTGGAAAGTATATTTAATATTACAACTTATGTTTCAGAATTACAATAGTTTAGTTTTTCTGCGCTCTTATTATTACGCAATAATACGTCAAAAATGGAAGCCGAATGTATCGCAAAAACGCTCGTTTTTTTCTTTTTACCGCAAAAACGTAGGTGTCATTAGAAAGATCGTACAGTAATGTACTGAATGCTAAAATTTGAGAACATTTGTATGCACAGTTAATAAGAACCAACCTAAATATTAAGTACTTTTCTCAATTGTAACCTGATCTTGATTCGTATAATAGCGCCTTATATATGCGTGTGAAAGTTGCGCCGAGTTTAACTTGTAATCCTAACCTCGTTGGACCATTGTTTGTCATATGGCAATAGTACGTTTGATTTGTATGCACATCTACGCTAATTCTTGTTGTAGCAAATGACTTTGGCAAATTGTAACATTGATAGCGTCGGTGAGAGGATCATATACTAGTTAAGTCTTTTGTATTTATATCATAAGGACATTTTTAATTTGAGAAAGGAAGCAAATAATCCCGAGTATGTTGTGACTGTGCAGCCCAACGATGCACGCCATTTGTAAGGCCGTATTTTTCTGTAAAATATAGACGTATACACAGGAATTGAAATAAAACATTATAGTGTATGCCATATCTATGCGGGTCAATCACTTCTCACACAGTGCCCAAAAATAATAATCAATTTACTCTGTAAATCTGTATAAAATCGACTGCTTTGTTCTAATTACAGTCTAGCAATGCATAAATAAGCTATACATCTTCGTAATTTTAAAGTTTAAACGAAAAAATGGCTAAAAAACCTGTTATTATTAAATGACCAAATTCTACTTTTGAATGATTGAACACAGTTGAATGTGAGGCCCAATCTGAGGCCCAATCTGAGGCCGAATCTGAGGCCGAATCCGCGGCTAACTTCACAGTGGTGATGGTCGCAGCGATTCAAAACATCGGACTATTTAATCACGTGATCGTGTAAGTGAAATTCTACACGCGTAGAAGCGTGCATTTTGTAACACGTACGCTGACAAGTTGTTACGAATAAAGTCTACCTAATTTCACATTACAAAATTTTGAATCTCCATGTATATTTCGAGTTAATCGATTGATCTTCAGCACATATTTACAAGACATTGCGTTGTAATTCTCTGCTGAAGATGAATCGATTGTAATAAATGTCTGTTGAAGATGAATCGATTGTAATGATTATCTGCTGAAGATGAATCGATTGTAATGACTATCTGCTGAAGATGAATCGATTGTAGTGACTATTTGTTGAAGATGAATCGATTGTAATGACTATCTGTTGAAGATAATCGATTGTAATGACTATATCTGCTTAAGATGAATCGATTGATTCGAAATAAACAGATTTCACATTTAAATTTTTTTCGAATGGAAAATTTTCAATAGTCCCAGTTTCATAAAAAACCCCCACGTTTAGAGTCAATACTCAATATCTCATCTCAAAACTCAGGAAACCTGTTTTGACAGACCAAACGATATGACGCACGTTTATCAAGTTATCGTTCCGGTTGGATCAAAATTCACTGGTTTAAAATCTCGTTTGATGCATGTGTAGATAATTGCATCTCAACGATGTGAAAAATGATAATAATAATCTATGAAAATTATGAAGAAAAATAACAAAGCTGTATATTTTTATTTTCAAGGTTATTACTGTGAAAAGTCCAAAAAGATTTTACTAAACTTTGGAGACAAATTGCAGTTGAAAGGCATCGACAAAAGCTTAAGAAAAAAAGAAAAATTAGTTTGTCTCAATCAACATGGTAAGAAGGTGACACTACCAAAAGACTGTGTGGCCGGTTTTCAACCTTTGGAGGATGGAAAAGAGTACTACATAACGGACTTACTGAACATATATAGAATGCCATTTAAAGCACAATTTGTGGAGCCTGAAGGTGCAGATGTCCGGGCGGGTGAAAGACCCCCTTGCCAAGCCTTTCAAACAATATACCTGGATGGAGTCGCAAATGAGACAGTGATTACAGCGACGTCATTGGATGCTGATGGCAAACACGATCGCATAATATCTCCTCGTGTAATAATCGGTGTGGTGGTATGCGAAGAGGCTTTCAGACACAGCTCAGAACACGAGAGCATTTTACAATTGTTCAGCCCCGACATTAAGCGGTCGGATAAAACTGATTCAGCCGAGCCTGGCCCAGACCCTTGCCGAGACCTTTGCCGGCCAGACCCTTGCCCAGACCCTTACGCAGAATCGGATTCCTTGTATGAAGACATCGATAATTACATAAAATGTTCAATGAACAACAACAGTAAAATTTCCACAAGTCCGGCACCTAAACTAACCACAACCATCCCTGAAGACTACGAGACACCTGTGGAGGGGCTGCCTGAGAACTTAGAAAAGCCCACAGATCTTGGAAGCCGTCGCTCGTCGGAGACCGGCAGTGCATTGCCGATGAAGGCTGTTCCTGATTGTCCCGAGTTCATATACTACACAACGATGGATGCTCCATTTATCGGTGATGAAGATTATAAACCGCCAATTGTGGAGCGGCGAAGCTCAGAAGTCCGATCTATAAAACCAGATAAATCACCCTTGACAACGGAAGAGGAATATCAACCATTAATAATGGAGCGGCGAAACTCAGAAGTTCAATCCAAAAGACCAAATAAACAACCCTTGTTTAGCGAAGAGGATTATCAGCCACTAATTTGTGAGCAACAAAGCGCGGAAACCCAATCCAAAATACCAGATATACCACCCTTGCCTAACGATGAGGATTATCAGCCACCCATTGTGGAGCGACGAAGCTCAAAAAACCAATCCAAAATATCAGACAACCCACCCTTGCCTAACGAAGAGGATTATCAGCCACCCATTGTAGAGCGACGAAGCTCAAAAAACCAATCCAAAATATCAGACAACCCACCCTTGCCTAACGAAGAGGATTATCAGCCACCCATTGTGGAGCGACGAAGCTCAGAAACCCAATCCAAAATATCAGACAACCCACCCTTGCCTAACGATGAGGATTATCAGCCACCCATTGTAGACCGACGAAGCTCAGAAACCCAATCCAAAATATCAGACAACCCACCCTTGCCTAACGATGAGGATTATCAGCCACCCATTGTGGAGCGACGAAGCTCAGAAACCCAATCCAAAATATCAGACAACCCACCCTTGCCTAACGATGAGGATTATCAGCCACCCATTGTAGACCGACGAAGCTCAGAAACCCAATCCAAAATATCAGACAACCCACCCTTGCCTAACGATGAGGATTATCAGCCACCCATTGTGGAGCGACGAAGCTCAGAAACCCAATCCAAATCACCTGATATACCACCAACCTTGCCTAAAGAAGATATCCCATTACCCGTCGAGGGGGTGACGTTGCCTAACAGCCTGCCAGATTGTGATACGGAAGACGAAAGCTCTTACATACCACCTGACCCCAAACCCCGCAAACCTGAAAGCCAGCGCGAAAGCCTGACCAGCCCACCTGTTCCGCCACGTTCTGACTTGACACCCGAACGGAAAAGGGATGAAATCTACGAAGAACTCGCAAGGTACCCACTGGATCTCTCGGTTTTAGACCTGACAGGTGTCGGTGGATTATTGAAAAGATTAGGAATGGGAAAGTACGTAGAGACTTTTAAAGATGAGATGATTGACGGTCAAATGTTAGTCGATATGGATAAAGAAAGTTTACAATCTTTGAATGTCAGTTCATTTCATATTAAGAAACTGCTAAACTTCATTAGCGGGTGGAGACCCAATAAAGAACCAAGTTCCCCTAAGTGCTCAGATACATACGTCAAAATGTCGTGATATAATAACTATATGAAACAACTATAACGTCAAAGTGGAACTCAAGTGCGCATCGGTTCTGCTCAATGCGAGGTCCTAAGATAAAATATATGAATATTACGTTATTTATCTAATCTGTTGTGGGTCTTACTAGGTAGAATGTAAATAGAATGACACAGTCATATCGGTGTCAGAAATCGGGGGCGTATAAAGCTGGAAAGTGGGCAGAGGCCCCTAAATAAAATATCTGGGGGGGCAGAATATTTCTCTCCTAACAATAATACAGGACTTTGTTCAAACTGATTGGTTCAAATTTGTAATTTTATATAGGTTGTAGTAACAGATGTACCTGTGTCCTGAAATACCTATTCTTGAGGATGTAGATCAATCAGAGTTCGCTAGAGTTAGAGTTCGCTACTCCTCAGAAATGACAGAAACCACGAATGACAAACAAGATTTGAATTGCTGAAAGCATGAGACCAAAGATGATAAAAAACGTTCGTTATGTAATTCGTGAAAAGATCTTTCAGGACACGGTGCAAACAAACTTTTCATCATGTTGGTTTAGATAAACCACAGGCACGAGTGCGAATATTTGAATTGGAACCATAATCAACCGAATAAGGTTTAGTAAAAATGACTACATAATGCTTGATTTAAATAAATTGTTTATAAGATCATTTTCTGAGCATTCACAGCTTAACCACTAAATCAAATTGCAGTTGAAAATTGTTGCAGCTAAATCGTCAGTGCTTTCGTGTTAACAGGCTTTCAGTTGCTCACTTGCCAAAGGTTAGCTGCGGTGATTTGAATTGGAAGGTGACACATGATCTTGAAAAGCGTTTCGTGAAAAGTGGGAAATTTGACACCATTTGTCATGACTGGGTTGCCCTTATTATGACAAAGCCTCTCGTATTGATTCGGATCAATGCGATTTCCTACGGGGCTTGAGGAAAGCTAAACGCAGCAAAGTTCCGTCTAATTTGGCCTTCGTCCCGCCAGAGTGGTGGCTGACAAACGAGACACCACTTTCTACATAGTGGGTGACACACTGCTCAGATTCACACAGTAGCAAGGCTTGGCGTGTGTATATTCGTAAACAACAAATCGAGAAACCATAATTATGGCTAACGTACAATTGCAATTTCGAAAACTAAAATGGAACATCGAGCACCTCACCCTTGCTCAGTTATTAGACAAATACCCGTTACCGCAGATTGTAAAAATCACTGGGGACTTCCATGGCGAACTTCAAAATGCGGTATTATTCCTGCATTCCGTCAAACCTGTCCGGAAAGTTCATGGTCGCTTGAGTTGCGGTAAGGGTGGACAGATTTCGATCCCTCTCGATTGTGCTAGCAAAGTTGAAGTACGTTCGTCGAATTTGAAAGAGGTTTATGAAAGTGTCGAAGAGCTGTGTTCAGCGTTTCCACCACACGTTCGTGTTGTTAAAGGTAAGGCACTTTTGCGTAAGTCGTTGAATATATAATGTTTGTTGGTGTTAAGGAGGAAAATGCATCGATGTTCGTGTTTAGGTGACAAGGATTGTAACTTGTAAGTTTATACCACAGTTTGCCTGCTATACGTGACTACTTCCGCGTTTATTTTAAGGGTTCTTTGAAATGTGACAAAGAAAAATTTGTTGCAAATGTCCTTTAACCAAACAAATTATCTTTAAGGATTTTGCCATGAATCTTCAGGGGAAATTATACTGAACGTGGGGGACAAATTACAGTTGAAAAGCATTGATAAAAAGAAGAAAAAAGACAAAAAATTGATCTGTTTGGATCAAAACGGCCAGAAAGTGGAACTATCCAAGGATTGTGTGGCAACGTTTCAACCTCTGGCCGATGGGATTGAGTACTACCTAGCGGATGTTCTGAATAAATTCAAAATGCCATTGAATGTACAATTTGTTGAACCTTACTACAGCATGGATGAAGATGCCCGGTCGGTTAAGAAACTGATTTGTGAACCGTTTCACAATATCAGCCTTGAAAGAGTGTCCACTTTGGAAGCGGTTAAGGGAACGCGGATATATCCTGACGGGTCGCACGAAATGGTGCAGCTCTCGTGCGAGGCGAATGTCAAATTAGTTGCTTGTGACAACACGTTCAGAAATAGCGCCGAATACGCGAAGATTTGCGAGACCTTCAACCAAGACGTCAACAGTGATGATATTTACACAGAACCCTACGAGTATATCGATGATGATGCCGTGATTCAATCACAAACAACGGATATAAAACCATACCCCAAAAAGCCGAAGCCATTTATTCCACCGAAGCCGAAAAGCAAAAATCCGACTGCAGTTCAACATGAATCCGACTCCGTTTACGACACGGTTGATATTGACGAACAGGAAAGCAAAGATTCTAAGTACCCCGCATTCAATCCAACATATGCCTCTTATCAACGAAACGAGAATTCGGTTCTTGAACAACTCGCAAAGTGCTTAGAAAACAGACCAAATGTACTCGATAAACCTCACTTGCCTACGAAAGTAATTGCACTACCACCTGTTAAAAGTCCTGATTCCACAAACACTGGATCGAATCCAAAACACATTTCCAATCAGTATGAGAAGCCTTTCGGTGTTGAACAACCCATTCAGAGCTCTAAAAATCGACCAAAAACCCTTGATAAGCCTCGATTGCCTAAGAAGGCAGTAACGTTACCCAAACCAACACTTCCACCATCATCATTCGAACCCGAAGGTGGTAAGACCGCGAGTTTCGAGAATTCTAACAGCAAGCCAGATCGTGCTTCACCCTCCGTGGTCACGTCTAAAATGAAAAAAGAAGAAATTTACCAAGCAATCGCTGAACATCCACCAGATTTGTCAGGCCTAAATGTTGCCGACGTTGGCAGGTTATTGGAATACTTAGGAATGGGAAATCACGTTGAAATATTTGCCAACGAATTGATAGACGGTTCGATGCTGACCAGCTTGGATAAATCCAATTTAAAATCATTGGGTTTAAGTCCATTTCATGTTATAAAGTTATTTAAGTTTATAAGAGGATGGAGACCTAACTTAACACGCCTCTCAAAGTACTGAAATGTATTAATACACATCATATAGTATAGTTAGTGGTCTTTCGAACATAATACATGCCATATAGTATAGTGATACACTGAAAATCAAGGTAAAACACTTAAAATCAAACCCTTGTTCGACTGGAAACACCGCCAATGAAGATTAAGATTAATATCTCCAACTCAAAAGGTTTAAGTGAGTGAGCTTTTAGAATACAGGCGAATGTCATAGTATAGTGTTCATTCAAATATAATACATAATGTCATAGTAGTGGTCATTCAATAATTTAAATCGAGTCGAAGGTTAGGGCTGTAACTCTAGATATATGCAAAAAGTAAACATACTTTAGCGTAAATTTGCAGATACACATGTAAAGCTGTTTACATAATCTCAGAAGGTATGCGCCATAGCCGTTTGCAATGATGACGAACCTCTAGAAGCGCTGGAACACAGCTTGAACGGAAGTTAGAGATTGTATATATATACGCTAGAAGTAAATGTGACGTAGGGCTGAAACAGCGCTTGAACAGAGCTAGTACAGAGCTAAATTAGACTTGCCTGGCACGCCAAATATGCGCACGCCATGAATTAAGGCGAGAGCTATATGAACGCTATATTTAACCTATGCGAGAGCTATATGAACGCTTGTACCCTTAAAAATTTGAATCAGTTGAACGAGATAGATGCTATAGAATGCGGCGACCCAATTTGTGGTCCAGCGTTCATACTACCTATTTAATTCCTGTAATATTTGAAACGGGTTTCTTCTTTTGATAGATGCGAACGAGTAGAACGAGCAGCAGTTCACTAAGGTCACTGATAACGATAACTGATAACTGATGTTCAGAGGCAAATCAGAGCATGTAAACTATTCGGCTCGTTCGCATCTATCAAAATTAAAAGACGAAATTGCACAGAAAATCGCAACCATATGAAGGAGTCTTTAAGTCTAAGATTCTCACGATTTCAGCCGAAAATAGCAAATTTGCGCAATGCAAGCACTGGCTAAGTAAAATTTCAAGAAATTTGACACCATTGATGATGGCGTGGCTTGACTTCCTTTATTATTAAAAAGCCATAAGCGAACCAGACTTAAACAAAAATACGATTCGACCTTATGTAGACAGAGAAATTGATTCTGTCACGTTTCCCTTCAACCTCGTACCCACCAGCGCTAGCCTCGAGTCTAGCCCACGAGTGACGGGTAAACGAGTGCAGTTACATAACTTACATCTCCTACAGTCTACAATGTCGTTAAGTGATTGTGGATTAGGAATCCAGTAACTTGAGCGGTAAACGCGAGCATTGTTACCGTATTCACGTGCACAAAAGTACAATAGGCGGACTGGATTGGTTTTTTTCTCAAATCTGCTGGGATATATTTCACATTTCACCGTGGTAAAAACAGTGGTGAAATTAACAAAGAGAATTGAAACCGATCAGCTACGTTCATGTCGTCGATAAATCATGTCTACTAACCTAGAATTGGAATTGAGTAGACTCAAATGGGACGCAGACTCGCATGTTTTGGACCATTTGCTGGATAAGTACACATTGCCCAGGATTGTCAAAGTTACTGGGGGATTTTATGGCGTTTCAGATGATTCCACGCTCTGCAATGGTACGATATTGTGCTTGCATTCCGTCCAATCTGGCGAGAAGGTGCATGGTCGCTTGAATTGGGGAAGGGGAAAAGATATTTTGATTCCCCTCGATTGTCGAACCAAGGTCGAAGTTCGCCGGTCGGATTTAAAAGACGTTTATGAACGTGTAGCAGAACTTTGTTCCCATTTTCCGAAATACGTTCGCGTATCACAAGGTAAATAAATAACATTAATACCAATTGTGGGAATAACAATAATACTAATTGAAAGCAGTACAAAAAATGCTATTTTTAATACAAAAATACAAAATACAATAACACAAAAAATGTTATTTGGATGTTTTTCATATGCGAACCGGTCTGATAAAGTCCCTTAGGTCGAGATGTAGACAAGATTTTCTGTATCCTAGGCAGTTTGTGAATCACATTTGATGAGGAAGATATTTGAAGACGCTGCCATAGGCTCTCCGGTTACATTGAAATACAAATTATATATAAACAAATTAGCAATCCATACAACATGACCGGTCCAATGAACGCTCTAAAGTTAAGTCTTTATTAGCGAAAATTAGGACTTCAGCCTTTACACTACATCCTGTGAGCAATGAACTAACGTGCGCCGAATTTGGCTGAAATAAGGTGGTAGAGTGTTGTCAATACTTATAGACATATGTTTTGAATATGATTTCTTTTTGCGCGCCATTGGCATTGACTTTGTTGGCAAAACCCCATCTAGAAAACTCGCAAGAGGAAATTCTGTCGCTGAACTTTTGGCACTTAAAATTCGCAACTTTCCGTGAATGAATATGTCCTCGTAAGCCTTAAATCGGGGTTAATGTCTTCATGCTATTGATAAACACATCTGCGTGCCGTCTGCTGCTCCTTCAAGGTTAACCATTAACGAGTCAGGGATATGCATGTCTGCAGACGCTAGAATAAATTCACCTTTTATCGGAACTGGGTGGACTAGCTTGTGGAAATCATATATTTTTGGAACTTAAATAGTAAAATAACACGAATTAGGCAGCTTTGTAAACACGCAATTGTTCGTGTTAGATTTAGGCTAGTACGTAGTGCCATTCAAAGTTCAAATAATAAGTTATTTCAACGGCGTTTCAGCGACACTCTGGACTCTGGAGCTCTCATAGTGTGCTATAGGCCACTCAAATTCAAACAATAGATGAATTCAGATTAGCGCTTTTATACCGCGAGTATCAGACAGTATCATCGTGCTCAACAGTAAGCGTTTGCATGACTATGATTTTTTATCCTTGCACTATTAAGATTCATTTAAACTCCCGAGCAACTAAAGGGGAACAAGAGTCATGTTTTAGATCAAAAAATGGTTCGCTTTAGTGAGTTTCTGGCAGAATAGAAAGTTATGCAGCGAATTTGCATATAAATATAGGATCAGGTTTAAAACATTACACTCAATTGATTATCTCAACAAGCGTTTTTAAGCATGCATAACCTGATATCCAGTACTACAATATGAGCAAAATTTGAAGTCCCTGTACTTTCCGGACAAAGGAACTATATTAAAGCGTGAAAAATCACCCGAAAATTACAAGAATTAACCTTTAGATATAGACCTACATTAAACCACACTTCATACGCGCGTGACAGGACAAAATAGCCGCAAGGGTCAACCACTCAACTTTGTCACAAAGCAGATGTAGAAACAGTTTATGCAAACACTGAACGAGCAGTGAATGTTTGAGACTTTATCGAGGCTGTTATTCTATAAAATATATCGAGAAATAAATATCCTTTTTTTCAATCTTACAGATTATATATATGTATTGTGCTAAAATTATAGGGGGATTACACTTCCTCCTATCGAGGAGAGCAGTTCTGCTTATATAAACAACAGAAAGCTTGGCGTCGCTGATTCGGAATCCATTTGCATGTTTTGAATTTCTTTGGACACAAACTCTGCTAGTTCATATCCATTTAGAACTTCATCTAACCGAAATGGTGTTATATGTTGTGAAAATTTATGACATGCTTGTCCAAAACGAAGCCTTTGTTTATATTATAAAGGAAATCGTAAGACACACAGTAAATATTACAGTAAAATAATAACGATATAAATAATAAATACAGTAAAGTTATAATGAGATAAAAGCGAGGCTGCCGTAAAAGTAATTGAAGTTAGTTACTGGTGTTAAATAGGAGCTCGCCAACATTCGCAACTAATTCACTCGTTCACATCTATCAAAAGAAGAAAATAGCGAGAGCAAACGACCTCTATTCATTCTACTGTATACATTCCAAGACGAAGGAATGTGCCGTGAATATTGTAAAAAGCGAAATATTTTAAAGGAAAACGGTGGAAGGGTCTTGCAACATACTATAAATATCACTTCAAGATAAGGTGAAGTATTTATGGCGAAAGTTTTTTTATTAACGTCGCTTTTTAATTTTTTTTCAGGTTGTTACACTGAGCCATCAGGGGAGGTTTTAGTGGAAGTCGGAGATAAATTGCAGTTGAAGGGCATCGACAAAAGCAAGAAAAGGAAAGAGAGATTAATATGTTTCGACCAACATTGTCAGAAGATCGAGTTACCAAAAGACACCGTTGCTGGTTTTCAACCTCTGACCGATGGAAAAGAGTACTACCTATCAGATGTTGTAAAGAAATTCAAGTTGCCATTGAATGTACAGTTCGTGGAAGTCGGGTCTCCCAGGTTCGGCAACGACTCCAGGTCGGCTAACGACTCCCCCTGCCAACCGTATCAAGCAATTTCCATTAATAGTGTCTCTAAAGAAACCGTGGTCACGGCTACCTCGATACGTGCAAATGGTAGACACAATTTGATTCAATTCTCTCGTGATATGGACGTAGCATTGAGTGTTTGTGAAGAGACGTTTGCAACCAACGAAGATTTCCCTAACGTTTTCAAAATCTTCAACCAAGGTAAAGAAAAAACCGAGACAAACGCCTACGAGTACATTGACCCTGCTACGATCATGGGGATCAGAGAAATCAAGGTCGCCAAACCGGCTCCTGACCCACCCCCCAAAAGGCCGAAACCGAACCTCTCCGTGAAACCAAAGACCAAGAAGAAGACAACGCTCGAAGCAACCGTCGAGGCTGAACAAAATCCTATTTATCAAACGATTGAAGAACAAAACAGCGAATGCCAGAAAGATTCAAATTATACAGAACTTGGTCCAACATACGCCTCCGACCACAAATACGGAGAACTTATCGTCCAACAACCAATTTCAAGCACAAAAGATCAGCCTGAAAAAGCTGCCAAACCAAAATTGCCCAAAGGTGCAATCGCCCTGCCAATCTTATGGGATAAGCCACAAGGAAATAAAAAATCTAAGAGCGACTCAGATCTTTCTCAAAAAGCGAGAAGTTTGCCCCCGAAACCTGATCCACAACCTCAAGATGAATATAGTATTCCAGATGAATGCCCCACCAGAACACCCTTACCTCCGCCTCCACTACCTCGTAGATCAAGCAGAAAGAAGGACCCGCCAGCCCTTCCACCCAGGCCAATTTCCGCGCCGCCTGCTCCTACTGATACGAAACCCCAAAGACCAGATAGTCCGTATGAATCCCCCGATAACCCACCTGATCCCAAGCCCTCACCCCAGACAGGTGTAGTTGAGTTAGTGGCTACTCCAGAGCAGACTCTCACGGCTGAACAGGAACGGGAAGAAATTTACCAAACAATCGCAAAGTATCCCCTAGATCTTTCAGGTTTGAATGTCGCAGATGTTGGCAAGTTATTGATCTATTTAGGAATGGAAAAATACGTTGAAACCTTCGAGGACGAGTTCATTGACGGCTCGATGCTGGCCAGTTTGGACAAAGAAAGTTTGCAATCATTGAATGTAGGCCCATTTCATGTCAAAAAACTGTTAAGGTTTATCGGAGGATGGCGACCTAGAGTATAAATTCATATGCAGAAACAATTTGATGCATTTAAATAATTCAAATCAAATAATTAAATTTATGATCGTTAAGTTCGTTCTGTTTTCACTATATTCTAAAATAAAAAGATTGATAAAAGTAATGAAATTAATATAATCACTCCTAAGACTTGAAAAACGAGCGAGAGAGATTATCAAACAGCAAAAATAC
The DNA here is from genome assembly GCF_004324835.1 of Dendronephthya gigantea. Classification (NCBI taxonomy): domain Eukaryota; kingdom Metazoa; phylum Cnidaria; class Anthozoa; order Malacalcyonacea; family Nephtheidae; genus Dendronephthya; species Dendronephthya gigantea. Next base: position 372,535 of record NW_021163120.1, read on the forward strand.
CATATAGAACGTTTACTAAACAAATTTGTAATTTGAATTACAGAAAAATATTTCATCAACTAATTTTTGAAGTTTTTTGGTCAGAGGATTTATTTTAAGCCTCTTATATGTCCTTGTCGCATTTTATTTTTACTTTTTTTATGTTAAGTGTCAGACTATTGACTTCCTTAGTGCACCCAAAACCTTTTGCAAGATTGTGCAGTAAAGTATATCTTGCAAAAGACATAAAACCATATGGTTTCATCTGATTAGTTTAGTTCAAATGTATACACAGAAAAGTTAGTCCATGTTTGCACGGATTCGCAAGGAGAGCAGAATTAGCGATGTCAAAGCGAGTTTCACCCCGAGGAGTATGAAAGCATTGATAGCATGATTGCTTTAACCTAATCTGCCAAATGAAAAAGTTCTGGGGAAAGAGATACCGTAAAACAACCTTGAAATTATGTCTTGACCATGCGAATCCTGAAGCGCATTCGTGTCACAGGGCCTGGTTATGGTATGTGCTTATAAACTACGATGAGTGTTTACTTATTTGCATATTTTACAAAATCGTAGGGGGTATTCCCTGGGGTGACGTCACCTAGAATTACGTCATCCCGAGATGAGCATAGGCTGATTTAATTATTCTTGATTGGGTGACTGATTCATTACTCTGCTCTGCACTTCTGTGCTCTGTTCTGTATCGAGATAAAAGATGCCTAACTTAGAGTTGGAATTGGATAAACTTAAATGGGACACAGAGTCCCTTGTTTTGGCACGGTTGTTGGATAAACACTCCCCGTCCCAAAGATCGTGAGAGGAAATTACCGAGGGATTTTATGGCGAATCAGATGATTCAACACTCTGCAATGATACAATATTATGCTTGCATTCCGTTCAATCTGGTGGGAAGGTCCATGGTCGCTTGAATTGGGGCAAAGGGAAAGATATTTTGATTCCTCTCGATTGTCGAACCAAAGTCGAAATTCGTCCATCGAATTTGAAAGATGTTTATGAACGCGTAGAAGAGCTTTGTTCAGTGTCTCCAAAATGCGTTCGTGTCTCACAAGGTAAGTAGCAAACTTAAAGATTTAGGTCAGGAATATGGACGACGACGGCTGATAACAAACCACTATAAGATGCGGTCGTTCAATTCATACAGAACTTCCCTAAACGTGTTGAATTGATAAGACCAATTCACAATGTTTATTTTGGCCGTCTATGTCAACACTGCCGTTTTCAACCATACGTTTCCTATAATAACTTATTTATTGCAGTTAGGAGAAATTACAGAAGATTCTATAAAGTGAGGCAATTCTGGCTAGAGCCTTTAGGTCGAAACTTCGAGACGTTTTCGCTGCTAGACAGGCACTGACTTTGGTACCTTTGGAATGCAATAAACCAGTAGAGATTCATAGAGTCCAACTAATTCTCCCACGTTCAATGTAGCCTTATGATAATACAACTAGCAGACATGAAGTATATACCTAATGTCAAAATTAGCTTGACGATCGATAGCAATGAAGCCCCCACCTTTGTTTGGTTTGCAAGTTCATATGCACTATTAACTATGAGCTTCGTCTCGTACAAGCTACGTATAAGAACTTTTAAAAATAAAGGTCACAAAAAAATTGACAAAGGAATGCATTTAATCCGATTTGCTCTTGCTTGCCAGAGCTTGGCAAAGAGCTTGTCTTCCCAAGCACGAGAGAGAAAATTGTTTCGCTGGGTTTTTGTTGTTAAAATTTTCGCCGCTTCTCGTGAATAAATAAGCCATTTTCGAGTCTTTTTAGTTTTTAATCCAGGTTTAATACTCGCTTCTGTGACATGCCTCCTGTGGTTAAAAATATGACATTTCATTTAATAATTCATATCAGACGAAATATTTTCTTCCGTAATACAATACCAGAATATACATACATTTAAAACCGCGTAAAAATCATTCAGAATTTATAAGATTTTATTTTCGGATTTATGCAATTTGTTATTGCGTTGCATTCAATATTTACATGAATAAAAATTGTTTTATTTGTTTTTTATTTTCAAGGTTGTTATTCTGAGGCATCAGGAGAGGTTTTAGTGGAAGTCGGGGATAAATTGCACTTGAAAGGTGTTAACAAAAAGCAAGACACATTAATCTGTTTCGACCAGCATCGTCACAAGATCGAATTACCGAAAGACACCGTGGCCGGTTTTCAACCTCTGACCGATGGAAAAGAGTACTACCTATCAGATGTTGTAAAGAAATTCAAGTTGCCATTGAATGTGCAATTCGTCAGAGAAATTGGTGAAGATCGCCGCTCGCCTAACGAGTCCCCCTGCCAACCCTATCAAGCGCTTTGTCTTGATAGAATCTCTAAAGAGACCGTGGTCACAGCAACAACAATACATGTTAATGGGAAACATAATCAGATTCAATTAACCTGTGATTTGAACGTAGGATTGACTGTCAGCGAAGAGACGTTTACAGCTAGCGAAGAATTCCCTAATCTTTCTAAAATCTTCAACCAAGGCAGGGAGAAAACTGAGACAAACGCCTATGAATACATTGATCCTGCTACGATCACGAGGAGCAGGCAATCCAGGGTTTCCAAACCGCCCCCTGACCTACCCCCCAAAAGGCCAAAAGCAACCATCCCCGAAAATATCGAGGGTAAGACCATAGTCGAAGCAACGGTCGAAGCTGAACCGAATTCTATTTATCAGACGATGGAAGAACGACAAGACAGCGAATGCCAGAAAGAATTACCATATACAGAACTTGGTCCAAGATACGCCTCCAACCATAAATACGGAGAACTTATCGTCCAACAACCAACTCCAAGCACAAAAGATCAGCCTGAAAACCCCGCCAAACCAAAATCACCCGAAGGTGCAATCGCCCTGCCAATTTTATGGAAATATTTGTCTTTGCCACCGAGAAATAAAAGATCTGAAAACAAGACAGATCTTTCTCGAAAAGCGCGCAGTTTGCCCCCAACTCCTAACACGCAATCTCAAAATGAGTATAGTATACCAGGTGAATGTCCCACCATTAGCTCACCAAATTCTCCGCCTCCATTCCCTCCTAAAACCTCCTAGCCTACTAGAAAAAAGACACCGCCAGCCCTTCCACCCAGGCCCTCTCCTCCGCCGTCTAATTCTCCTAATACGCAACCCCAAAGACCAGGCAGTCCACCTGAATCCCCCGATAACCCACCAGATCCCAAGTCCTCACCCCAGGCAGGTGTAGTTGAGTTAGTGGCTACTCCAGAGCAGACTCTCACGGCTGAACAGGAAAGGGAAGAAATTTACCAAAAAATCGCAAAGTATCCCCTAGATCTTTCAGGTTTAACTGTCGCAGATGTTGGCAAGTTATTGACCTATTTAGGAATGGAAAAATACGTTGAAACCTTCGAGGAGGAGTTAATTGACGGCTTGATGCTGGCCAGTTTGGATAAAGAAAGTTTGCAATCATTGAATGTAAGTCCATTTCATGTCAAAAAACTGTTAAGTTTCATCGGAGGATGGCGACCTAAAGTAAAAAAATATTACGGATGCTGAAATATAGAAGCTTTAAAAGTAGTAATATATAAACACGAAAATTAGAACAACCGTCGAAAGAATTCGAATCTCAAACGTTGCGAAATCTGCATGGGCAACGGCCAACAGATAAAAAAGAAATGAAAGAAAGATCAAATTTCGAATCAATAAATCATCTTGGGGTTGCAATGTACAAGAAATGAAACGCAGATTGAGGCTGCAAATTTTCGACTGTATTTGAAGGTTATCTAGCTTCGACCAGTGATATTGACAGATATTTGCTTGAATCTAAGTTCAACCTGCGTCTTGTTTCGTTAAATTATATTGCATTCTTCAAAATGTCCCTCAGCAATATCACAATATAAGATTAAAGTAAATTCAGTAAAGTACGATTCTTCAATACGGGTTCTTCAATTTTTCCAATCTTGGTATGTACATAGTTCAATGTCCTCTGTAAAACCGCATTTTCATAGTTATAGGCTATATGAAATAAATCATTGGCAATTTCTTGTATGATTTTAACACAATACTCATATTTCTAAAAAATAAACATAATTCCATTTATTGTTGAATACCTTAAGGCCCTGTCACACTGTTGCGTATGATAGGAACGTATGAGTCGCGTATAAAGATCATTTCATTCATTTTTATACGCACGAAAAAGTCCGTAAAAATAGGACATTTTGCATAAAATTAACTTATTAAACGTATGAGTATCGTATGAGTAGCCTGTCGCTGGCGTATGCCAGCGTATGAATAGCTTACGAGAAGCGTTTGGAATGCGCATGTCCACTTTAATCGTATATAAGCGGCAGTATTTTCACACGGCTCCATTCGAGAAAATGTCAAACCTACAGTGAAAAAAGAAGAAGACACCATGGCAAATAAGAAGACATCATCTACCCGCGGACGAAGAAAAGGAAAGAGGACTCCATCATCAGCCGTTGCCAAAGCTTACGAACAACGTGTTTGTGCACCTGCAGATGTAGTTGAACCACCTGATGATGATGCACTTATTCCTGAGACATCTTTAAATAATGCGCGACAAGTTCCTGAGCTCTCAAAGTCCCCAACACAACCGACTCCCATAATTCATCGGCTTTATCATCTGAAACCATTGATGACTTCACCTCCTTCCAGCGGGCTGATAGCAAGGAGAAAAATGAGAGGAAGAGGGCGAAGAAAAACCCCTATAACCTCAGTGCCACAGAAGGAATGTGAAGATGACAGATTATAGGCGGAAAGACAAGAAAGAGAAGATCTAGGAAGAGCAAGCACATCAAATGAACAAGACTGTTGACATCCTCAAGGGCTGGTTCAGATCGTTGCGCGACACCCATACGTGCCTTGACAAGAAGAAAAGCGGGGTTAGTGCTCCAAACCTGACTGAGAGAGAACAGTGGATCCTCTCAAAGTTTGCCTTCCTGAAGACTGTCACTCGCCACCGACCGGAGCCCATGCAGAGTGTAAGTAGACAGCCATATTACCTTAGCAACATGATGACCAAGTAATTTGAAACCATCCAGCTTCACAGAGGAGATCTTAATGCTGCCGAGAGCGCCTGCGCTGATATGCAGGATGTCTTAGATGAGGTCACTCCAATACAATCATCTACCGCTGGAAGGTCCCACAAGCTACCTCAGGACACAGAGAGTGACGTCCTTGAGACTCTACAGAAGAGAGTTGCTGAGTCTAGCACCATCCTCAAAGACATCTACAAAGCCAAACAACAGCCCATTACAGCACGAAGTGTCTTTGCAAATTATGTTAAGAGAGCCTTTTGACTATGTCCAAGTCAAAGTACAAGAAGGCAAGGTCCTCCATCAATAGGTTATTGTCTGAACTCATGGATGAGGACAGCGATGATGAATTTCCAATTGCAATGGCGGCTCCATCTTTCAAAGTAAACCAACAAGGGATCCCTTCTCAACCACCTCACGATTTGCACCCCACTACAACTATTCCCTTCTGTTCATTTAGAGCATCAGCACCATCCTTCTCTGAGCATTATCAGAAACTTAGCAACATGCCTATAAACATGCCTCTGGCATCGTTGGTGAGAGGCTCTCAGCCCATGGAGTACATACAGCAGTTTCACCAGCGGTTATTTCAGTATCCACATCATCACAAGACTACCACTAAACAACAGCAGATGATTCCTCTTTCCCAACAGCTTGCTCAGCAACCGTCTCAGCAAACTCAGCAACAATGAACTCCTACCTCTGGCCCGGTTAGTGCCTCTTTGGCTTCTGCAACAGAGTTAATAACGGAAACGTCTAGCCCAACGCCGCACAGTCCAAGCTCAGCCTTTGAGCAAAGTCACCCGAACATTACTAGTCTTTCAAGATTTCGAGACATCATGGAATCTACTGATGATGTTGGATTTCAGGATGAGGTTCTCAACCTTCGACCACCAACGTGAAAGAAGTATTGACTATTTTGTTACTGTAGTAACTCTCGCGATAATCGACATGTCAAAATTAAATTCTCATTTTTTGTTTCTCATAATTTCATAATACACACTGCATTTACACCCTTGTCTAAAGGACAACATTGTATATATTCTAAAATCTTGCAGTATTAATGTTGGAGTGACTATATAATTAACATGTGTTTCGACATCTACAAAAAGTTTTGTTGTGGTTTAGTTTCGTTTACAATAATTTGATCTAAATCATTCTGTCTTGCCATTGGAACTGCACCTGCCTCTGAGTTGACCCAGTGCTTCAACAGATTCCTTAGCCCCTTTCCTTTGTTGGTGGATGTGTTTCTCCCAACAACTGTATGTGTGTCGAGCAAATTTCTGTCTTGTCTCCATGGTCCAGGAATGAAGTTGTTGTTCATGTTCACTTCATGGTCTAGATGCTGGTTCTGTAATTAAGGGTAGCGTATCCTCATGAGATTGTGCAGGACAATACAAGCTTTAACGACGAGCTTCACTGTAGCAGGGTGATGCTGCATTGTAGTTAACAGAACCTGCAAACGATTCGTCGGGATGCCAAAAGCGTTTTCAACTACTCTTCTGGCGCGGGAAATCCTGTAGTTTAATATCCTCTCTTCATGGTGTAGATCACGGCGGCTGTATGGCTTCATCATTGTCTCTCGGAAGGCAAAGGCATCGTCACCTACAAAGAAGTAGGGGACACTCTGATAGTGATTTGGTAAAGCATCGGGGACGGGGAATCCTATAGTTCCGTCTTTTGTTAATTCTTTGATTTCAGAGTTGTTGTAGATCTGTGCGTCCGATGATGACCCTTTACCACCGAGGTCTGCCCAAATTAATTTATAATCTGCGTCTACAAGGCCCATGAGTACAACAGAGTAGAATCTCTTGTAGTTGAAATATTGGGATCCACTTTTTGGTGGACACTTGCAGGCAATGTGCTTTCTATCTATAGCACCACATGTATGGGGGAAGTTCCACGTCTTGAGGAACTTATCAGATATGGCACGCCATCCCTCTGGCGTGGTAGGGCAGGTCATTACTTCGGACATGTATTCGTCGATGATGGCTTGGCAAACCTCTCTGACAATAAGTGACTGGGTGTTGTGGGGGACCCTCCATCCGTACTTCATGGCTTGAATACGTGCTCCCAGAGGCAAGGTGTCGCAAAGTCAAAGAGAGCTTCAGCCCAGGCTCCAGGGGTTGCCTATACCAGGTATGTTTCTTGGTGATCGTGGGACTCACTCTTTTTCCAGAAGCTCATCAAACATCTCGGGGACCATCCGCCTAAAGTTCTTGAAACATCGCGTATCCTCGCTTCGGAGTTCCACCAGAAGTTGGTCGTAAATGCCAAACTGCCTTCGCCTTCCATCCATGATTTCAACCATACCTCACGTCTTTTTCTTTTTCTCCTTTTCCTTCTGTTATTTTCTATGTGACGAATCGTCAAAGCTATGAGATCAAACTGGTATTCAAGAACAACTAACTCCATCCTTTATTCTCGAAGGTACAAGATGATATGAAGGCATCCAACATAAATATATATTACACAATAAATGACATGCTATAATATTTATATACCCTTTCTCGTAACGTTTGCAATACGCTGAGGATACGACGACCAGGCGTTAACTATACGCTAATTGTACGGTAAATGCGTTACTTAATCGTCAGTCATACGCTAAGCCCTCTATAGACGTTAAACATACGTCAAACATAAGTTAGACCTTCGTTAGTGATGCGCTATCAACACGTTAGTTGTACGGCACACTTACTTATTTGCGTATGATTAGCGTACTCAACCTATTAGTACAGTACATTTAGCGTCCTTCTGCCGTATTCAGCGTATGACTAGCTTATCTTTACCGTATAAACCATACGTCCAAACACGCACAAGATTTTTAAGCATGCTTAAAAAAAATTTTCTTCCTCGGCGTATACCAGCGTATGTGACCGTGCTTGGAACGTGTATAACTTACGCACGACGTACCACCAACATATTTCAGCGTATTCCGGCGTATGCGTGATATTTATCATACGCTGCCATACGCTAATGCGATACGCAACAGTGTGACAGGGCCTTTACCCAGAGCGATCCCCTGGGGTGACGTCACCTAGAGTTACGTCATCCTGAGATGAGCTACGCTGATTTCATTATTCTGGTTGGGAGATTGACTTATTACTCTGTTAAACGTTACAGAGTAGTTATAGGTTGGCTTTTTCGGTTTGTATCGAGATAAAAGATGCCTAACTTACAGTTGGAATTGGATAAACTTAAATGGGACACAGAGTCTCTTGTTTTGGCACGGTTGTTGGATAAACACACCCTCCCAAAGATCGCGAGAGTTACCGAGGGATTTTATGGCGAATCAGATGATTCAACACTCTGCAATGGTACAATATTATGCTTGCATTCCGTCCAATCTGGCGAGATGGTTCATGGTCGCTTAAATTGGGGCAAAGGGAAAGATATTTTGATTCCCCTCGACTGTCGAACCAAAGTCGAAATTCGCCCATCGAATTTAAAAGATGTTTATGAAAGCGTAGAAGAGCTTTGTTCAGTGTCTCCAAAATACGTTCGTGTCTCACAAGGTAAGTAGCAAACTTAAAGATTTAGGTCAGGAATGTGGACAACGACGGCTGACAACAAACCACTATAAAATACAGAACTTCCCTAAACGTTATAGATTTTCTGAGTTCACTAAATTCAAACTGTGTTGAATCGATAAGACTAATTCGCAATCTTTCATATGAAGTTGTTTATTTTGGCCGTCTATGTTGACATTTCCGTCTTCAACCGTAAGTTTCCTAACCAACTTGAAATTGTTTCAGTTTGGAGAAATTACTAAAGATTCAAAAAAGGAATGCAATACACTCCCTTGTTAAAGCCTTCAGATCGAAACTTCGAAACGTTTTGCTGCTGGCCTTCACTTTGGTAACTTTGGAATGCAATAACAAGTTTCGATTCGTAAAATCACGTTGATAGAATACGGATTCTCCCGCGCTGATCTTTTGAAAGCAGATTAAATTTTAAGCCTTATGAAAATACAATCTGCAAACATGAACTACATAATGTGATGGCGGTACTCTAAATCACCACTCCGGACAAGCTAAAAAAAATACCTTGACCTTACGACGAAAGCTAACTCGCGACCTTTGTTTTGCAAGTTTATATGCACTACCCGTATGAACTGCGTATCTTACAAGATATGTGAGAACTTCGGTTGAATTAGAGTCGCAAAAAATTGACAATGGAACGAAAGTATTTAATTCAGTTTACTAATATGCCTGACCGCTTGTCAAAACACGAAACCGAACAAGAAAATTCAGTATTTCGTTTGGGGGCTTAAAATTCGCCTCTTCCCGTGAATGAATACGCTATTTCGAGTTTATTCGCTTCTGGGATATATGCCTCAAGTGTTTAAAAATATAACATTCAACAAGTGAAATATTTTTATTATTTGGCTTAACCAAACATTATGAATACATTAATGCCAGACGAAATATTTTACTAGGATATCCATGAATTTAAAACTGCGTAGAAATCATTCAGAATTTTTTAGAGTTGCGTGATATTTCTAATTCATTTGCATGAAAAGTTTTCGTTATTTTATTTCAAGGTTGTTATTCTGAGCCATCAGGGGACGTTTTATTGGAAGTCGGGGATAAATTGCAGTTAAAAGGCGTTAACAAAAAGCAAGACACATTAATCTGTTTCGACCAACATCGTCAGAAGATCGAATTACCAAAAGACACCGTGGCTGGTTTTCAACCTCTGACCGATGGAAAAGAGTACTACTTATCAGATGTTGTAAAAAAATTTAAAATGCCATTGAATGTCCAATTCGTCAGATGTATCGGTGAAGATCTCCAGTCGGCTATCGAGTCCCCCTGCCAACCCTATCAAGCTGTTTGTCTTGATAAAGTCTCTAAAGAGACAGTGGTTACAGCAACGTCCATACGTACTAGTGGTAAACACAATCTGATTCAATTCTCCCGTGATTTGAACGTAGGATTGAGTATTTGTGAAGAGACGTTTGCAACTAGCGAAAATTTCCCTAAACTTTCTAAAATCTTTAACAAAGGCAGGGAAGAAACTGAGACAAACGCCTACGAGTACATTGATCCTGCTACGATCATGGAAATCAGACCAACAAAGGCCGCCAAACCGGCCCCTAACCCACCCCCCAACAGGCCAAAACCAACTATCCCCCCGCCGAAACCAAAGACTCAAAAAAAGACCACCGTCTACACGGAACCAGATCCCATTTATGAAGAGATTAGAAGCGAAGATAAACACAGCGAATTCCAAGGTGCTGGGAATGATTCAACATATACAGCACTTGATCCAACGTACGTTTCCAACCAAAAATATGGAGAACTTATCGTCGTCCAAAAGCTCGCGCCGAGCACGAATAACCAACCTGAGATACTTGCCAACCCAAAAATGGCTGACGGTGCAACTGCATTACTTATCAGACTTCCACCGTCTTCAGAAGTCGAAGGTCCTCCGCCTCTATTACCCAGAAGATCTCAAGGTGATCTGAAGATCAAAAAAGATAATCAAATCGATTGTTTTTCTGTCTCCCCTGATGCTCCCCACGGACCAAAGAGTCCGCATTTATCACTCAATAACCTAGCAGATCCACATATTTCACTCCAGACCACTGGCAAGTCAGTGGCTAGTCAAGAGCCCACTGTTACGACTGAAAAAGAAAAAGGAAATTTACGAAGCAATCGCAAAGTATCCATTAGATCTGTCTGGTTTAAACGTGGAAGCTGTTGGCAAGTTGTTGGTATGCTTGCAAATGGAGAAATATGTTGAAATTTTCAAGGAAGAAATGATTGACGGACGAATGTTGTCTGATATGGATAAAGAAAGTTTGCAGTCATTGAATGTAAGTCCATTTCATGTCAAAAAGTTGTTGAACTTCATCGGTGGATGGCGACCTAAACTACATGTGAAATCTTCCAAATGCTGATGCTTTTTAAAAGGTCATAAAGTAGTAACAGGTCTGGAAAATTAGATTAACCGTCGAAAGATTAAGTGCCCTTGTTGGGAACAAGTAGGAACTTAACAATCCAAGTTCAACCAGCGTTTTGTTTTATTGAATTTATATTGCATTCTCATATTGCATTCTTCTTGAATTATATCACTGACATTTACAGTGTACGAGATGAGAGTAAACTCAGTGAAGTGTTCAAAACGAGTTCTTCAATTTTTCAAATAACTCTTGGTAGGTACCAAGTCCGTTGTCCTCTGTAAAACTGACATTTTTGTAGTCCATATAGATTGGATTAACAGGCAATTTCAGTGTTTGTCAGAGATTAAACCTCAAGTACTTCAAGCACAGCATGTGTTCAGCTTCATATGATTCAGTATTTCATAAAATTAGATGTCTGCTGAGCTGGCTGTTAAATCTATTTAAATTCGCGACGTCGAAGAAATTCTCATTGTACAAAAAAGTACATTGTGATTTTTGGAAATGTGCTTTGCGGACAAAATTGTTGCAACTTGGAATACAAAGAATTTATATTCGGGTTCAGCTAAATGAAGCAAACTCTGCACTTATTACTAATTTACCTAGGCTATTCGTCAGGAGCAGTTTGCATATAGTAAACACCTTAACAGACAAGAACTTTGTATTGTTTCCTCTACGAAATTCGTTTTTGATTAGGTCCGGAATGCCTACAACAAATAGGCTTTTTTACTTCGGAGAAAAATTGCAATTTGTGGAGAATTTTTATTTATGCACGGATGTGAAATATTAAAGATAACTACATAAATATTAACTACATATTAAAGATCTTTTCGGATTAATTTTGACATGCATAGTTATGTTAGTACATAGTTCAATGTCCTCTGTAAAACTGACATTTGCTTAGTTATAGGGCTTTGAAATAAATCATTGGCACTTTCTTGTATGATTTTAACACAATACTCATATTTCAAAAATTTCCAGATAATTACATTTATCGTTTAATACCTTACCCAGAGCGAACCCCTGGGGTGACGTCACCTAGAGTTACGTCATCCTGAGATGAGCTACGCTGATTTCATTATTCTGATTGGGCGACTGACTTATTACTCTGTTAAACGTTACAGAGTAGTTATAGGTTGGCTTTTTGGTTTGTATCGAGATAAAAGATGCCTAATTTACAGTTGGAATTGGATAAACTTAAATGGGATACAGAGTCTCTTGTTTTGGCACGGTTGTTGGATAAACACACCCTCCCAAAGATCGTGAGAGTTACCGAGGGATTGTATGGCGAATCAGATGATTCAACACTGTGCAATGATACAATATTATGCTTGCATTTCGTCCAGTCTGGTGAGATGGTTCATGGTCGTTTGAATTGGGGCAAAGGGAAAGATATTTTGATTCCCCTCCATTGTCGAACCAAAGTCGAAATCCGTCCATCGAATATGAAAGATGTTTATGAACACGTAGAAGAGCTTTGCTCTGTGTCGCCAAAATGCGTTCCTGTCTCACAAGGTAAATAGCAAACTTAAAGATTTAGGTCAGGAATGTGGACGACGACGGCTGATAAAAAAAAAAAGTATAAAACAGGGTCATTCAATTCATACAGAACTTCCCAAAACGTTATAGATTTCCTGAGTTCACTAAGTCCAAACAGTGTTGAATTGATAAGACTAATTCACAATGTTTATTTTGGCCGTCTATGTCAACATTGCCGTCTTCAACCATACGTTTCCTCCTTACGATAACTTCATTTATTGCAGTTAGGAGTTACTAAAGATTCAATAAGTGAGGCAATTCTGGCTAGAGCCTTCGGTCGAAATTTCGAGACGTTTTTGCTGCTACACAGTCAATGACTTTGGTACCTTTGGAATGCAATAACAAGTAGAGATTCGTGGAGTCCAACTAATTCTCCCTACCTAACCAACTTGAAATTGTTGCAGTTTGGAGAAATTACTAAAGATTTAAAAAAGGAGCGCAATACACTCCCTTGTTAAAGCGTTCAGATCGAAACTTCGACACGTTTTTGCTGCTGGCTTTCACTTTGATTACTTTGGAATGCGTAACTAACGTCGATCTTTTGAAAGCAGATTAAATGTTAAGCCTTATGAAAATACAATCTGCAAACATGAACTATACATGTGATGGCGCTACTCTAGATCACCACTCCTGACAAGCTAAAAAAAATTAGCTTGATCATACGGTGGTAAGCGAACCCGCGACCTTTGTTTTGCAAGTTTATACGCACTACCACTATGAACTGCGTATCTTACAAGATATGTGAGAACTTCGGTTGAATTAGAATCGCAAAAAACTGACAATGGAACATATTTAATCCAGTTTACTTATATGCCAGCCCGCTTGTCAAAACACAAAACACGACACCGAACCAGAAAATTGTTTCACTGGGTTTGGGGGCTTAAAATTCGCCTCCTCCCGTAAACGAATACGCTATTTCGAGTTTATTCGCTTCTGCGACATGTGCCTCAAGTGTTTTAAAATATAACATTCAACAAGTGAAATATTTTCATTATTTGGCTTTATCAAACATTATGAATACATTAATGCCAGACGAAATATTTTACTAGGATATCCATGAATTTAAAACTGCGTAGAAATCATTCAGAATTTTTAAGAGTTGCGCGGTATTTCTGATTTATTTGCATTAAAGTTTTCGTTATTTTATTTCAAGGTTGTTATTCTGAGCCTCCAGGAGACGTTTTATTGGAAGTCGGGGATAAATTGCACTTGAAAGGCGTTAACAAAAAGCAAGATACATTAATCTGTTTCGATCGACATCGTCAGAAGATCGAGTTACCAAAAAACACCGTGGCTGGTGTGCAACCTCTGACCGATGGAAAAGAATATAACATATCAGATGTTGTAAAAAAATTCAAGCCGCCATTGAACGTTCAATTCGTCACGGGTATTGGTGAAAATCTCCGGTCGGCTATCGAGTCCCCCGGCCAACCCTGTCAAGTTGTTTGTCTTTATAAAATGTCTAAAATGACTGTGGTTACAGCAACGTCCATACGTGCTGATGGTAAACACAATCTAATTCAATTCTCCCGTGATTTGAAAGTAGAATTGAGTGTTTGTGAAGAGACGTTTACAACTAGCGAAGATTTCCCTAATCTTTCTAAAATCTTTAACCAAAGCAGGGAAAAAACTGAGACAAACGCCTACGAATACATTGATCCTGTTACGATCATGGAAATCAGACCAACAAAGGCCGCCAAACCGGCCCCTAACCCACCCCTCAACAGGATAAAACCAACTATCCCCCCGCCGAAACCAAAGACTCAAAAAAAGACCACCGTCTACACGGAACCAGATCCCATTTATGTAGAGATTAGAAGCGAAGATAAACACAGCGAATTCCAAGGTGCTGGGAATGATTCAACATATACAGCACTTGATCCAACGTACGTTTCCAACCAAAAATACGGAGAACTTATCGTCGTTCAAAAGCTCGCGCCGAGCACGAATGACCAGTCTGAAATACTTGCCAACCCGAAAATGGCTGACGGTGCAACTGCATTACTTACCAGACTTCCACCGCCTTCAGAAGTCGAAGGTCCTCCGCCTCCATTACCCAGAAGATCTCAAGGTGATCTGAAGGTCAAGAAAGATCATGAGACCGAATGTTCAGTTGCTGTTTTCCCTGATGCTCCCCACGGACCACAGAGTCCGCATTTATCCCTCAATAACCTAGCTGATCCACATATTTCACTCCAGACCAGTGACAAATCAGTGGCTAGTCAAGAGTGTGCTGTTTCGTTTGAACAAGAAAAAGAAGAAATTTGCAAAGCAATCGCAAAGTGTCCATTAGATCTGTCTGGTTTAAATGTGGAAGCTGTTGGCAAGTTGTTGGTATGCTTGCAAATGGAGAAATATGTTGAAATTTTCAAGGAAGAAATGATTGACGGACGAATGTTGTCTGATATAGACAAGGAAAGTTTGCAGTCATTGGATGTAAGTCCATTTCATGTCAAAAAGCTGTTAAGTTTCATCGGTGGATGGCGACCTAAACTACATGTGGAATCTTCTAAATTCTGATGCATTCTAAAAGGTCATAAAGTAGTAAAATAGGTCTGGAAAATTAGATCAACCGTCGAAAGATTAAGTGCCCTTGTTGGGAACAAGTTAGGAACTTAACAATCCAAGTTCAACCAGCGTTTTCTGTCATTGAATTATATTGCATTCTCACAATTACCGTCCTTTCGACATTGTGCGAGATGAGAATAAATTCAGTGAAGTGTTCAAAACGAGTTCTTCAATTTTTCATGTAACTCTTGGTAGGTACATAGTACCAAGTCATTTGTCCTCAGTGAAACTGACATTTTTGCAGTCCATAGGCTTTGAAATGTTGTTGGATTAACAGGCAATTTCAGTGTTTGTCAGAGATCAAACCTCGAGTACTTCAAGCGCAGCATGTGTTCAGCTTCATATGATTCAGTATTTCATAAAATTAGATGTCTGCTCAGCTGACGGTTAAATCTATTTAAATTCGCGACGTCGTAGAAATTCTCATTATACAAGAAAGTATATTGTGATGTTTGGAAATGTGCTTTGCAGACAAAAATTGTTGCAACTTGGAATACAAATAATTGAATTTCGGGTTCAGCTAAATGAAGCAAACTCTGTACTTATTTTTAATTTACCTAGTCTATTCGTCAGGAGCAGTTTGCATATAGTAAGTACCTTAACAGCTGAACTATAGCAACTGAATATATGTTTGCATATAGTAAACACCTGAACTTTGCATTGAGAAGCTTTGCAATAATACTTAACTAAGTCTTCGTGAAATGTTTTTGACAAGTGAGGTTTCTTCTAAACTTTTGCAACGTCCACACGCGCATTGCAATGTGGGATTGATTCATACCTAGCCAATCAGCGTGCAGGGTTAGAACTTGTGGTTCGGCGGTTATTTGCTCGTTCCAGTTCTATGCTGGTTCGTGAAAGGTAGGCTTGGCTTATTTGTTCCTATGTCTATGACAAACATTGCAACACTAAGACCACGAGATCGTTTACCAAGAAATAACAGTTTTAGGCAAAATTATCAACACTTATAGCTCTAATACTTCCGGCTCACGAAGATGACAAAATGTCATGTCAATCACTTCAGTTACATATTCCTTTTACATCTTTATCACATACAGAATATAAGTAAACACAAGGGTTGCGTAACAAGTTATTAATTCTTTCGCCCTCATACTTTACATTCCTGATTGGTTGAGACACAAAACTGTGCGATTTTGTTTGAATAGTCTTCTCACCATAACAATATCGTGAAGTAAATGCAAGGAGTGTACAAACTTCGGGTCTTCAACTCAGCTTTGATATGCATTACTTCATCTAAGGCTTTAGCTTTACAATGAAGTACGATTAGTTGGCGGTTTTTGCAGGCGACGCATCACCATTCATGGCAAACGCAGAATTGGACGTGGCCAAACTCGAAGCACTTGAATGGAGCACGGTTCACCTCTCACTGGCCCAGTTGTTAGAGAAACACCGTCTGCCTCAAATAGTCAAAATAATCGAGGGTTTCTATGGTGAGGGCAACGATTCCACCCTTTGCAGTGGTATGATATTATGCCTGCAATCCGTCAAGGCTATTCAGAAAGTGCATGGTCGCTTGAATTGGGGTAAAGGTAAAGAGATTTCGATTCCTCTCGATTGTCGGTGCAAAGTTGAAGTGCGTTCATCGAATTTAAAAGATGTTTATGAAAGCGTCGAAGAACTTTGTTCAGTGTTTCCAAAATACGTTCGTGTCTTACAAGGTAAAAGATTTCTTTACACAAACTGCAAAAATAGCAGAAACGCGAGCTGGTGGCGTCATTATATGACTTAATTGTTACTATTCACGTCAGTCAGCCTTCTCTGCGAAGTCTGATTTTCCCTGTTTTAAAGTAAAAATACTTGCTTCAAAATGGCGTATCCTGCTCATACACCTCAGTCCTGTAGCCTCGTTAAAAATTTTTTACTACATGATATAATTTGATTTGGGGGAAACTGCTGTGTCCCAAAGCATAGTTAATCCCAGACATAACACATAGGGCTACACGGTGGTCTTTCTGTCAACATGAAACTAAAGTACCTTAGCGAAAGCAAACACTAAGCGCTGAATAACATTTCTGTTGTATTTTCAAGGCTGTCAAAAAGAATCGTCAAGCGAAGCTCTACTAAACGTCGGGGATAAATTGCATTTGAAGGCCAATAAGAACAAAAAAATGACTGAAATGATAGTTTGTATCAACCAGTATGACGAGGAGATCCAACTACCGAAAGACTGTGTCGCTTGCTTCCAACCCCTGGTCGATGGAAAAGAGTACTACCTATCGGATGCTTTGAAGAAATTCAAAATGCCATTAAATGTACAATTCGTGGAATTTGACAGCATCGGTGAAGATGCCCGGTCGAATAACAGACCCCCTTGTCAACCCTTTCGAACTATTTGCCTGGACAGAATCTCCAAAGAGAAGGTAATTGAGGGAACTACGATACTCGCTGACGGTCAAAGGCTTTCGATGCAAGTCTTACCTGACGTGGATATCGAGTTGGTTGTTTGCGAGGACTCGTTCCAAAATAGCGCTGATTATGCTAAGGTTTTACAGATCTTAAGCCAAGGAACTCCAAGCAAAGATAGCAACACACAACCCCACAAGTCTGGTAATGTTGACGAGACCCAAAAAAGCACGCAAGCCAAGCTTACCCAACCAGCGGCCCCTATGCCATGCGCGAAAGAGCCAAAGCCAGTTGTTCCCCCAAAGCCCAAGACCAGAACTTCGAATTTGAGCCGCGCCGAACAGGACCCCATTTACGAAGAAATTAGATTGAACGAGGGAGAACACAGCGAATGCCAAATTGTCATCAAAGATTCAACATACACTGCCCTTGATCCGACAGATATTTCTAACCACCAGTATGAAAAGCCTACAGTGAATCTGCTCTCACAGAGCTCAGAAAAACATCTGAACAAACCACGCGATTCACTACCCATTAGACTTCCAGCTACATTTAAGGTCGGGGATTGTAAACACCCGATAACTAATAAATCAGAAGATACTAACACCAAGCCAGATCGTGCTGCAAAACTAGTCGAGAGTTGGTCTACGTCATCCGACACGCACCCTCAGAATCCTTACACTATCCCTGAATGTCCCACTAATACACCGGATGCACACCCCACGTCCGAAAACATGAAAGAAGAAATTTACCAAGCAATCGCCACATATCCATCGGATCTTTCAAGTTTGAATGTTGGAGCTGTCGGCAGACTATTAAACTATTTGGGAATGGAAAAACACGTTGAATTATTCGCCGATGAGCTGATAGACGGTTCAATGTTAGCGAGCATGGATAGGAAAAGTTTACAATCATTGAACGTAGATTCTTTCCATGTCACGAAGCTGTTGAAATTCATCGATGGATGGCGACCTAAGGTTTGAGGCATATTCCCACAGACATGACAAGTGCAGATGACAAAACAAAACCGGAATCAATCTTACATGAATTAGCCCACAGTCATCTAATGTGGAACTTTTATTTCCGTTTCACAGAAGATGAAAACACACTCGGAAGCGATGTGAAACTCAAGAAGCCCTCGAAGCCTCTTTCAATGAATATTCACTAGCAATATTGGACGTGAGACATTTCACCGAACAATTTCATAAAGTTCTTTTTGTAAAGATGTTTGAAGCTTTCGAAACCAAACAGCATGGGTTCCGCCTTCCATGCATATTCCATACTTAATTCATCAAGTTATTCGAACGCATGAAAATAATATTGCTCAGCTGGACTTCCTTATGTGAACTTTCGGATTGAGCAATAACGCCGTTTTCCTAAATATACTTTTCGTCTCGATTATTATTGTTATTATTCTAAATCTTTATACAGGATAAAAACTTCAGTTTCTACACAATATTTATACAATAAAATACAGTGCGACAACTGTTATCAACGTTTGTTCTGTAAACCTAGCTATATACAATACAATTGAACATTTCAACTACATTGAACATTTCAACTCTACGGATAAATTTCAACTACAATAGATTTCGCCACGGAGCATTTTACAGAAATACAGCAAAATACACTCATTGTGACTGAATGTACTTATTGTGAGTTTATTCAGTACCAGTTTGTTCCAATAAAGATTTTACGCGACTAATTTATTTTAGTATCGATCAATTTTTCGGTTGAATTGCTGTATTTATTCGTCACTGACACATGCACTGCAAGGTAAACATCTTATATATGAAGAAAACGTTGAAATACGGAAGACTTACTAACAGAAATATTTCATTACTTCCTGGAGAAAATTGTGCAATTGAATCTCGAATTAAATTGTGCAATTAACCAGTGTGCAATTATGCGATTAAATTCGGAACAGCAAGGTTCCATAAGGTTTGTTTTGATTGTACACAATTGCAGTAAACGTATATATTTTTGACCAATATTCCATCGATAATGTTTCTAAACCAAGCACGTATTTCTTAATTGTGACGACCAGACATCGGTTTCGGAATGTTAAAAAAGTTAATTGGTCAAGGCATTTATTCCGCTAAACAGTTTGGATTTTGCTAATCCGTCTGGATTGTGTTTGTTTGAATCGGTTTTTGTGATGAGAATTGTTTGGAATTAACGGCACGCAGTAGGCAAATTCAAGGATATTTGGCTTTGAATTAGCTCTGATATAAACCTCAACACCTGCGATCGAGGAATCATGGACAGCACAGAACTGGAATTGGCAAAATTTGAGTCTATCGAGTGGAGCCCAGCCTACCTTCCGCTCTCAAAGTTGTTAGATAAATATCCTTTGCCACAAATTGTCAAAATCATCGAGGGCTTCTACGGTGAAAGGAACGATTCCACTTTCTGTAACAATGCCATATTATGCCTGCACTCAATCAAAACGGTCCAAAAGGTTTACGGTCACTTAGGTTGTGACACCGGTAAAGAGATTTTAATTCCACTCGATTGTCGAAGTAAAGTCGAAGTGCGTGCATCGAATTTAAAAGATGTTTATGAAAGCGTAGAAGAGCTTTGCTCAGTGTCTCCAAAATACGTTCGTGTCTCACAAGGTGAATAGCTATTGCACTTTATAGCTATAGAATTAAAGAAATACTGAATTACAAGCTTTAAGATGTTAGCAATAACTACAAAGGCACTTTCTCAGTCTTTCTGCATTGTTATACTTGGTTTCTTTCGCCCTCGTTTCACACAAGAGTTCTGCCATGGTCGTATTATCCTAGCTACTATCTTTTTTTTAGTATCTAGCAGAAAATAAGTAATATCTTGCCCAGATCATGTAACCACCAAGCAGTTATATTGTTATCTAATATACTATTTTCAGCCTATCACAGTAAGTCGTCAAACGAAGCTCTATTGAATGTCGGAGATAAATTGCAGTTGAAAGGTAATAATAAAAGAAAAATGAAAGAAAATTTGGTTTGTATTAACCAATATGGCCAAAAGATTGAACTACCGAAAGACACTGTTTCCGGCTTTCAACCTCTGGTCGATGGAAAAGAGTACTACCTATCAGATGCTTTAAAAAAATTCAAAATGCCGTTAAAAGTGCAATTCGTAGAACTTGACAGCATCGGTGAAGATGCCCGGTCGGATAACAGACCCCCTTGTGAACCCTTTCGAACCATTTGCCTGGACAAAATCTCCAAAGAGAAGGTCGTTGAGGCAACTACGATACTTGCTGACGGTCAGAAGCTTTCGATGCAAATCTCCCCTGATGTGAATATCGAGTTGGTGGTTTGCGCGGACTCGTTCCGAAACAACGCTGATTATGCTAAAATTTGTCAGATGTTCAACCAAGCAACAACACCCAGCGAGGATAGCAACGCACAATTGTACGAAGATATTGATGATGCGATCCGAAATATAACGCGAAGCAAGCCTACCCAAGCATCGGTTAAGCGTTCCTCTCAAAAGCAAAAACCAGTCGTATCACCAAAGCCGAAGCCAAGAAATTTAACTTTGGCGCGCGCTGACCCCGATCCAACTTATGAAGAGATTGGATTGAATACAAAAGATGAACGCGAACCCGTCATTGAAGAGTCGCAATATACCGCGCTTGATCCGACGTATATCTCCAGTCAAAAATATGAAAAACCTGTTATGGAACAACAACAAATTCAAAGCTCTAGAAACCCACTTAAAATGACTGAGAAACCTCCTCCCGTGCCCAAGAAAACAGTCAAAATACCTACCAATGTTTCATCTGAAGTCAAAAAGTGTAAGAAATCTGAGGTTTTGTACAGCGAGCCAGACCAACCAACTTTTTCAAAACCGCCCGTCACGCACCCCAAAAATCCTCATAGTATACCTGAATGTCCCGCCAGAACACCTGATGCACACTCTTCACCCCATTTAAGTCGACATCCTGTAGTTGAACCCGAGAGCAAAAATGAGGGGAACTACCTCGCCATCGCAGAATATCCATTAGATCTGTCAAACCTGAAGGTTGCAGACGTTGGCAGGTTACTGGAATACCTGGGCATGAAAAAACACGTTGAAATATTTAGAAAAGAGATGGTCGACGGCTCGATGTTGGCTTGTATAGACAGAGAGAGTTTGCACTCGCTGGATGTCGACCCGTTTCATGCCAAGAAACTGTTGAGGTTCATTGGAGGTTGGCGTCCCAAGGTGTAACCATCAGTTTGCACAGACATATCTCGTCTAATCCTTTACTTTGCAAGAATATAAACACAAAAATTGAATTTTGACAAAGCATTTGACATCGCACAATAAAGTCGATGCAATTTTTCATGCCGGAAACACAGTAAATCACGAAAACAAATTAACGCCGACATTTTCAGAAAGCACCACATTTCATTTGAAAAAAAGAGTTAGATTTTCATTGTTAAACCTTTGAATTGTTTGAGAAAGGTCAAGCACACTGATCAAGAAACACACATTTTTTGTCACATTCAATACGACTGTGCTTTTAAATATATAAAATATATTATATTACACTGTATATGCCCACTTTCAGATAATTTTTTGACCAAGGGCAGTTTACAAAACCACCAGCATTCATTTTAATCACGAAGTGCTGCCATAATTGCATGACTTGTTCAATTGCATACAACTTTCTAATGGCAGACGTTTCAATACGCAACAACGATGTTATGCGAGAAATATTACCCCGCATTTGATGCAATATGCTGTATATTGACCAGCTACATATTAGACTCTCATGCAAATTATGGTTTTTTTGAATAAAGGTATGAAATAAGTAAAGTCTCGTGCACGTAAAGCAGATATAATTATCCTTAATGATAATCTTTCAGCCACTGAAAACAGAACCGTGAAATGAACCAGTATATCTAGTAGCTTTCACATAACACCCGCTCATTTTAAGAATGTGAAATTATTTTCCAAATTTCTGAAATGACTTAAAACATATCCGGAAGTTGATACTACCAATTTGTCGTTTGAGACAATTGTTTATGTCCATTTAAAAGTTGTTATCCTGTTATGTCATATAATTGTGTAACTTAGTTCCTTATTTTTTTGAATTAAACATCGAGAGATTATATAGAATAAAATAGAGTTGAATTTTATATATAAAGAAACAAGACGATATTACAGAATTGCTTGCAAAATATCATAATATTAGGGCAAAAGCATAGACCGGTTGTTATTCAATTGCCCTAGCTGACATATCTTGCACAGCAGGTTTGATAAGGATGTGTTTTGTGCCAGGGTTTCGAACCTTTTGAAATCACACAGCATGGTTTCGTTTTATCATTTTGAATATTTTATTAAATTATTCAAAACCGTGTGAGAACAATACTGTCTCAACTGACTAGCTAGCTGTTTATGTACACTGACATTTCACCGAGTATATCTTTGGAATCCAATATATTTTGCCGTCTCGACGTGAAGCCTTGTGAGATTTAGCAGAAGCGAATCACAAAGCCGAAATAGCTACTGATTCGAAACATTGCCAAGCACGGAAGACGTGGCGACTTTAATTGTTTCGATAAAGATTTGGACTTGCCTATGTAGTCAATTATTTCACAATCTCTGCGATTTGTGTGGAACATTGTCGGAGTATATTCGGCATACGAAGTCTTCACATGGTAAACACAAGAGAAATTGAAAATACAAGCTCAAGCGAAGGATATTGATGAAAAGGTAAAAAAGTTACCAGCAAGCAGGTGATTCAAGATTTCATTTATAACTTCCGCCTAAAATAACTCCGCATTCAAATTATCCAAAGGTTTTGCATAAATTGAAAAGTACTGACCAGCATTGAGCTCGACCTCTTTAGGTAAACAAGAAAATACGGTTGGTTTGCCGTACACAACTTCTTAAGGATTAGGCTTTTAAATTTACAATCTGAATTCACGACGACTTCAAGTGGCGCTGTAAAGATCCATAAACAAACACACCAACGTCTCGCTACGAGGAAGTGTGAAACAAAAATTACGGTATATAGCTGTCAGTGAAGCTAATTGTGAAGTAAGTTAGATACCGTTGTTTTGTATATTATGGTATCCCGTGGGGAAGACGACCTGCTCAACACGATAACTTGGAGCGATGATTCGTATATCTTGTCGGAATTTTTGACCGAATTTCCGTTACCACAAGTGGTTAAAATCGTGCGTGGTCACGATGGAACTATGACAAACAGCCCAACTTTAGGTTTCGGCGAGGTGCTCACCCTACACGCCTTAAGAGAATCGCGAACACTCGTCGGTGAGGACAAAAATGAAAATGAGTTCGCTGTCGCTTTGAACTATCCGGACGACTTTCAGGTTCTACCTCAAACGAGCGACTGTAAGCTCGACTCGTGCGGCGTGACCGATTTAGCATCGTTCTACCAAACCGTGAAGTACTTGGAAGTGATTCAAGCGCATTATGGTACGGACGAAGACCTCAACTCCTCGGCGCAAGGGGAACTGTTGGAAATACTGGACATCGTCAAACCTCAGAAACCCGATAAGGCAAAAGTCCACGTTCTTAATCTGCATAGTGAACAGAAATCCACGCTGACTTATACGTGCTCGGCGAGATTTAGACCGCTTCTCGATTGGAAAAAATACAAAGCTAATGAACTGAAGACGCATCAGTATGGGTTTCCAATAAGAGTAAAATTCGCAGAAAACGCCGATTGGATTCGTGAAGATATGGAATGTCAGAGGTAGGCAAGATTTATTGTCACTGCTTAGTAATACTGTAAGGTTGATTTAAGACGTTTAAACGTACCACTTCAGACAATACCCTTCAATAAATATATATCTCATAGTCTTTGTATGTAAAATGACATGTCCGTATTCAACATTTACTGATGTTTAATGGATTAATGCCAAAGAAAACAAACATCAAGTCGAAAAAAATTTTCCCCCAAATGAAATTACTATAGGCTCTAAACATTATGACTTTCGAGTTTTGTACGTTGCTAGCTCATGCAAGCGGCGACACGATTTCAAATCAAATACAGACTACAATATTTTATTTATAAAATCGTGTGTTGAGAGATAATTTGATATTAATCCCTAAACGGCGAAACCAAGGCGTTTCTCACGAACCTTAAAGGGCCTGACACAACAAATACATGGGCGATTCTTCGAGTCTATTCTTCCTTAGACCTACGTGGTATAGCTGACGCTAATTGACAGTCTCTCGTACACACACGCCGCTGTAGAAATCTTACACATCTAAATCTTGTTCAACAGGATAATTTCGAAGACCCCTGTCATCAACATCACAGACGAGACACAGGATATTACAATCATCAGCACAACAGTAGCGAGCGATCCAGAGTTGAAATTCTGCTACGAAATCCCGAAAAATTTGGAAATAAAGGTCGCCGTCGCGGAGGGCTTTGCGAACGGTGCCAAGCACTACACCGATGTTGTTGACGATCTCAACCAACGCTTTGACGTTGCGAAATTCATGACCAGCTTCGAGCCGACGATGATACGACGTCGCAACGCAATAAGACAATATAACTACGACACAATAAGGAAATGTATCGTGAAAAAATTCAGACATTCTGTCCTCGTGGAACAGGCGACGGACGCCCCAGCGCTGCCACCGAGGCGTCAAGTGCCTAGAACTGTTAGTATGCCCCCAACTCCACCGAAACCAACACCAACCGCCCCCCTCCGGTCAAATTCTGAATCTCATGTTGAACACGATGCTGTAGATTCTCCTCCAGGGGGGGAAGATGATGCATCGGCAACATTATCTGAAGCTACACTGCAATCAACTGAAGATGATGTAAATAACCCTAAAGGTCCTGGGGTGAGACGAGTAAAGCCACCTATAAACATCCCAATTACTCCGAAGGCACACGCCAGTAACCCTGATGATCCCCCAAAGCCAAAAGCGAAGGAGCCTAAACCACATGTGAAACCACCTATAAATACCCCAACTTCATCCCCAGTTGTACCACCAGCAACCACCAATGTCCCCAAAGATCCCGCGGACTCAAAGAGTAACAAAACACCGGTGGAATTGCCAAAACCCGCCCCAGATTCTGTGTCAACGATAAGAAATAAACCAATTTCACCGCTGGTGGCTGAACTGAAGAACCGTGTTAAGATCCCAGTTCGACCCCCACGTTCCCTGCCCCCGGGTAAAAAGTCCAAACCCGAAGAAGTCGAAACGAATGAACCCCCGCCTAAAGCAGTTACGACTAACAAGCCCCTTGATAAGGCACTCGATGAAACAGATGCTCCTGGAATCGAGGCTAAACAAACCATCACAAATAGTTCACCATCGGCTCCACAAACCGACGTAGAGGCGAATCTGCAAAATAACGAATCAGCGGTTGCAGCTCCGAAATTACCGCCCCGTGACGGACGGCCAAAGTTGCACGAGACGCCCAACAATGACCAAGGTAAGCCGATGCAGTCATTTATCTTTCTGAAAGTCAAGAATCTCAAGACTTGAATTCATGTATTTGGAAATTACTGCACATGAAATGATTGCTAGATCACTGGTGTTGCATCGTAGTATAGCCTTCCTTTGTATTGTATTGCATCGTATTGTATGATATTGTTTGTATACACGTCCCCAGAGTATGTATTCAAGAGTGTAGATTACTTCACTTCGTTAAGATAATGCAACTTTGCACATAATATACTCAATAACATACGCTAGAAAGAGAAAACCGCCGACGAAAATCGGCCTTTTAGCTTCGGCTTTATAGGTTTACCGACAAACATGGAAGTTCTGTTGTTCACATTTGACTAGTGCCTGTCTAAATGTAATATTTACTTTTTCAAGGTGGTTCTATGGCGGAAGAAGTTCGCACAACTAGTCAGAACGAAGAGAACCACCACCAAACTGGCACAGATTATATCCCTAACCTTCCCCCGAAATCCCCCAAATGGCCGCAAAAATATCCCATAGAAAATCCCAATTACGTTATCCCAATACAGCCAAATGTGTCCAGCAATTACCCTCAATCGCCCTCCGTGCCCCCTGCAGTACCGTCTAGTCCCCGTCCAGGGAACAAGGCTCGTACACAGTGGGGAAAGAAACGTTCTGACACATTACCGAGAGAATTTAAATTCGGCCAAAACAACGAGTACGCTATTCCACAAACAGGAAATGAAGATAGCGTATATGAAGAGCCGTTTCAAAGACCCGTAGCAATGCCGACGGTACACGAGAAGAATTCCCCTACGACTGCTAAGTTCCCAGGTCACGATGAAAATCCATACGACTTGGTGGCTAGGATTCCCTTAGATCTATCTGGCCTCAGCATTGGCCAAGTCTCTGATTTGCTGAAAAATTTGAACATGGCCGAGTATGCAGAGACGTTTGAGAATGAAATGATAGACGGGTGTTTGTTGAAGGAGATGAAGGAGAGCCAATTGACAGACCTTAAAATGACCTCTTTTCATCGCACAAAGTTGCTCAATTTTATCAACGGTTGGCGGCCGAAATTAGCAGCAGACAAACGGAAAACCTAATCAATGGAATATTATTGCCCTTATTTCACAGGAAAACTCCAGTTTCGTGCATGAAATATACAATTCAGGTGACACAAAAATAGAGATAATTTTCACTGAGAACCGAATAGAATAGAAACATTAACTGTCAATATCGGTAATAACTTTTTTTCGTTCATTAGGTGGCTTTCGCGCATTATAATACACGAAATTCGCGCAAAAAGCCAATGCAAATGCTAAAAGAGGCGAAGTGTACGTGGCATCGCAAAAAAAAGCAAGGTTGAGCTGGTTTTGTTTGCAAAAGTCCGAATTTCATCGCGATGAATGTGTGTTAAACCAGCGTAAGGCGACAGACAGTTGATATACCCAACATCAAACAAGTGTCTCATCGATTTTTTTTTACATTAAATTAGCACAAGCGCACGTACAATAATTTTACAATTGCCGTCAGCTTGGTTGATTTTTAAAACAGGTACATTTATCAGAAGTGACTGTGGAATCAACCAGGACGGTGCCTATGACGTTATACGCCAACGAAGAATACCTAGGCATATTGTAGTTAGAGAAATCGTTAAAAAACCTAGCGGATTAATGTGATTAATAGTATACATTGGACGAAAATACACAAACAATGGACGTATCTACAATAATAATTATCGTCCATTAGATATAAAGAGAGACTAAAAATATTAATATGCTTGCGCCTAAATTTCTTTAAATGTATCGTGATTATTCTTGTGAATTATTGATCATAAAATTATATTTACACACAGATGAAATGTGCAACACGGACACAAAGTTTAGAATGTTGCTTTTGTGTTTGTTGTGATGTTGTGTGTTGTTGCTGTGTTGTTGTTGTTGTTGTTGTTGCTATTGTTGTTGTTGTGTTGCTGTTGTTAATATTGTGTTGTTGTCGTTCTACTTCTGCTGTTAGGGACCTTAAGCATATAGGACGGGAACACGACGACGGCAGCTATAAATACAATGCTTCATGGAGAAGAAATGAATTATTAAATACCTATGGGAATTTTAGACGTGATCTGAGTTCTGTTTAGAACGGCAAAACGTCGTTTATTACGTCCTATGTAAAACGTCTGCATTTCAGGACTCAGTGAGCGCTACCCTGAATTAGGCTCAATAGAATTGTCCCTAAACGTAAACAGGATGTTTTCAACTTCTTATATCTCATTAATTTGGTACAGTTGATGATATAGAACAACGCTTTGCCATAACATTAATTCAAAGGAGTATTCCAACCACGTCGTCGTCGTGTTGCCGTCCTACATGCTTAAGGTCGTGTTGCCGTCCTACATGCTTAAGGTCCCTATTGTGTTGTCATCATTGTCTTGACAAGTCCCAACCTAAACGGCAACCTTAATTCCCCTTCAATCTGTGATCGTGGGTCGCCAGTTTTCGCTGATAGCTTTGATCAATTTGTGAGCATGAAACGGTGTCATCTTAAAATGGGACTGAAGGATTTCCTTGTCCAACTCTTTTAAGATTTTACCATCCACTTGTTCCTTCTCAAAAACTTCGCTATACTGTCCCAAGTTTAGGTCATCCAGTAACGTCTTGATCTCATGCACTGTCAAATCCTCTGTCTTGCGGCTGGATTTGATAATCTTTTGGCGCGTTTGTTTAAAACGGTCGTTGTAATCGATAGGGGAAACAGGGGAAACAGGGGAAATAGAGGAAATAGGGGAAATAGGGACTGGTGGAGGCTCATAATCATCATCATCGCTATCGCCATTGTCATCATCAGCCTGGACAAAAAAAAAACATTCATAAACCTCAAGAAAAACACAAATTTAACCAACGTGCTTCAAAAGTCCCGCGTGCCGGTTGTACGAAAGCTGGATAGCGCTATCCACCGGAAAGTGCCTTTTTGCAATCGCTCTATAATTGCTCGTTGTTCGGTATAACTTGAATTAAACCTTGGTATTCCTAAATTGGGGGTTCGCTTCAATAATTGCTAGCTCCAAATTTGTTTTTTTTTCTCCATAATTTATAAAATGGAATTACAATGGTTTTACAACGACAGGACACAGTAGTAGCTACTTAAAGATTAGGGTACATGAAACATGTCTACATAAAATAGAGATAACAGCAAAGTATAATAATAGCCTATACCGTATAGTTTAAAAATATTAATCTAAGAACTAAAACTGTTCTGCGTCATATAAAGTTGTTACAGACGGGGTATGAAAGTAATGAAACTCTTATGTTTGCCGTCAGTTCTACAAACTGGGGTTTCGAAGCACCTACTACGAAGCGTGGGCAATCTTGCAACCAGAAGTACATATACATAATATATTACCCTACCTCTTCCTGACGTTTTTCGGTGTCTGCCGGAGGTGTTGTAGAGTATGACAGCCCTAGAAAATTAAAATATCCAATTTCATCAATAGATCCTCATCCCCAAATCATCCACAGATTTAGATGAACTCAATTTGAACACAGCCTTAGTTTTTTTTAATCTGTTTTAAGCCGTCGTGCCGTTCCTGCCTAAATTGTCGTTTGCGGAAAAATCCATGTAAATTTTATGTTGTAAAATGATGGCAATGTGCAGGAATAAATAAAAGAATCTCGAACCGAGGATTTTGAGAAACGATGTGAGGGAACATGCAAAGGCCCTGGGTTCAAGGTTGCCTTGGCTCTTAGACATGCACGCATGCGTGAGTGCAAGCAAGTGCTGACCAAAACACACCTGAGCTACTGCTTAATTTCCTCGATAGTGTTTGAATGAAACCGATTACTTTGCCTTTCCCAGTACCTTTGGGCGACGTTATGGGGCTTGTGCTGTCAGCGGCATCTTTTTTTGGCAAACCAGGAGAACGTGATGTAACGGGCAACGTAGAAAACTTTGCATTAAAAGGAGTCTTCGGGTTTCTGGGAACCGTGCTACTTTTCTTCCCGCCAACAGGGCTTTCTAGCTTACACGTTCCTTCAGCTGGTTTTTCGTACGCCTCATCATCTTCGTCCTTCTTTTGGAATAGGGACTCCATATCAATATATCCTCCATCGTCCAAGGGATAATCTTCATCCTCCTCGGTGGGGCTAGCTTCAACCGCAGGTTGTTTGCCGAAAAATGACTCTGCATATGGGATAGCCGTGACGGCGGCTTCAACGTCATCGTATATCTAGAAAACGACGAACAAGCGTCACACATGTAAACTCAATCCATGCAGAAACTACGATATAAATTACGGTAACCATGCATCAACATCATAAAATCGTAAAATTTTTGAAGCAAATATTTTAGGGCATAATTTTCAATGCAAGCACGATAGTTTCTTGTTATGATATAAATGCTGTATGATTTTATCCAACATCGTAGGAATTGGTGTTTATGAAGTTTCAACCCGAAAATCTAATCACTGGTTCACAATGGTGCATTTCTGTATCGCTATCAAAGAGAACACGATTGAATAACTTTAAAAAGTTCATTTTTTCTTCCGATAACTCGTTTCATGTAAACAGGCTCTTAGTCGAAATCTTTTAGAACATAATAATTATTCAATGCAAGCACGATAATTTCTTGTCAAAATACAGTCCTATAACATTCTATCCAATATTTCGTACTAGTATTTAAACTAGTATTTTCGTTCAACTTTCTGGCCTTTTTTAGTTCCTCCAGGACTGTTCAATTTGTGTGCAAGTAAATTCCGCCATTTTGTTTATTTTGGCAAAATCATTAATTGTAATGCAGTACAATTAATGAAATAAATGTACTCCTCTCAATCAACAACATCCATGCAACAATTTTATGATGCTAATAATACATTTAGATTATGACCTTGAGATTTTTATGAGATGATAGTTGAGAAGGGAGGAGTCTCTGATATTATATATAGTTCATGCACGATAGAGCTCATGCCTATATATGGCGAGTAATTCCCTCGGTAAAACTAAGTAAAGAAACAAACAATGTTTCCAAGAGTTTTATTGCACTAGGTTCTTAGTATCATAAAATGCATCGTATTAGAACTTACCCCTTCATTTTTTGCGATGTTTTCTTTCACCTTTGTCAGATTCATCTTGCTGTTAATATCCTCACATAAACTACGATATTGTGAATGGCTGCCAGTCGCCTCAAGCGGGGCGAATACAGTCACGTCAAGCGTGCTGGGAAACGTTAATATCGACTGGCTTTCCACGTCACGAGACGTTGCGATGACGGTTTGTTTTAAGACAATCTTTCTCACCCGTATCAAACCTCTTGGAAGGTACCCAGACGAGCTGCTTTGCTTTATAAACTGCACAGTAAAAGGCAGTGAAAATTTGTCATGTGCTTCAGCAATGAAAACAGCATCCTTGTGCTTTTCTGTAACAATGAGTTCGCTCAACTGATCCAAACCCAAAGTGACTTCACAACCGCGACTGTCCAGGCAGATTAACTTCATCTTATCCTTGTCGAAATACAATGCTTTCAATTTTTCCCCCTCCTCGTCTCCCTTTGTTCCATTGCCGTTTGGTAAGCGAACGTATGTGTATTTACTCGGAAATACTGAACATGCCCTCATAGGAGTATTGCAATCATCCAAACACTTTTCCACGAAAACCTGGACTTTGTGGGGCGAGTTTAAGGGGATGTATATCTCTTCCCCTATATCGGTGATTCCCAGATAATATTGCGTGTCTTTTAGAGCGTGAAGATTGAGCTCCTGCCCTCGACCCAGTGTTGTTTCGTCAGTGGCTCCATACGCTCCTTCGCTAATCTGTTGTCGAAGGAAAAAGATACAGTTGAACAATTCTGGATAAAGGTTTTGCGATCACTCAAGTGATGTTATGGTAGTATTTATCACTAGTTACGTGCCCAGAGAGAGCTGTGCGATGTGTCAACATAGAAGCACACCCAATATATGCTATAAAGCTATCTGGGTGATCTAAAATGGGACTGGGAATAGTATTTAAAATGAAAATCTATAACTCGGTTGAAACAACCTGATGTAATATCCCTATATTCCTTGAATTATTCTTTAGTTTCGGTTTTCAAATTTATGTCAGAGCTATAGTTTTTATAACTAAACAAAATCACAAAATTTCGACTAGTTTCCTAAGTAATGATATACGGTATTATCCATTAAATATTGCAGAATTGATTTCTATTTTTATCTATTATAAATTGATTTCTATTTCTATCTATCATTATCTATCATAAATATGGAATACATGTGTATTCATGTGTACTCGAATAGCTTTGCTTAGAATCTCAGAATCATATATCATATTATATATGTCAAGTGGTAGACTATGACCTTTTCACTCTGCCCTTCGCAAAAACATTTTACTCTGTCAAATGTCATTCAAACTGCACCTTACCAGAATATTATTCTGTTCAATGTCAGACCTAGTTTGTCTGACCCATTTTAACCTTTCAATGCCAGAATTTTTGCTCAGTCAAAAGCCAGACCAATTTATTTTGTCTAACTTTGCCCCAAGTCAAGCTATCTCACTTTGTCAAATGCCAGCCAATTTTACTACTCCGCGCCAGACTGACCATATTTTATACTTTATTTAAGCCCAGACGTTTTTACTTTGTAAAAAGCAGCGACCCACTAAGGGGTTAGGAAGATTAAAATGATAAGGTATATGATGAATATACGTGGGATGATAGTCGAAAGGTATGTAGTTTTTTTAAGCATTGTAAATATTATATGTTATTACTGATTCGCATTCTGTTGCTATCACTTCTTCAGTCTGGACGTATTTTTATAAAATCATGTACACTCTTTCATTTCACGACTCTAAATTTTTAAAAGAACGTCGTTCTGCATGATAAGACAACTTATATAAAAAGACAATCGATACGATTTGATTGATTAAGGTAGTGTAGGGGGTGACGATAAATTTGTTGTAGAGAAATTGTACAATCGCCACTTTCTTGATTTCCATATAGTGGTAAGTGTCGTAAACAAGTCATTTCCGACGGTGTGGTATAGTCTAGATCTATATCGTTTCCTTGTACGATCTTCAAATGCGATATCTATACCAGGATATACGAAATTACACAATACCTAATCAATATACAGCGCCTATACCCTGACATGTTAGTTGCAAGGTCATGCAGTTACCACAATATTTAAACCCAGGCTGTATTACCTGTATACAACAACTATTAGAGATTACCAAAGTTGATGAGAGTTGAGAAACGAGAGTTTGCACGAGAGTTTCCCAAACTCTCGGGCAATGGTCGAACGAGGATGAGAGTTGACAAGAGTACACAAGAGTGTACGAGACGGTTGCAATTCTCGCAGTCAGACTAGCTAGCAAGAGTTGCAAACTCTCATGAACTCTGGTTCTCGTTTCACCGGGACTTTAGCATAATATATTAGCTATAAATAACGGATAATTATGAACATATTTCACCATTGTTTCCAATACTACAGACATCTTTCCAAGAAAGTGGTTCAGAGTCCAGACAGTGTCGAGAATAAGAACGAAAGTGTATTATTTTGTACTTCGAACGAGTACAGAATTCGCTCCTATAGCTATATAAGGCAAGCAATGCATCTCTTCCTGCTATTTTGGTACGACAAATCTAAAACACGCAGTGTACGTCGATTCCACATTTAAAGAAACGTTGGATTGACGAAAATCGAGCGCTGAGATGAAGAAGTAGATGTCGCAAGCGAAGGAGGCAGCGAGAAATAGCAACTTATGTATACACGAAGGTATTTGACCATGGCCGCCGAACATTTATAGAACGATTAATATAACACATTGAGATTAAGCTTCGACGACTCAAGGTACATAATATCACAGCGTCTGTTGTTGTCTGATGCGCCGTGCGAGAAAAAGTTGCAAAGCGGTTGTGGAGTAGAGAGCTAGATAGATACGCTACTTGAAAGAGTTCAAACATGTAACCAGAGTTACGCGGTTTTGATCCAAACATCTTATGATTTCTAAGCATGCATGGCTGATCGTACACCATAACAGCAATCGAACAAGCTAGAATCTTGCTTGAGCGCTTCATTCGAATAATACAAGCGTGGATAGACTAGAATGACCTATGCTATAAAGTATTCATCGTATTATATAAAGTACATCGTATTGCTGTTGTCGTTACCTGTACAATTTGTGGCAGATTGAACCGTTCCAAGAATAATGTCAACGGAACCTCGGCGTCGCTCCAAGTAAGCGCCATTTGTCTTCCTAGATTACCGCTTGAATCCCAGCTTCGAAAAAAGCAATTTCCAAGTTTGTTTGCTTTTCAGAAGCTTCAAAGTTGTCTTGCGAGCAACTTATGTGCCACGGACTTCCTTATTTGCCATAGTTAACGAAACCCCGAGAAGTCAGGACAACCCGTGACGTGTTTGTCTACGCCGACACTTGTTGCATTCCAAGGCGTCGATTTTTTCACGAATGAAATATAAACAATGAAGGTCACATTGTAGAGTTCAAGCAATATAAAGCATGTCTAAGAGTCTTTGAATGTCTAAAGAGTGTTTGAAATAAACAAGCGACAAGTATATGCGATACATATGAAGACTTTTTATGCAGTCTACGATCTTTGAGTACTAAAGTACTTTATTTTCACAAAGACCGACCAAAAACATTTTGCATACGTAACAAACTAACAATGAATTTGGCTAAGTGATAAACAACTGACAGCAGTTGCCGAACATACTGTTGCACAAGGCACAACTCACAAGCTGTCTTTCAAAAGCAATTTGTCGAACGATTTGTAAACTATTCTGAAGGCAAGCACTCTCTATGTTCCTTCGTGTACGGTTCTTTCAA
This sequence comes from Dendronephthya gigantea, assembly GCF_004324835.1. Lineage (NCBI taxonomy): Eukaryota > Metazoa > Cnidaria > Anthozoa > Malacalcyonacea > Nephtheidae > Dendronephthya > Dendronephthya gigantea. The sequence goes on from NW_021163120.1 coordinate 407,139, forward strand.
AGCAAATTGCAATTCCAATTACTATGGAATCGCTATTCGTTGTGTAAACATATTTCTTCATGGACGGGTTACTATACGAATTATTATTGATTCGTTGTGTCAACATGTTTTTCAGTGGACGGGTTGCAATGAATTATTTCATTTTGTTTGCATTGAAGATTACAGTAGGCAAACAATTTCCCACATTTCCCGACTTTCATTTTGTCGAGTTTCACCTGAGGATATACTTGAACATATACGAATAATTATGGTAACGGAAATTTGAAAATTTATTGTTAAACACACAATTCCTGTGTCTGCTGTGACGATGACGGAAATTGTGAAAAATTCTTATCCCGGCTAGATGGTACACGGCGAGAACGGATAACCGCTGGAAATTGGTGCGCGGGCAATAGTAGCAACACTTTCTTTCGGCTCAAAAGTTACAGTTTTTATAAGCGATTCACGGATATGAGTTAACTCTTAATAACGTATTCATTTATGACTGGCGAGGCACCTGCGTGTACGCAGCGAATTTTAACTACCAATACGGCCGCGGTGAATCTCGTTTCCAGGACATTCCCGCCAAAGAAACCATAGTGACATCAATGAAACTATAGTCACCTTCATATTTCACGAGGTTCTATGTTATTTCTATTTTTGGCTTGCTCGAAAGAACGAAAGCAAAATACATGTTTTTGATGTCTTCTGCGAAAGAAAAACCGAATTTAGGCCCGATGAATATGAATCGAATTTGATTCAAATTGTACGCAGGTGCATTTGGAGTTTCTTTCGTTTTCTTTTGGCGACATCGACAGCTGCTTATATATTCATAGAACGGCAGATATCTCGTTGAAAGAATCTCAGTGTTTTATCAGTTTGCGGGGCGGCGTAACGAATCTATTCAGTAGTTCCCCATTTTCGGGGAAAGTTTCATCCGTTTTCAAATGTATTTCTGCTTGAGAAAACACACAAAAAAACGCTTTCTCACGGAAACGGCAATGTGCAAACGTTGCCGTGCGACTCTTTGATCAGTTGTCGTCAGTTACTGAACATGTATAGTCAGTTCGGAATTCAATTTATTTCTGGACCAGCAAATTCAATTCATTTCGAATCTGAAATAAAATAAATTCGTTGGCCGCGTACTAGGTTATAGACGTTTTTCCCATCGGAGCTATAGGTGAATAAATGTTGTACAGGATATATTTACATCAAAGAAACGTTCAATGAATCAATATTGAACTTCAGTAGTCTATATTATTACGTCGCCTACGCAGTAAGTCGCTCTCAAAGCTACTCACTTTCATTTACTTCTGAAAATATGACAGCCATATATCATTTGTGATATTTCAAATGATTACAATGCTGAATTTTCTTGCAATTCAAGTTAAACTTTCTTTATTTTGGCGGTGTTCTTTTCGAAATGCATTTTAATGATTTGCTTTATCGGGAAAGCAAACTAATGTGGTTGGTGACAGCGTGGTTAGCTGAAAAGATTACTTTCCATTCGGCGTTGAAGATACCATATATGGAAATTTCACTGAAATTCACAGCCCATTGCAGGACGTAACAACGTTGCTGATTGGTCGAGAACACGTGGGTGGCAGCGTGAGAAAATGAATAAACGTACCTACGCTTTTCTCGCCAGCAGAAGCCTCGGTGTTATTTCTTAATTTGTGTGTCATGCGAAGTTTCGTATCCCTAAAATGGAATTCAGGAAAACATCTTTAGTTCCGCAGCTCTCAAATTTAACGAGTTCATGATTTTTTTACTTCATAAAAACTATAATATCAGCCAATGGGATTTCAATTCAATTTGCCCAGTATGTCCGAGTGGAAACTCAGGAAAACCGGCAATATAGCAAGTTTATTACGCGTTATAACCAACTGCCGTTAGAAACTATGGGAAATATAATAAAGCTGTCGAAAAAGGTTTCAAAATATGACCAATATAAGAATGACACGAAATTTTTCGCATTCTTTTTTCATCAAGTTTACGAAAAACTTTGCCTCGTCGGCTTACAACACTTCGCAAGACGGCTTCTAGAAAGCTCGCCCGGAAGCTCGCATAAAGAGTTAAGGTAATGCCACACGAAACAACTTTCAATATCAACTCGCATCGCAACAATATTTTGAAAAAGGTTTATGCGTCGAATATGATACATATGAGATAGTTCACCTCCATTTAAGAAGTGCAACATCGCTTAACATTTTTGACAAAAATACACCTTTAATTAAAGTCACCGAAAGTCGTTTACCAAAGCGTTAAAGAACTTACATAAAACATATGCAAATATAGATATGAATCTATGGTACTGATATAAAGTTACAACAAATAGAATAACAAGTGTAATCAAAACAAATTTCATTAGTATTTATATATAAAGCACAGCTATACGACTGCTACAATATTGTCAATAAGATAGTATTTTTATTAATATATAGTAAATCTTTATTTAAAAGTTACACGCTATATTATAGCCCCCTCATCAAGTTATGAAAGCTGATTTTTACGAGGGTCGTCTACTAAATAATTACTTGAATCAATATAATATACTATAAATATTATTAACTCCCACTAACCCCATTAATCAGTATAATTATTCATATATACGTTATAGTACAATAAGCATAATAAATCATGTATTACAAAAGCTTCATTCATGCAGTTGCAAATTTTGAGCACGAATTCCTTCTTTAAATCGATTGTATGTAATTACGACACATATAAGAATGGGTCCTTTTTATATCTTATTATATATAATGTATAATAATTATTATATTATCAATTATATATAATTACGACGTATATAATAATTATATATAATTACGACATATCTAAGAATGGATCCTTCTTATATCTTATTATATATAATGTATAATAATTATTATATCATTAATTATATAAAATTACGACATATATAATGATTATATATAATTACACAGGTTGGTAGAAATTTTTATAGTTTAGTTCCATCTGAGAAAATAAAAAACCGGTCGCCTTAGGAATAGCCACCGTTTTCCTTTTCAATTTTGGATAGCAGGCCGCCAATTTTGACGTGCAGCTCTTTCCAAATTACGTGCATGTGATTCGTTCATTTTGAAGTCGGTTTGAAGCATTTCTTTAGTTAAACTCTTCAGCAATTTTCCATCCACCTGCTCTTGCTCAAAAAGCTCTCCATACTGGCCCAGGTTAAGGTAATTCAGGAACAACCTAACCTCTTTCACATTCAAGTCATCTGTTTTGCGATCCCATAGAAGCTGTCGCGGAGCATAGAGCGTCTCGTAGTATACCCTTGGCGAAACATCCTATAATGCAAACTGAATCTCATCAAGTAATTTCAACACAATTCAATGCAAAAGTTCTGGTGTAAATGTTTTTCACAAAGGGACGCTGTCACGCTGCTAAGAACATATTTTCATGGAATAATAACCTCAATTAACTGAATAAAATGTAGCAAGTGTGAGATTTTTGAATACCCTTTGTAGCCCTTTGAGACTTTGCAATATAATCAAGGCGGGTTTCCCCTGTTGAACACGCATATATTCATTGCTGGAACAAACTGCTGAAAGTATTGAAAAGCTTTGTGCTGTCTGCCTCTCGTTCCACTGCTCCAGGCAATTCGATGAGAAGGAAATTAGCGATCGCTTAAACATGCAAAACATGCCTGAATTCACCATGCATGTTCACAGTAGCAAATAAAAGTTGAAATATGCTGTCGAAAGAACCTTGTACTATCATTCTCTTATACATTCTCATCCGGTGAACGGATTAAAGTTCTATTCGGGAGTATGTTTTATACTTCATTTAATGAAAATGTCTACTGCATGAAGGCGTATGTTTATACCTCTATATCGACTAGAGGTAATTTTGCATACCCGAATAAACCCGAATATACCCGAATTAATACGTACCTCTTCCTGTCCAGTTTCGCTATCTGGTAAAGAAGGAAAATACCTAAGTTAATGAAAAGCTTCCAAACACAATCCCCTTCCTTATAGACCCCATACCCCCAGGGTGACGCTATATACATATCAGCCGAATTTACATCTCCCCTCCCCCCCCCCAGGGTGACCCTATTTACATATCAGCGAGTTCAAACACTTCCCTTTTAACTGTTACAAAATGAACATGCATGAATTCACCTCTACCACTGTGACTCGAAGGGTACATATAGGGCTTCCCTGGTACTCGAGGTGACATAAACAGCGTTTTAAGCCCTGTGCACACTACGTACAATTTTTGGTACGATACCTAAAAAATGGTACCAGTCAAATTTTACCCGTACCAATTTTATCCGTTTACATTATATTCAATTTCAATTTTGGCACGGATGATAATGAGAATGATGAAATTCGGACAACCTAAATAGATGGTCCAAAATTTCATCCGTACCAAAACCGTAGTATAAATGAGGCTATAGATGCAAGTGGGTGACTTACTACAAGTGCAAACCAGAACAAACCTGAGATAGTGTTTTTTTTCCTTCTAAATATTCGGCTGAACAATCGGCCAACTCTTTGTTTCAAACCGCCAGTGCTTTTCGGTGGAGTTGCTGGACGTTCCTTAGGCATTGCTTTTGAGCTTGCCTGATCTTCAGAACCACCGCTACCATCGTCTGCGGCAGGTGTGACAAAAAACGTCGACGAATATGGAATGGACGACACGCCTGTCGTTTCCACATCGTCGTATATCTAATAAACGAAACAGACCCGTTTTACTCTTGCAAACTAAGTTGTTGTAGAAAAGCCTGGCTTGCGATGTTGATTTGTTAACTAGTGAAAAACATGCGAATAAATTGTTAGAGCCACGTTGGTTTTTCAAAGGTACAATGAAAACGTTCTGGGAAAGGCGTTTAGCTTAAACGACGGATAAGCCAAAATTTAAAAATACTCTCATACATCTTGTAAATCCCTGAACCTGCAACTCATGCATTAAATATGTACTTCCATTGACAATTAAGCTCTTTACATCGAAATAGTTCAGTTCATTTGCGGAATAATAAGACTGAAAATTTTGTTTTCCATTTTGAACTTATCCGCCGTTTAAGCTAAATGCCTTTCGAACAACCGGCCCCGGCTATATTGACAAAGGCAGTGAGAATTTCACATTTAAACTAGAATTAAGTTTGAATTTGTTACACAAGCATTTAATTCTTGTAAAAATAAATTGCGTATTCCATACTATCCTTTTTAAATACACTATTTACTCTCATTTGGAAAATTTGTACTTCGTTTTTTTGTCGTAAAGCTACTGAAGTGTTTACTTTCCATTTTATTCGTGCGTGTCGTGAAATGTCATGGTGACTGATGTGATAAAGTATTTCTATGCGTGGGAAAAAATAAAGACAAAAATACATCTAGACTATTTCTCATCGGTGAAAATGACTTCTTCACGACATTTATAATTAAATGGAAACCAGGCATTTGCAACAAATTATATAACGAATTTTAACTCAGGGCTATGGTGGCTATATAAGTTATATAAGTTATATACGCTAATATATAATAAAACGTACCTCGTCAGAACTTTCAATCTTTTCTTCAACTCTTTTCAAGTTCATCTCTTTGTTAACATTCTCCCGTAAATTACTATACCGGGGATGATTTTCACTTGCTTGCTCTTCAAAACCACTGCTACCATCGTCTGCGGCAGGTTTGACAAAAAACGTCGTTGCGTATGGAATGGACGACACGCCTTCCGTTTCCACATCGTCGTATATCTAATAAACGAAACAGATCCGTTTTACTCTTGCAAACTTTATCTGATCCTAACCATTCAGCAATAAATAAACTGAATTGTTAAACAGTGAAAAACACGCCTATATTGGTCAAGCCAAAATGGTTTTTCTAAGGAAAATTTATGCAATACTAGACCACATAAATTCAGCTATATATTAGTGAAGATGACAAAGGCAGTGAGAATTTCTATGCGATGTAAAAAACTTGCATTTAAACTAGAATTAAGTTGGAATTTGTTACATGCACAAGCATTTAAATTTCAAAAAACATAAATTGCATATTCCATACTAGCTTTTCAATACACTGTTTACTGTCATTTGGGAAATTTGTACGACAAAAAAGCTAGTGAAGTGTTTACTTTAGCTTAGCTGGTCTGGTTTCCGTTTCATGAACATGTCAAGGTGGCCGATGTGATAGAATAATTATTTCAATTTGTGTACAGAAATAGACATAATTATATCCGGACTATTTCTCACCGGCGAAAACTGATGACTTGCATGTGCATGATGATTACGAATGAATGGAAACAAGGCTTTTGCAACAAACTATAACTGTAATAATTTTCTTGTATGATTGCATGGCGACTTTAGTAATTATAATAACTTGTAGGTACACCACGTAAGTATTAAATACTGCAAAGCTTTCGGTCCGTTAACCCGGACCTTCATCAGTGCAATTACTTGAATACACGTTTGCGCGTCACTTAAATATCATGTTAGTCGTGATTAGTTTGCTCGCGCTATTAATTAAACGGTTTCATTTAATTAAGTTCTAATTAATGCGCGCGCCCTAGACAAGTATTTGACTAAGAGACACCGAAAAGAGCACGCCACGTACTATTAAGTGGCTTTCCCTCTTGGACGATAGTTTGATGTTTATAAATTTCAATAGATTCTCTCATTTTACGAGAGACAGTAAACTTATCGTTTGCTAAAATGGTAGCATCGTTCCATTTAATGCGATGATCATAAGTCCATGCATGGTGAGCTACTGCAGACTTATCCAGTTTACCTTTCTCGCAGTTCGTCTTATGTTCTTTAAGACGTATTGAGAGATTTCTACCGGTCTCTCCAATGTAAACCAAACCACATTCACATGGAATGCGGTACACACCAGGTTTCTGTTGTTCATCGACGCCATCCTTGTGTGTGTAAAGAGCGCGAAACAATTTGTTATTGCTAGAATGGTAAACTTGTATTCCAACTTCTTTTAAAATCCTAACGATTTTATATGAAGCTGGGCCAATATATGGTAAACAGACAGAGGATAGATATTCCGTGTCTTGCCTCTGTCTTTGCTGTTCATTCATAGCATGTTCTATGAATTTCTTAGGATAACCATTCATGTGCAGAACATCCTTCAAATGCTTTAACTCTGAGTCAATGCTATTTGAATCACAAATTGTTTTGGCACGGTTGATTAATGTTTTGCATACTGATCTTTTAATGCTAGGATGGTGAAATGAACTATAATTCAGATATCTGTCAGTGTGTGTTGGTTTTCTATAAACTTTATTGGCGGGAGAAATACTACGAGCAAACTCATGGTGCTCCTATGGGTAGTCCCTTATCACCAGTTATGGCTAATTTATTCATGGAAGAATTTGAAAAGAAAGCTATAGCTACAGCATGTTTAAAACCTGGTTTCTGGTTTAGATATGTAGATGACACATTAAGTAGTTGGTCGCATGGTTTAGAAAATTTGAATAAATTTTTAGATCACATTAATAGTATACACCCTTCAATTAAATTCACATTAGAAATTACAGAAAGATAACTCTATATCTTTCTTAGATATCTTATTTGATGTAAAAGAGAACGGGACTTTGGGCCATAAAGTTTATAGAAAACCAACACACACTGACAGATATCTGAATTATAGTTCATTTCACCATCCTAGCATTAAAAGATCAGTATGCAAAACATTAATCAACCGTGCCAAAACAATTTGTGATTCAAATAGCATTGACTCAGAGTTAAAGCATTTGAAGGATGTTCTGCACATGAATGGTTATCCTAAGAAATTCATAGAACATGCTATGAATGAACAGCAAAGACAGAGGCAAGACACGGAATATCTATCCTCTGTCTGTTTACCATATATTGGCCCAGCTTCATATAAAATCGTTAGGATTTTAAAAGAAGTTGGAATACAAGTTTACCATTCTAGCAATAACAAATTGTTTCGCGCTCTTTACACACACAAGGATGGCGTCGATGAACAACAGAAACCTGGTGTGTACCGCATTCCATGTGAATGTGGTTTGGTTTACATTGGAGAGACCGGTAGAAATCTCTCAATACGTCTTAAAGAACATAAGACGAACTGCGAGAAAGGTAAACTGGATAAGTCTGCAGTAGCTCACCATGCATGGACTTATGATCATCGCATTAAATGGAACGATGCTACCATTTTAGCAAACGATAAGTTTACTGTCTCTCGTAAAATGAGAGAATCTATTGAAATTTATAAACATCAAACTATCGTCCAAGAGGGAAAGCCACTTAATAGTACGTGGCGTGCTCTTTTCGGTGTCTCTTAGTCAAATACTTGTCTAGGGCGCGCGCATTAATTAGAACTTAATTAAATGAAACCGTTTAATTAATAGCGCGAGCAAACTAATCACGACTAACATGATATTTAAGTGACGCGCAAACGTGTATTCAAGTAATTGCACTGATGAAGGTCCGGGTTAACGGACCGAAAGCTTTGCAGTATTTAATACTTACGTGGTGTACCTACAAGTTATTATAATTAAAAACTATAACTGTATAGAAACACGGGAATTTTCCCACCGAACTTGACAAGCGAAGCGATGTAATGAGAATTTGTAATTGAATCGAATTATAATATTTGTATAAAATCTTTTTATTGCGTTATATTATAAAAGAAATAGAAACGATTTTTTCCTATGTTCCTACACAGTTATAGAAACACTAGTGGGAGTTTGGGAGAACTCGAAATAACGTGGAAAACTCGCCCTACGGACTTGTTTTCCCACTGATTATTTCTCGTTCTCCCAAACTCCCACGCGTGTTTCAATAACTGTATAGAAACACGGAAAATGTTTTCGGAAAGCTAATATAATGAAACTAACCCCGTCGTAACTTTCAATCTTTTCTTCAACTTTTTTCAAGTTCACCTCCCTGTTAATCTTTTCCCGCAAATGACGATACTCGGGATGGTTTTCATTCGGCAATGCTTGTCGTGGGGCTAACACTGTCACCTCAAGCGTGCTGGGTAACGTTAAAATCGACTTGAACTCAACGTTATATGGTGTTGCGATGACCGTCAGCTTCGTGACAATCTTCTTTACTCGTATCCAACCGCTTGGAAGATACGCAGACGAGCTATGCGGCGCTGTAAACTGTACTGTGAATGGAGGTGAAATTTCTTTAGCACGTATTTCAGCTACGAAAACAGCCTTGTATTCTTCTGTAACGATGAGTTTGTTCAAATGAGCCAATTCAAAAGTGACTTCGCAGCCTTGATTGTCAATGCATATCAGCTGCATTGTATCCTTGTTAAAATACAAGGCTTCCAGTTTTTCATCTGATCCGTCGGCTAGATTTGTTTTGCTCTTCGGAAAGCGGACGTGCTTGTATTTTCTAGGAAAGATTGCACACGCTTCCTCAGGAGTATTGCAGTCTTCTAAACGCTTGTCAACAAAAACATGGACTTTGTTGCGGGAGTTGAAGGGGATGTATATCTCTTCCCCTGAATCGGTGACTCCCAGGTAACATTCGGTCTTTTTCAGAGCGTGAAGATTGAGCACTTGCCCTTTACTGAGAGTCGTTTCCTCACTGGATCCATACACTCCTTCGGCAATCTGTTTAATTAAATCAAAGTTGAAGTTCTCAGCAAAAAACATGGCTATTTTTTAGTTGGACGAAAACACATATAGACGTTTGTCGAAATATGAACCAATATCTTGCATAAACGTTAGTGATAGATAACGATAATAAGTGCATGTACTCCTTTCTAGTCTCCAAACTTAGAATTTTTTAACTGTGTATGCTCATGGACCTCTTAATCTGTCATTATAACAGTATGCAAAAATGCACTTCTACATCTTACCTTGTTTAAGCCTATTTCATTCCGTATGTAACTTTACTCTAATGCATGTCAGGGTGTTTTCGCTTATCAAATGCAAGACTATTTTACTACTATAGGAAGTGTGGTAAGTTTACGGTAGTACGTGCATACCATGATCATGATCTATAAGATTGCTGCATGGCAATCTAATATAGCCTATCAAGTATTTTAATTTCTTTTCGCATTTTTCAATCTCATGTGTAATTATACGTCACGATTCTCCGTGCTTCAGTTTAACTTAAGCACTGACAAATGCGAGTCAGATATAAGACGTTTTTAAGACGGGTAATATTACTAATATATATAAATAATGCGTTAAGAATATCCCACTGGCCATGCACTGACATTGTTCACTCGTATTTTCCATGCTTTAACTTTTGGAAACCCAACTAGTCTATTTTATACGTTGTATATTCTTCCATACTGCACTTGTGAATTCTGATTAATCATCACCAGTAAATGATGATGAATGTGATGTAAAGTAATCACAAGCACTATAATCCCCAATCATGGCAGTGCCTAACAACTGGCGTTAACAAAATTAAGCCATTTATACGATATGATAGAATCCAACTCGTTTTCTCTTGTGTTCTACACGGAAATCAGTCTAGATTACGCCCAAATCATAACGGGGCATGACGGGCCCTAACAACACCAAATTTTGCAGTGCTTGCTCTGACAAGCCAGTTTCAATTTCCGCAAAGCGCTAAACAAACTACGTCGCTCGATCCTATTGCATGCTCGAAGATCGTGAATATCTGAAGAACATTAATACCTCATATAGTTAGACCAAACTTTGATAACCTGAAGTCTATATTAGGGAGCTTTTGCAGTGACTACGAGCACGAATACGACTACGAAATTATGGCGTCATTTTCGCGCGTTGTTTGCTTACGCCATCAGCCAGAACTCGTAGTCGCCGAGCTTTTGAGTACGAAGTTTGTTGTTAAATTTCGTACTCGAAAGCCCAACAACTACGAGTTTCGTCAGATGGCGTAAGCGGCAAACAACGCGGGAAAAAAGTGACGAATCTCGTACTCGTAGTCACTGCTAAAGCGTGTAGAATACGTGGTATAACAGTTGCCTTATATAGACAGAAACACTTATCGACGTTTCTATGCAGTAAAGGTCTTTGTCTGAAGAGCTAGTTATTAGTTCAAACTCTTGTTGCAGCACATTTAATGCGAAGTTGTTCGTGAAATTATTTAGCAAGCTATAGCACGAGTCCTAGCATTTGCTCAAAGCAACAAAATTGTAAAGGAAAGGCTATTAACTACTTTTATTGACATTGACTGAATGGGGATAACATTTACCTGCACAATTTGAGGTAAGTCAAACCGTTCCAAAAACGAATCCAAATCTTGTTCTTCTTTATCCCAAGCCAACTCCATAAAGTCCGTCAACTATACTGTTTAAAACAACTCCGGCGCTTCAAAATCAACAGTCTCTAGGCTTGACCACTGTCTTTGAAAATCTTCAAACTCCTCTTCCAAACGAAATAAGTGCTGCGAACTTCCGCGTATTTCATAATATTTACATTCTGGATTAAGACAACCCGCGAAGACATTGTCTCCGCAGTGCTATCATATTGCATACCAAAAATTCCATCAAAAAGCCGCTCCGTGGAGCGACCTCTGCCGTATAAAACGTAAGTCCTTACTGTATTAAGGCATCTTGGACAAAACAAATGACAAGCTTAAGGCGATCGGGGACAGTATTTTTTTCCGTAGAAATGGGCGACTCTCGATTTACGGTGTTATATAACTGACACAATAATTATTCTTGCCAAATGGCTGTCCATCGATCATTTATGATTCACTGTTTAATGCAAAAAGGAATTCTCGGAGATTTGGGTAAGAAGCAGCCTGGGCCGTCTTCATGTTTTTAACTCAAGAGGATCAAGAAGTGATTCGCTGTTATTCGCTATTATATTTATAGCGCGTTAAGTCGTTATTTCATGGACGATTTGATGTGAAATTTTTGCATAAACGAATTATCATATAACGTGAAAAAAATTTAAACGAATGTGGGTTGACGTGGGAAAAAACAAACACCGCAGAAATTGGTGTTTATGAAGTTTCAACCCGAAACCCTAATCACTGGTCCACGATTGTGCATCTCTGTATCGCTATCAAAGAGAAAACTATTGAATAACTTTAAAAAGTTCAATTTTTCTTCCGCATACGCATTCTGCAATCTTTTGACAGCTCATCATACACAACTGATAGCTGTGAAATGGCCATTTTGAGGCTTAAAGTATACTCCAGGTTATCATTCAGACGATTCGTTCTTGCCGTGTGCAAGCTTTTGTGCAAGACATATTTTGTACAATTAAGGCCATCCAAACACGGAAACCATGAATTAATTGTTTTATAAAATAACAACGACAAGGCTTGAATTCAAATTTAAATTCTTTAAAACTTTAAATTTCCGTGTTTGGATCAGGCCTCGACCAATCAGAACACGCGTTATATACTTGTTATTTTATAATTATAAATCCTTCTTTTCACAACAAAGTTTAAGCGGTTTTACGAGTTTCCGCGGTGACGAAAAAACTGGGCTTCAAAAAACTCATGCCGCCAGTTTGCATTGTGGTATAATACTGGTATCAACCAATCCTTTTTAGCCACGAACGTTTTAGATTTTTACTGTGAGTTATAATGAAGCTGGTGATCTCAGAGGACTTTGTCAAGTTTGTCAAAAAATTTCAGTTCTTCGCTCAGCGATCGTTAACCGTCGTAAAACAACGGAACTAAGAACTATAGTTTTATCTGACTGGGAATTCCGAGAAATTTTAAAAATGTCTCAAATTCAATTCATTTCAAGATTCTGAAATCAATGAATTAAAACTTGGTATTTCCATAAACCAGAGTAAATAAAAAATTCAGTTCTTCGCTCAAAACAACTATAGTTTCATCGGACTGGGAATTCCGAGAAATGTCAAAAATGTCTCAAATGTTTCAAATTCAATTCATTTCAAGATTTGAAATGAAATGAGTTAAAACTTGGTAACTCAATAAACCAGAGTAATTATTTGATTTTATTCCTACCAGGCGCTGTTTTTTTTCCAAGCGAGAGAATGATAAATTTGTCATGTGCTGTATTTAACACACAATACCAGCGAGACCATGCAGGCAAGGTTTAAACGGCAAATGATAGCACTATAAAATCAAAGGATATTTGCATCATGAAGTCCAACACTGGCAATATTAGCGCTACGCAAATAATTGAAGGAAATAATTGAATTTTAAGAATGCTTGTTTTGAAACTCAAAAACATGCCTGGACGCGTTGAGCCCACGTCGGAGAAGTAAAATTGCGACATAATGCAAGTGATTGTCCAGTCAGTCTAGCGACAATACAGCAAGTTACGTTGTTACGATTAAACTTTAGTTGGAAACTCGGAAACAATAAAGCCGTTGGAAAAGCTTTTAAAATATGACCAATATCAAAATGTCACGGGAATGTTCCGCGTTTCTAAGATGAGATTCCGGAAAAACCTCGCCAGGTCGCCTTGCAATACTTTGCAAGACTGCTTCGACACACAGTTCGTCCCGAAACCCCAATGCACAGTTATGCTACGATGTCAACAAAGATTCCCCCTACGTTCGCCTCGACTGAGCAATTCCTCAAAAGAAACCGTCATCTGAATATTCAAGAACGTGTTATTACACTCAAAAACCTGATGCCAAACAGTTCCACATATATACTCAAAAATTAAAAAAAATTTTTCAAGAATCCCATCGATTTTTAAAGTTTAAATAACTCATGTTCGCTTCGTTCTCAGTCGAAAATGCACATGGTTGGGAAAGATAATGAACTATTCGAGTAAGGAAATTGACAACTCTATCACAGAGTTGATATGGTTGTATGACTGAACTGAGCCGGATATAGCGCTATTTGCCGGATAGGGATTTTTTCAACCGTTCTAAAAATGCTTGAAGAGCAATAAAATTTAAGCTTTGGAACCAACAATTGTTAAAGAGGATCCTCAATAATAAATAAATACTAAGATTTATACGCAACAACCCAACAACGGATTCACACAAACAGCTTCTGATGCATGTTGAAACGTTTGTGTAAGGAAATGCAAAAATACTCCTGTCTAGCATTTCTGAATATTAAACTTTTAAGGCTGGGGATTTTACGCTAAAGTGTCTATTGCTAAAGTGTCTATCGCTAAAGTCTCTATTTTTAATTATACCGTAAAAAACAATACCTCACTCACCGTGAATTGTTGCGATTTTAGCCAACATTTCAAGCCATATTTTTTATAAACTTTGCTGTTTTGCAACGGCACAAAAGGCGTAGCTTTGGCGTGTTAAAATTGTCACGGCGAATTCGATATTGTTGTTGCGGTTCATAGAAAATCTAAAGGCATATATTTCTTCAAATATAGATGCCATTTTTGGCATTGAGGTGTATAGGCTCAAACATCATTCTATAGGTATAGGTAGGTTGATTAAGCAAGTAAATATAATTAAAAATCGCTCGGTTGAAAATGCCAAATTTGTCCGACTGATTTTGCGTTCACCTGCGTCGACCTTGCAGACTTTCGCTTAGCACATAGCTGCTTATTTCGTATATAAACAGAACTTTAAAACGGTTCAAGAGCTTTCCTCGCGCATAAGGAAAATCGAAAGAAACATAATCTACTTCACACCGGAACTGTAGTATAGGTAAACAATGATTCAGCGAGGATTAGGTTACAAATTTTCAAATCCAAAGGGCGTAACGTTGTGTGGTTTGAATAATTCACAATTTGACATTCCAGCGCAAGTTATGTCGACGAACGACTCAAACGAGACGAGGGATTTCGAGTTTCACAAACTAGAGTGGAGCACAACATCGTTTAAAGTCTCAGACTTTCTACGGAAATTCACACTACCGCAAGTTGTTAAAGTAATCGAAGGCTATTATGGCGACGATGAGGATTCGAGTCTTGGCGCCGATCAAATACTCTCCCTGCATTGTATCAAATCCACGGATAAAGTAGTCGGGCGAGATTATCGCGGCAAAGAAGTGAATATCCCTTTGCAATGCCAGAACAAAGTCGAAGTTCGGCCATCTAACTTGAAAGATGTTTATGAAAGCGTCGAAGAGCTCAACTCAGCATTTCCTCGTTTTGTGCGCATATCACAAGGTATTGATTAATATATTTTACATAGAAAGTTACGAGGTGCATTAAGTATGAAACATCTGCGGACTCCTTGAATGAATGTGTGTATATGTATGTAGAAAAAATTGAAATACGACATCAATTACCTACTTTACATATAGGCTCTGTCGTGGGCAGTATTAATCATAAGTGGACAGTAAAACCATTTAATTGCACAGACAATACACGTGACATGAGTTTTAGCGCGGTTTTATTTACATACAAGAGATGTGCAAATTACGATTGTCAAACGGTTGCCAAAACGCGCTCTTGATAATTTCCTGATGTATCACAAATTCATGACACAATATTTCTTACAAGTGAATTAACCAGCAGTAATAAATCTATGGCATCCAACTACCTATATCAGATATCCAGCCAAGACGACCGGAAAGCACGACAAGAAATATAACCAATGAAAGGAAATTATCAAAAAATATCACATCATAATTTTCGTTTATATAGACCTTATGCATGCATGCATAATGACTTCTCAAGCCGTGACGCCTGCAGGGAATTCTGGTTTTAGTAGTCACTGCGAAAAATTCAAACTTCAAAATTTCCCGCCGTGATTACTGAGACCAGAATTCTCTGCAGGCGCTTGACTTGATTGCAGGAATTCATGGCTTGTTATGTCGTTATGCATAAGGTCTATTAATTAAAGAAATTCGGCGATTCTTTTGCGATTTTGTAAGGATGGATTTTCTTCCTTCGATAGCTTCGACTTTCACCCCAAGCATTTTTAATTGTTCGTTCGTTTGCATCCGTGGAAAGAAGAAAATCGCGATTAAAACCGCGGATGATATATTTGCATATGAAAACCTGCCGAAGACAGGTTTTAGCCTTTGAAAATAACGGTGAAATCACGGGGGAATAACTGGTTAGGAATCTTCACGTGCCTTATGTAAAACATGCGTCATCAACACTTCATTTTAATATCAAGTTTCACCTGAATTACACGATTCAATCACGTGTCTTGAAGATACCCCTGTATGACCCTCAAAGTACATCTACATATTGCTTGAAATCGTTGGTTTGGTTTAGTGTACGTAGACCAAAATATAGTGTATAACTGAATAGCGTGCTGTTTGGCGTTTTTTGTATAATCACATACGAGAATTTTCTTAACTTGTCTGCCGTTAAAAAGTGTAAAAAAATAAAAAAAATAAAAGAGATCATGCTCGATGGCTATGCTACGTCATTGGCTGTCGTTATTCTAATGTATCTGTCAATCACTCTAAGAGTTAGTTCTATTAAGGGTAAGTTATTTCAGCTCTTCTATGAGTGAGAGGTATGAACAATCAGATTCGTGTATTGTGAAGTGAACTACGAGGTTTAACTACGTCAAAAGTCGATGCGGATTTCATACAACTCTAGCAGCGCTGATGTAAAACAGTTTGGCAAAAAATTTCGTGGTGCAAATAGCGCACGTTTTTGACCTAAGGTCAACTTTAAAACAGGAAATTAGTACACCCATCCTGCCCCTAATGCGGCTTAACTTGCAGGTCAAGAATAAGGAATGACAGAGTTTTTTATCAGTAATGTCTTCCGAGAAAAATAGTTATAAACACACTTCCCGAACATGCTTTAGTGCACGGCGAAACAATAGCTTGGAAACGAGGCACGCGATGAAATCTATTGTTTATGGGATGCTTTTCATTGCCCGAGAACAAATTCAGGAAGTTTTTATACCACAGAGAAAATCATGTCTATTGTGAGCGCTATGTGCACTAACCAATCCCGGGCAAGTTATATCAAGTCTGGCCCTATCAGCCACTGATCTCTCAATACACTGAATATGCAACTATACCCCATTACTACGAAAATCAGATGATTCAAAATTGATGAAATCTCAGAGGATAAGCAAAATGTTTGTTGTGTTTTTCAAGGATATTACAGCGCGACAACAGATGAGGAAATTCTGAACGTCGGCGATAAATTGCAATTGAAAAGTTTCGATAAGAAAGAAGAGAAATTGATCTGCGTCAACCAAAATGGTCAGACTATCGAATTGCCGAAAGATTGTGTGGCGGGCTTTCAACCTCTGACGGATGGAAAGGAGTACTTTCTCGCCGAGATCCCAACGCAGTTCCCGATGCCCTTGTATGTTCAGTTCGTCGATCCGCCACTCGTGGGCAAACAGAATCGTTCGGCCGATTCGTTTTTCAACTCGTCGTTAGGCGCGATCTATCTGGAAAATTCTTACACCGAAGACATTATTATCGCGTCCACTATCAGCCAAGATGGACGCCGAACTGTGGTGACCTTTCCTCGTGAGATCGACATCAGATTGGCCGTTTGCGAGGGAATGTTGCAAAACACTGTGGCCTACGCGAAGATTTGCCAGGCATTGAACCGCGGGATGGATTTAAACCACCTGATCCTCATCGACACCGTAAGCGCTTTTCGACCAAGGAATTCTGTACGTGAATATCCTTACAGAGAACTGATCGATCCATCGATGTTCGCAAATGTCCCGGAGACGGGTTTGGAAACATTTGAAGGCCTTCACACGTACTCGGAAGTTAAAAAGCCCGTAGAGAGCAATCCCGTACCGACGGACAAAGAGCTCAAACCTGATACGCATGCTCCAGACGCAAGCGACGACAAAGCGGTTGGCACCAATGGAGCGGTCGTGAGCGAAGGGCCTGAGGCGAGCAAGTCGCATGACTACGAGAATGAAGACTGGGTACAAGAGAAGGTGAGGTGCCAATCAAAAGGGAGGATGACACCCCCGATGAAGCCACAGAGATTGGTGAACAACATCAAAAAAGATGGTGAAGGTAGGTTTCTTAATGCTTGGAAAACTTGTTTTTAACTGTGGGCTTTTCCATGGGGATAAGCCGACAGAGAATTGTATTACTTTTTTTTAATACGTGAGGGCATATAAACATGGTTTTCTTCTTTTGATGGATGCGAACGAGTGAATTAGTTACGTATGTTCAAATAAGAGCTCATATACCTCAGAGCATTTGTAACTGCCCACTCGTTCACATCTATCAAAAGAAGGAATCTGAAAATCGCAGCAAAAATCTCATGTATAAACAGCTGTTTAATCATCTTTTTTAAAACAATCAGAAATCAAGACCGACAGCAGCAGTCTTTCCTCTCAGAGCGACGATAGCGAAATTGCGAAAATCGAGGTGTCCGGAGTGGACAGCGGTACTGCTTCAAAACGTGTCGACATCTCGCAGCACTCTGTGAAACAAGTGTGCGAGATTTTGAAAGAATTGGGTATGGACAGATATATTGTTAAGTTTGAGTCAGAGAAGATTGACGGTGAGATGCTGATGTGTCTGGACAATGACATTCTGATGGCTGATTTTGGAATGAACAAGTTGCACTGCATGAAACTGAAGAAATATCTGGAAGGATGGAGACCCAGGGTTTAGTGAACAATGGCAAAATAGATCATGTTTTTGTCGCAGAGAATAGATTTAGGTGAAGTGAAAATTAATTTATAGAAACAGTTGAACCCTTTGAGGGTACATCAAATATTGATTATAGGACCTTATCTCTGGCCATAGCCAGGCCACAGCCAGGGTAGAGTTAACACATAATGAATGCCCAGGTCAAAACTGTACTTTTTACACTATGTATGACCCTCGTCTGGGTGCTTAAGTGCGTTCAAATTATAAAAAACTATGCTGAAGCCTGGCCTATGCTGGGCACAGACTTTTGTGGTATATTAAACATGTCTTCAAAGGCCACCTTCTCAATGTGGCCAACTCTATGATAAAGTTATAAAAGTCTCATTACATGAATACCTAACTGATTTAATAATACAATGGATTGAGCAACTATTGTCGAAACCAAAATTAATGAATTGGAATGCCCATTGATGTATTTATGCAACGGGTAACTTGTCTTTTAATGGTTAGAGTTTCAGTTTGCATCAGGTTCTATCTGTTTCATCTTAGGGGCAACCCTCTAATATGGCTACCTCTCCAATAGGGTGACCTCTCTAATAGGGACATCCCCCCAATATGGACACCTCTCAAAAATAGCAACATTTCCCCAATGGGGACAACTCCCTAATAGAGTAATCTCCCCAATGGAGACACCTCTTAAATAGGAACATCTCCCCAATAGGAACATCTCCCCAAGAGGGTAACTGCCCCAATTGGGACATCTCCCCAATATGGACACCTCTCAAATAGGGATATCTTCCCAAAGGGGACACCTCTTCAATACAAGCGACACCTCTGAAATAGGGACACCTCCCTAATAGGGACATCTCCCCAATATGGACACCTCTCAAATAGGGATATCTCCCCAAAGGGGACACCTCTTCAATACAGGCAACACCTCCCTAATAGGGACACCTCCCTAATAGGGACATCTCCCCAATACGGACACCTCTTAAATAGGGACATCTCCCCTGTGGGGACACCTCTCCAATACAGACACCTCTCAAATAGAGACATCCCCCCAATACCGACACCTCTCAAATAGGGACATCTCCCCAATGGGGACACATCTCAAGTACAGGCGACACCTCTTCAATACAGTCGTCACCTCTCAAATAACATGAACCGCAAATTTCAAAATTGCATGTTTCAATTTTTCTGCACAAATGCAGAATATAAAAACTTCACAAGATGTTTATTGGAAATTTTGGTGCCAATAAATGGTCACAAGGGGCCATTCATCTGGCCAAAGGTGCAGTGCAAGGGTGAAAATTGCAACCCTGACCCACTCAATAAAAGCTAATGGTCGAAGAAACATTTATTACAAGCTGAATACTTTATAAAAGATCAAAATTATGTTTTCTCATGACTTAATATTTCATTGTAAAAAGGCAGAGAAAAATTTGATCAATTGTCGAGATGAACCATTTTCAAAGGTCCAAAATGAATGTGAACACATTTTAAAATCTAAATATTTCGAATGAAATGTGCATCTTCCCTTGAATTTTTGGCACCCCTTGAGGAAAATACGAAAACCCGTCCATGCTTTGCACAAATTTGCTAAGATCAACAACCCGTCCCTACTTTTAAGTGTATTATAACTCAGGCTATTTGATAAGAAACTGCAAACAAGTTAAAACTGCGAATTTACCTTTGGAGCAGCGATGAACATGTTTGAATCTCGTACAAGCATTTCTTTTCGAACAATCTCACGACATTATTTCGTAACATCCAGGACATTCTAAGGTCGGAAAATAAACACGATTTTAGTCTGTTATTTGTAAAATAAGCGACGTGAAACTTCAAGTAGTTAAAGTTTAAAACTCACCTAAGCCATTGCATCGGCTGATGTAAACCCAGATGGCCATTTCGCACAAGAAATTCAACTTTTCAATCACAAAAATTCTCAGTTCCACAACTTTGCAACAAGCCATCTTCTGCTTCCACGAGTTCGCGGTGTCAAAGGTGAGATAGATCACGTGTCAGTCAGGATCATCTGTGATTGGTTGCACTTAATGCGCAAAACATGCAAATTAGCAGACAGCATAGTCATCTCTTTAATTTAATAATAGGTTTATCCGTTGTTTTTTAGAAAAAATCTGTCAACAAACGATATTTTGATGATTGGATATGATAAACCGTTTATTGTGTGGTTTTTGGGTTTCCGTGTTTGAATGAAAGATATCCTGTACGAGAACTTATGGCTCGGTTTTACACGATCAAACCGTAGGTATTCTTTTGGGGAATTAAAACAATGATACACCTGCGCTATTAAAACCTGATAAAACTTATAACTTTTCAAGAATTTACCTAAACATAATTTCAACCGTGATCACAAAACGTAAACAAGACTATGTGTTAGTAGATAACCGCATAACTTAGCTGTTAGTAACTGCAAAAGGTTCGTAAAACAATCTCATTTTATATATCTTATATCTTATCGTAAAAGCATGATCTAATTTGAATGTGGTTTGAGGTCAGGGATGCATTTTCTCACCATGAAACGGAAATCAATAATTTAAAGTTCAAATGATATATTTCAACTCTTTGAGACCTGGGCGGTCGGTTGTTCAAAAGGCGTTTTAGTTTAAAATTACTCGCATACATCTTGTGAATGACTGAACCTGGATTTTATTCATTAAAAATGTACTTTCATAAAAAATTGAGCTATTTACATCGAGGTAGTTCAGCTCATTTGATTAAGAGATCATTTTGTTTTCCATTTTGAACTTATCCACCGTTTAAGCTAAACGCCTTCAGTTCGAACAACCGGCCCCAGACTATTAATTACCGGCCAAACGACGGTAGCCAAAATGAACTTTACCACCCAGAATTGATATAATTCATCGGTGATTATACCATCCATGACTAAATCTATGACAGCGATGCGGTTGTCACAGATACTGGAGACAAAAAGTTAAAACTATACTGTTAGAAACACGAGTTTACTTTGTTTTAGGTGCGTCTGTTAGGGCTGCTTTCATTTTATAGTAAATGTCATGAACTAGTCAATGGGTTGATGTATTAGAATACTTGCTTATTGCTATGTGCATGCAGTCAGCAATGATTAATAATTTACATAGAGACTATCAACTGACAAATCGTTTACAAATCATTTTTTCAAATCAGTTAAAATAATTTGTTCACGGTATTCAGTTACAACTGATGAGACAAACCAGCCCTAATTTTATTTACTAATTGTACAGATTATAATTTTCATTCCACGCTGGTGAAGCTGTTTGTGTGGATAATTTTTTCTTCAGCTACGTCCTAATCTTAGGTTTGATAAACCTTGAACTCGCAATTGTTTTGACGTGTTTCACGGGCGAAATACGTCAATGACATGGGTGGTTTTCAAGGGATTTAGTTAGAGGTGGAACACCGGAACGATGCAGAGTCAAGGGATGGGAAGCTTTTTTTTGCAAAATAACGAAGTGAACTTTTCAGTTTTTCTCGATATTTGATGGTTGATTGTCAAAGTGTCTGGATGGTTTAGTATCTGAATCGTTCACCATGCACCAGCTTTTGAAGTTCCTGCGTTTCTATCAGTTACAGAAACAACTTTATACGCGAATCCGAGTATCCGACCCAAATATTGCAAGACAATTTTCAAAACGGATAAGCCCATCGTTTCCCCCATGCATCATCCTCTTCCTCTACATGCCATGCTACAGTTTAACTCCACAGTAAAATTTGCAACAAAGCATAAAAAAAGTAAAATAATATAAACACCAGAACTGGGGAGTCTCATGTGATTTACCAAATTCTAGAAAGTTCAACTTCTCTCCGATTGACTCATTAATCTCGCGACCTTATCAACGACCTTGTCCTATTGTTCAACTAATGCTGATATAAGCGACGTGATAAAACAGCACCCGTCGGCCCCGTCTTCTACCTGGATAAGCGGCAAAACCAGATGGAGCACCCACTATAGGATTATCCCTGCATGAATTTATTCCCTAAACCGATATTTTTATGACCAAATCAATTTGGCAGGATATAGTGGCAGACACAGTCTGGACACTCTGAGTTGAAACGTGCTTCCATAGTTGATGGGTCGCATGTGTTTGGCAATTCAAATTGGAAACAATGCAATTTGTCGTAGTTAAGTTTAATCGCTTATCTATAAATGCGACGAATTTTGAAAGTCGGCACCGCATCGGCTGCATCCAGTGCAGTTTAGTGCAGACATGTAGTAGTATCCACAAGGACGGTATTATTTTAAGAATAATCTGTTGATCTTAGCGACATTTCTGCAATCAAATGTAACAATATCCGTACGCGATCAGGTGATCTCGTGACTTGCGTCAACAACGCGGAAAATCATTGAAAAAATCTGGCCCTTGACGCATTTGCGTAATAGCACCGCCTAGTCACGGATATGTTTGTCGCTTGAGTCCTTCGTACGTAGAATCAAGCCCCCTGGAAGTTTTTTTTCTGTTCGAAGAAATGCAGGTAGATCTTGAATCAAATCTGTTGTTTTGCCCAGCTGACCTCTGCAAAACTTATCAGCGTATTAGTTTTGTCAAAATAAGACAATGTAAATAATTAAGAAAAGCTGGTAGATTTCATTTCAGCGTATCTCGTGATGAAATCCATCATTTTGTTCACCGAATATCATCGGGCACGATTGAGATCATATATAGAAGATTCACCGTTTCCTGAACGCCATTAGATGAACGCCCTGAAAGTTGAAAGATATTTGCAAGAACACCTTGAAAAGATCCACCTCCAACGCTTTCATAAGACAAATATGAAAAATATTTTAGGTCATAAGGCTATGAAGAATTTCGTGTATTTTAAAAATCGCAGAGGCGTATAATTTTAGGTCTCTCCCCATTATTTCATCCGAAAAAAAATTCAGACATTGTGTATCGACTGTCTGCATATCTATTGAATAAAGAGCTATAGATCGCACTTGAACAGTTTCGGCCTTAAAAATTCATGATTAACTGTATATATAAAATCTAAGATCTATAAATATTGATTTTCAACCATATATAGAGCCTTGAAACACATCTAAAGCTCTAAGTATAAAGCCAAAGTAAAAATTCTTTTTCGGGATAGTATAGGTTATAACATGCATGCAATCGATATTTCTCAACCAGATAAATATCATAGCCAAATCTCATTGTTTATTGTCTCGATGTAAACCGAAACGTTGGCTACTCTCTTGTAAAATGTCAATGTTTGCAATAGAAACATTTAGACGACTCGTGTGCAAAAAAAAACACTGACCATTGCACTTTAATCGTCGCTATTGGCAACGATTGTTCTCAGATTATAATTTGCCCATGGCAAAGTAGCAAGTCCAACGTACTCGCTTGTTAAGTAAAAACTTGTAATTGTAACTCAATCATTGAAGTTTCAATTCGATGTTTAAATTAATTCGGTCAAATATGTCCATAGTCCAGTACAAATGACCACAATGAAAACACAAGTTTCTTTAGTATAGTTTTTGTGAAATGACGAGACTAATTTAAATCTGGACGCAGATAATAGGGATAGAAAAAAAACAACAAAACCAAAGGACACATAACACAGTACGATCTAACCCAATTGACACAACGATGTTCGGGATAAAACCTAACTCTACTGGTGTAAACGAAACTGCAGTGAATATTATGTGGTGTATATTTGCGTAATATCTTGGATAAACTTCCCAGAAACATTAATCTTATTGGCAGAGTTTAAATAACTTTAATATCATGCAGGATGTTGCTGAAAAGGAAACAGGGAACAAAATAGTTTTACGATTATCTTTAAGAATGGGTGGGTAATTATACGACCGTCAGAAAATAGGACAACAATATAGGAGGAGCTTTTCGAAAGGGCAACCCCCTTGCGTACGACCAACGTTGATTGACAGTACGTAAACACGCGGGTAAAAACGTGATACGCACGAAAAAAAGACTGGACTTCTCTCCTGAGTTCCGGAGCCCTGGCGCCCCGATTAATATTCCGCATACCAGGCTTTTAAATACCAGATGTGACGCTTTATCTAACTGTAACACGCCAGCTTAATGCTTTCTGGACCCCTTGAGAGAACAGTTTTAAACTGATAGAGTTGCATGTGCAACATAGTTAGTTCAGATAAGAATATAAATACAGTTTATAGGATTAGAGGTTTCATCCTATATATAGTCAAAAATATTTCAACATGAGATAATCAGGCTTGAGAGAACTGTTTGGAACTGATAGAGGAATATCTGACTAGCACAACGAGAGTTTCCTCCGGTAGTAACACTAGATCATTAAGGGATATCGGACCCTCTACGAAGTGAAGTTGAGAATTGATCGATAGAACTATCCAGTATAACCGGGTATTTACTGGACTCTGAAGAGAACAGTTTAGAACTGATAGAGCTATCCAGTATAAATTAAGTTAGTTTAGTTTAGGTTTCCTCATGTAGTAACACTGGATGAATAAAATATGATCCTTACTGGACCTCCAGGAAGAACAGTTTAGAAATGATAGATAAAGCTAGTTTAGTTTAGATTTCCTCCTGTAGTTACACTGAATCAATACGAGTTGATCCTTACTGGACCTCCAATCAGCAAAAGATCTAGAACTGGTCTACAAGCAATCTTACTTTTAAAAGGAAATTCGAAAAAAAGGTTGTTAAAAAACTGTTGCTGGAAAGATTATCTACAAAATGGTGAATTGTGTGAGTGAAATATAGCCAGCCTAACAATTTCTTGCCTAAAAGTGAACGGGGGAAATATTCAGAGTTTATGCGCACGTTCTAGCCGGAGTCCGCGCGTACAACACTCCAGATCTTCGGCTGTCCTTTTATCCGCCCACTTCAGCAAATATTAGCGCAACTTCCGTTTTTTGTTTACGAACACTTGGCATAAATTGAAGCCAAAGCGCAGTTAGCGGACAGATATCGAGTAGAAGCTTTGCATGAACAGCGCAGAGGGTCGGATCAAAAAATGCCAAAAGGAGGTCATGTACGTCTTACGGGCCAGGAATGCGATGAGAAGGACAAAATTTTAGCCGGCAGAAGTTTTCAGGTTCGCTACCTCGGCTCGAACGAGATCCTTCAGGGGAAAGGCAAGGGTTGTACGGACCAGGCCGTGCGTGAAATATACAACCGGTACAGTACGAGGAACTCAGTGAAAAGCCTCGCGAAACGGGAGCTTTTCATTAGCGCGAATTGCGTATCGTTGTACGCGAGCAACGAGCACGCCGTCATACTTAAATCCCAAACGGTCAATATTACCTTCTGCAACACAAGCGACGAAAACCTCAGCGCGTTTGCGTTCGTCGTGAAAGATTCGCAATCCGGTGCGTTTCGCACGCACGTCGTTCACTGCGATGGCCCGTCACAGGCCAACGACATATGCCTTGCGATGCACGAGGCTTTCAAAGTACGTTCGGATCTGTTTCAAGCCAAGCGAGTTGACCGCGCAGGCTGGGGAAACGGTCTGATCAGCTCGGCGCTGAAAAAGGAGCACAGCGCTAATCGATATCAAGTGGGAGCAGCCGAACTCGAACAAGACGAGAACTACAATTCAGCCGGGGAAATCGACGCGCACGATGAAATCGATTCGAACAATAATGGATTCGGGGAGTTTGCGTGCGGAATTGTGTTGCCGTGCGAGAGGAACACCTGTATCGAATCCGAGAACAATAACAATGTCAATAACGAGAACCCAACACGCTATCCCGAACGATTGTCCATCCGAGATAAAGAATCGACAACGTTGTTTGCGCAGAATGGTACGAGCTTTAAATTGCCTTTGGCGAAGGTGCTTTTACAGAAAGAGATGAACCGAAATCGAAGCCAAAGCCTGCCGAAGATTCAACTACCCTGGGGGAAAGCAAACGGCGCGGAGTGGGGATGTTTTCAAAGCTCGAATCTCGATGAAGATGACGTCGATGACTTTAGTTTGCTTGCTCGAGAAAGATCGTCTTCCTTGAAACTGCTAACGGCCGAATGAGGTAATTTCACTCTTAGATATTAACGGTACACTTGGACTATAGTGGACTGTACGAGCTTAATCAAATAATCCGTGTTATAGCAAAGCAGTTAGGTACGTGGTGTAAATTATTTAGTTTGAACTGATAGCTAATTACCCTATCACTGTTTTGGTACTTTGATACATATTTCTGTATAAACTTATTAAAATATTTTAGATGGGTAAAACTCGAATATGAGAACCAATGTTACGTATTTACACATAAACAACCCCCAGATGAATTGAATCCAGAAAATTGTTCTCCATAACGACGATAACGATGTAAAATCCCGCCCCAAAATGACACATTTGCTCTCATTAAAAGTTTTCTTCAGCTCAAATATAAGTCAATTTCCGTAGTGTGTAAATACGGCAAATAAATAAACGCCGTGAATTATGCATTTATAATCGCGGGAACCGCTATTTCAAGAGAATATATAGCTACTGAAGGACAGTAATGCCAAGTAACATTTTTTGAAGTTTTAAACGATCTAAAGTTTAGGCTATATTTTAAAGTCATCTTTAACATAGATTAATTCAGGATAGATTACTATCTATTCTGAAGATGGCTAAAAATACAGTCGAAATGTGAATGGCTTAAAAGTGAAAAATGTTATGACTGACTGTCCTTTTTTAGTTGAATTTTTTACAAAATTTTTGTGTTGACTCAATTCACCGACAGTTAAAACGTGCTTCAAATTCCGTTGATAAAAACATAAAGAGGCACTTCGTTAAAAAATAAGTCCTTTGAATCTATGCCATCTTGCCGATTTATGGTCGAAAGATATGCGAGTTTTACCTTGTATTATAAGATATAATATGGACGCTTTCGAGATGGCACGTTCGTAAATCGTAAATATAAATATAGTCTTGGAATGTACAGCACAAGACAGCGTTTATTTCACAGACCATTTGCGTATGAAAGATTTATACTGTAGTTTAAATATAACAATTTCACCGTTATTATGCCGATGTTACTTCGCGCAATGTGAGACTGTAAAAGTTATGAATAAAGGGTAAATTATGACATTATAGCTAAAACATGGCGTCCAGTGTTTTGAGACTTTTATACAGAGATTTAGCTCATTACGTTGGACTAAATTAAAAACGCTTCGTATTTCAAAACAATATATATGTGCATTTATAGACGTGCACTTGTAATTCAATAAAGTATAGAGTGTCGGGGTGAAGTCAAGAAAAGGTCAATCGCTGAGATTTACTTTTCAAAGTTATTCAGCATAAGGTATTAATTTAGGGTCTTCCATTTCGACTCGTTAACCGGCAAAAACGTTTCGCATTTTCAAACGAAAGGAATGAGATGGCTTCATGGCGCTTTCGTTTTCAAAAACATCTATCTAAGCATTTTTCACGATAGCTATCGTGTTTTTGCAAAGTGTCATCAAATGGAATTTGCGCATATCGAATTAAGGAACGATACCCATTTGGTAACACGGTAGGAATCCACGTTTCCAAACAAGAGACAATAAGATATTATCTGATGTGGACAGTTCTCTCGGCGAGACGAACAAACAGTTGCATGACAGCGTAATTCAAACGTGTCCATATTGCAAATGTGTCGTCTATTTCCGCAAGTGAATTTCGTGATAAACTAATGCTACTAATTAAGACCAAATGTCCAGAATATAATTAGAGCACGCGCGCTTTAAGCAAATCAGGTGATTGTGTCCGCGCGCATATGTCAATCTACAGCCGGGAGAAAAGCGCTCGATAACAAATTGCAGATGTACGCCTCCATGATTTGCGCAAATTTCAATGAACGCGATACATTCAAATAAGCATGTGCATTATACAAGCATCGAATATACAGGTGCGAATGTATTGAAATACCTAAGCATTTTAAATATCTCATTTATGGCGCATTTAATGTAAATCAACACGTTTGCGCGCATTTAATGTAAACGCTAATTTCCTTGATTGCTCATTGCTGTAGATGACTATCGCACGCAGAGTTCGGGACTATCTGTGATTGCTATAAGTTCATTGACGTACATAAAAAATATTTAAGCCCACGAACACTCATTCAGGACGGTCTACTCAAAGGCGTTTGCCGAAGGGCGCGCCTTTTGGTAGACTTTCAAGTGCCTTTGCATCTTTGCAAACAGGAACCTCGCGCAGTGGCGTGACGTGTGACGAATTTGGACGGAAACGTTCGATTTGAGTGCGTGCAGTGATCTGTTAGCAAGATAGAATAACCGCAAAAAGGCAATTATAATCTTTGTGAAATTGGAATGTTTGGACTTTCCGCAAAGCTTTCGTTCCATGATACTTTAAAAGTCGGCTTTTTTGCATCGCAGGTGATCTCCGCGTTCTATGCACGTTTTTGAGTTCTTACGGGTGGAACGCACTTCACAAAAGAACGCATAGGAAACAGAAGCATAATCATCGAGCACGATGTTTTTTGAAAACTGTCGTGCGGCTGAGCTACCTATATTAGGAAACTTGGTACATGACGTTTTAAAAGTACTTTTGTTGTCAGCCTACACTTGAATGAAATATCGCTTCGAAGAAACCTTCTCTACAAAAACAAGAACGAGTGACAAGTCAAGACAGGATTTGTATAAAACAAGACAACAATTTGCGGTGATATATCGATCAATTCTCAAATCAATCAACATCATTGGTTTTAGAATGACTTTGAAATAAAGTCGAAATATCACAGCAAATTGTCGCCTTGTTTTGAATAGCTCATAACTTGGGTTCGCAAGATGTTGTTTTTCGGAGTCCACTTCCTATACATGACGTTTCGAAATTCATCCTACTTCTTAATACGCGCGAATCTTTTCCCACGATAATTTCCGAGGAAAATCGATCCGAAAAACAGTTCCCATGCTCGTTTTCATGTGTGTTCAAGCACGTATTACCGTAAATCTAACTTTTTTCGAGCTTTGGCTGAGTCACGGTCAACCTCGCAAGCCAGGCTATTTTACTCCCGCTCCACGGCCCACAAGAGAGCCTGGCTTGCGAGGTTGAGTCACGGTCACCATGCACTTCATCTACTGAATTTATACTCACACGATTGCCGGCTTTAAGTAGCTAATGCTACATACTCGCCAGCCACGGTCATTTGGCTTATCAAATCGCCAATTTTAAAGTCTTTGTGGTTGTAAACTTTTTTCTTCAAGGTAGTTTTTATGCGATAAAGGCTGTTTTCCAGTTACGCGTTTTTTATACGCACGTACACGCACGGAAAATTTTAAATGCTATTAAATTTTTATTTTTTAACATCTAAGTGTACAAGTGCATACTAAAATAGGCGGAAAACTAAGTTCTTTCGATTTATTCACTTGCTTTTTTCAAAACTAACATCTATAAGGATTTAGACTTTTACGTGCGTGTACGTGCGTATGAAAAACGTGTAACTGGAAAGCAGCCTTAAGGCCCATTTACACTGTGTGATTTGTCGTATAAGATTCTTACCCTGGCGTATGTGAATGTATAAACACACGTACAAACGTGACATTTTAAATTCCAACCTGAACAGGATTGAATGAAGATTATGGCATAGGGCCTCTTTTGCATTCGTTCGAATGATAATTGCATACAACTTATCGTGATATGCCTACACATTTATTACATTTGCCTAAGGGAGCGGTCATAAAGTAACTGCTAGGGTGGGCCGGAGGGAAAAATCTGTTTTCCTAAAAAAATTCGGTGGCCCATCCTGAAAATCTAGAAAAGATCTAAAAGCCCATCATAAGTCATTGGAAAAGTTTCATGACCCATCCTGCTATATATGTTAATGTACAGCGTGTCTATCACTTTGATCAAACCAACCATGCAGCGTCGCTTATAGTATGTATTGAGTGCAAACAGGCTGTATTTTGTTTCATGGCCCATCCATTTTCACAAAAAGTAATTGATGGCCCACCCAAACTAATGAAAATAATTTCATGGCCCATCTTTATTTCCTCCGGCCCACCCTAGCAGTTACTTTATGACCGCTCCCTAAAGGCCTGTCTTTCCTCTAAGAGATTGCTGCATCACTATTGAATGGAAACATAAAATACCTGCACTAAAGACGAAGGCACATGATTAACAATTATCGGAGTACTTTGTATATATCAAAAATAATATAAAAACCATCAAACGGCAAACAATACAATATTTACCATCATTGACAGGAAGCCTATAAATAGTGCGAAAATTGGAGAAATTAATCCCATAAATCACAGACGAGAATCAGCTTACATGTATGCAGTGAAGATCACTAAAGTTGATCAATGCAATTTTTTGCAATGTGTCCTAAATAGGATGTGTTTACAGCTAATTTAATAGCTATAGTTTCTTCTTTGTATGCATGCAAAGCCTTGAATTCTCAGTAAGCCGTAAACCTTGGCTTTGACGTAGGCGCTTAAGTTATATTACATTACTGAAGCCAATAAACCACAATTAAATCGAGCATCGATCTTGAGTCTTAAAAATTTAGAACGTGTAAAAACATGCAGACTTCAAACTTCCGTTACATGTTTTGTCAATGTCATATACCAAAGCTTATAGAAAAATTCGAACACGGTTTCCTCTTTCAAGAATTCCGGAAAGTTTGCTTCCCAAGACAGATTTATATCAATAATATATGAATGCTCTGACGCACGTATAGCTGTTTGTTCTATTAGTACTCGTTTCCTTGAACAGTTTTAGCCGGATAATTCAAGATGATTAGTGATATTATATTCGGACTGTTTGGCAACTTCATTAATTAAACACTTTTACGTAAATGAGATTATACTTATAGTCCTGTTGAGAAGCATCGTTATATATACAACAGTTTGTGCTATTTTGCGGCTATATTTAGGAATGGTTATGCATCCGAGCAAAACCCTAGTCAAATATCACCCATATAAATTTTATCCGTGTTTAATTTCAGTTTTGGTACGGATAATATTGAGAATGATGAACATTGGAAAACCTAAATATAGATGCATGGTCCAAATTATATTCGTACGAAACCTAAACTGAATTATGCCGTGCGAAAAGTGCAAATGGGGTGCCATGGGGCACTATAAAGTTTGTTTACACAGCTACGTACAGGCATAAATATCTGTCACGTATACACAAATAAAACAATTACTTTGCCACACAAGCCTAATTTTTACTTTAAAGGCGCTGTTAAAATTTCGCCAGAGCGCCGCCAGAGCACGAATTTTCTTGTTATTTTATCGAGCAGTCTTTTCATCGAAGAAAGACAAAATCTGTCACTCACTTGGTCCACTGGGAGCCGTCTTGTTGATTGATGCACGGCGAAAAATCCGGATTTATTTTTCACAAATTACTTATAAGTTTGTTTCCTTCGATTTTTTATGTTAACTAAGTAGTCAGCCAGTCACTGCTAATCTCGGACAAATTCAATGACAAAGGGCCTTTGATTCTGGTAAATTTTAAAACTTATACGTTTTCTAAATTGTTGCAGGAAGAACAGTTAGTGGCCTTTCCCATTTTAGTTACCATCCAAACTTTGATAAATTTACATGCACTTCACAAAATTGTACATGCGAACGGTGTAGTCTTTCAACAAACTTTTTTATGTCCCATCAATATAAAAAGGTCGAGTAGATGCTCACAGACTTCAATGGATCAATACAGCAGTGCAAAACTAAAAGAACTATAACTTAATTAAACAAAATATAAAGTTAGTTTAGTTTAGGTTTCCTTATGTAGTAACAATAGATCAATATAAGAGATGATTCTTACTGGACTTCTAGAAAGAACAGTTTAGAACTGATAGAGCTATCCAGTAAAAATAAAGTTAGTTTAGTTTAGGTTTCCTCCTGTAGTAACACTGGATCAATAAGAGATGTTTCTTACTGGACCTCTACACGACGTTTCTAAATGTCGAAATTCATCCTATTCCTTGATACGCGTGAATCTTTTCCCACGATAATTTCCGAGGAAGATTGATCCGAAAAACAGTCTCCATGCTCGTTTTCATGTGTGTTCAAGCACGTATTACCGTATATCACTAATCAGTTAGGAAAACATTATGAAACCATATATAGTTGGTTTAATAAAGTTTTAAATAAAGTTAGTTTAGTTTAGGATTCCTCCTGTAGTAACACTGGGTGAATAAGAGATGAAGCTTACTGGACCTCTAGGAAGAACAGTTTAGAACTGATAAAGCTATCCAGTATAAATAAAGTTAGTTTAGTTTAGGTTTCCTCCTTTAGTAACACTGGATCAATAAGAGATGATCCTTACTGGACCTCTAGGAAGAACAGTTTAGAACTGATAGCGCTATCCAGAATAAAAAAAGTTAGTTCAGTTTAGGTTTCCTCCTGTAGCAACACTGGATCAATAAGAGACCACTAAATGGACTTATAAGGAAGAATTAAGAATCCAACTGAGGCGAGTTATTATATCCGATGTTTTTTTTGCCATCAATAAGTATATGTGGTTTTCAAAAACTCCACCTTCGTCAGACATAAATTTAAACTTGGCGATGTGCCGACTCCTAAGAGGAATTTGCCGCGAGAGTTGAGTCAAGGTGATCAAGACAGAGTGCTAAAGTTAACTTCAAGGTGCAGAAGGGCAGATGTGTCAAATATTCAACACATACTCATACTAAAATCTGGCTTTTTATGAGGATCTGAAGTCGAGGTCAAGGGTCGATTTCAAGGATAACAAACAATACAATATTTCACATTCGACGGTATACCCTCGACCCTCGACTAAAAATCCAGAGTCTACATGTTAAGATGATAAAATCTGCAAATACATGCAAACAAACATTGAATTCAAAAATACAAAAAGGTCTCCCAAACTATGCGTGGCCTTCTATGGACACTCATTCACTCCTACATGTATTGGAGACCTTTTTTTGGGCTACAAACGCGGGCTCAGAGCCAAAATTTTGACCTCACATCAGCGTAATTCTTATCTTCCGCAAACCTGTTCTAATTAGTAATGACACTTTTCAAGGACGCTGACTTGAAGTTGACGAAAACCTGATACGAAACATTATCACACAAGATTGTCTGTATCCAAAGGGCACGTTTTGAACTCTTTGAATGGAAATTCTGGAATGCAAACTTATATTTTAGCCTATTGTTGTGGTAAATTTGAAGTCCATTTATGCGGAAGCACTTTGGTTTGGCAATTGGCAGCAACGAGCATTGAAAAATATTTTGCATGGTCAGATGTAACATGATAAAATACTTTATATATCAAGACGATATTTTAACATCCCTATGAAACACACCTTGAAGGATGAATTCCCAGTGTACAACAAGATTTTACTTTTGCTGTGTACAAGGACACTTAGGCGTGAGGAAGTCGTTTTTACCGATGACAAATAGTCCGGAAATAAACTTGTCTTAATATCTGTATTCAGATCGGTCATTGTTGACTGGACACATAGAAACATTCAAATGGAAAGCAGACATTATACGTGCAAGTCTGGCCGAACAGTATGAATTATACTTATAAAAAATATTAAAGGAATTGAAATAGCGACTTAAATACTTAAGATTTATGTAACAATGTAAAATTCCAAATTTCTGGAATAAAAAAACTCGTGATGTGAATTGGCCTTTGTAGACTTTGCATTAATCCTTAGGGTTGCATGG
Source organism: Dendronephthya gigantea (assembly GCF_004324835.1). Taxonomy (NCBI): domain Eukaryota; kingdom Metazoa; phylum Cnidaria; class Anthozoa; order Malacalcyonacea; family Nephtheidae; genus Dendronephthya; species Dendronephthya gigantea. Next base: position 441,066 of record NW_021163120.1, read on the forward strand.
AAGAGCGTGGGCTGATTATATTGGTGTGGAAAATTATGTCTCGTATACTTTAGTAAAACGATTTCCCTGTACGTTTATAATCATGCATGGTATGTTAAAAATTAATATAGTTATACAATATATAATATTCCTAACTATTTTGCATACGTATTTTTTTGGAATAATGCATTTTGACGTGTCCTATTTCAGATAACCTCCAGACCTCGCTTTATTTAAAGGATGTTTATTCTGTGTTCCCGAGTCTGTACGTGCCTGCATATAGTTTAGGTATTAGAAAAATGCGCAGAAAACAAAAAGAAGTTAAAACCATCATTCAACGGCGTATCGCGCTCATCCCATACAAGTAAAATATGATATTTTGTTGAAATACGAGTCGTTATTTTAACAATATTATCTCAATTGAAGATTCAAAGACATCCTGTTATTCAAAGATTAAACACAGATAAGAGCAGAAAGCTTGCAAAAAAATTTTCACATCACTGCGCATTGCTATATGCATTCAAACAAATAATTGTATTGTCGTTCGCCATTGGAAACTCGCAGGGACCTTACAAAACGATGCTGCATTGTCAGGGACGAACCAAAACAAATAATTTTTTAGCAAAATTAGATAATATACGATAAAAGGTATATAATAGGAGTGGAACGGATGTATAGGGGTTTTAGGAGAGAGAAAAAGACCTTAAATTTGCTAGTTCAGTTGAATTACTTCAAATCCTTTTAAATTCCTTACATTAAATTGCAAGCATTTTTGCTCTGAACATAAACGTCAGATTAAAAACAAGGAATTAGGTGATCGTAACACATTATCTCAATCAACATAGCGAAAAGATGTGAGAAAATGGGGAAAACAGAAGTGATTGATTAGGTGTGACGCATTCCAAACTTATAGTTGGACTGATCACCATGGTTCGTAGTCTTCGTAGTGCAATATTTTGCAACATGAATTGCATATCTACACGCGCTGCATGCATGTCCGTGCAAAAAACCCCCGGCATTTCTAACAAATGGCCTTGAATTGCATGTTTTTTTGCACGCTCTCGACGGGATAAATGGTTTTATTACAATATACAAGTAATTCGATATCTATAATATAGTCTCCGAACAATAGAAAGTTGATAGCGTAACTCTATCCACTGGGTATTGAGACGAATGGAAACAATTAGTCGAATTATAGATATAAAAACCTGAAATCCGAAGTCCGAAGACAGCCATTATTCCTGAAGAATGGAACGGATTTTGAGCAGGTTTGAGAGCGAAATTTGCAGCGTCCTGGCTTTTTCGATCAACGTTTCCAGTGGCACTGAAAAGCAAATATAGTAGCCGGGTCTTAGTAAAGTAAATCGCCGCAGAACTGATTCAAAACCGCGAGAGATTTGCCAGGTGATAAGTTTGACAGCAAAAACCTCCCAGCTGCATTAAACATTGCCTTTAGAAAACCCTTTAGACATTTATCCTCAGTCCAGTCCTAGTTTTTAGGTCAGTGACTGAAACACCAACTTACCGTTTTCCTGCGTAAATTCAGGGATCATTCTTGCCTCAGTGATTCCCTGATATGCCAAGTAACATGCCAACTGTGGACTTATGCCCTCTCCTGAACCCTTCATACATTGTTTAAACTCGACATTTCCTGTAATCGGTTTGTGGTTAAGAATTTAGACTGGTTTTTAAACCGAATCAGGGGCATGAACATAAATTATAGGCCGAAGATGGTGCATTAATCAAAACTGGATGTCAAAACTTGTGAGAGAGGTTTGAGACCATTGACCACATCCTACCATCGGGAAAGATGCTAATCCAAGTTTTGTTTCTTGAATTGAATCGAGGTCTGTTAAGTATAGAGTTCACAGTTAAATATTTACCTTTTTCCTCGAGATATTTCTGAAAATGGGCATCTAAACGAGCCTTTATTTCGACTGTAAAGTTCAGGCTGACTGATCGCTAAACAGAGAAATATGATACCTGGATAGAATTGTTTTAATACCAATCGTTTGAAAGGAACAGGGTTTCCACAACTTATTTGCATTTAACTGTCCTCGTAGGAGGGCGGACAGCAATGACAAAAAAGAAAAACAAAGCACTTTTGAAAAAAAATGCACTTTTGAAAAAAAATTCATAATATCCTATTAACACATGCAGATCAATCCCACTCTTGTGGTTGTCAATTGCAAGGAAATTTCCTTGCATTGTGGAAACCCTGCAAAAGAGTAGCCTTGAAGTGGAAGATAGTGACTTTGAATGCGAAACAATTAGTTTCCATTCAGGAAGGGTTGGTATTGGTAAATTTTACTTAGAAGGGGTGGAATTGATTGAAAAATAGCGGCTAATTTTCGTTTATTTTTCATTATAAAGAAATTGGCTGTACTAATCAGTTCAACAACCCTCTTCCAAATTCGCTTGTTGCTCTGTGCCCAGAGCAGTACACGATATCCTGATTAAAAATCGATCACACTACCTTCATATCTGATCTTTTCTTTAGGCGTCCAAACGAACTTTGGTAGTACGTTAACACGACAAGAAGCTCCCAGAGTGCTTTAATGTCGTTCTTGTTCTCAACGCTATGAAGGGCCTAAAATGTGTTGGTTGAGGCATATTTAATCAATATTTAAGAACTTGGGGAAGTCCATATTAACGATCTTAAAAAAATATTCTTAATCCGGAATCTAATCCTCAACCCAATCTTCACCAGAGGTCTTATCTCAACCCTAATCTTAAGCCTTAATCCTGACTTTAATCCTAGCCTTAATTCAAACCCTAATCTCAAGCCTTTATATGTAAAGTCACCTAAACCAATAGACAGTTAAATTCCAACCATGCATATTCCATCTGGAGGTAATTCGTCTTAAGGAAAACCTCAGATAACTGGAAATCTACAGAATTTAAGATGCTCGAAGCCAAAAAACAGTTTTATATAAAGTGCCCATTGTTTATGAAAAGAATACTGAACCTTTTCCATTGCAAAATATGAATATATCATGGACGTTGTCTCCTGGTGAACGCATTTTAGAAGAACAGAGGACAAAAACTCGCTGGATCGTTTCTCCTGGAATCGAAAAAGCAGATTAATTTAACAACATAACCGCTAATTTTACAATTGTATTGTATATGTATAAATCTCCTTCAAATTGACGATGAACTGTATAGGAAAAGCGGAGTGCTAATTTCCCCGCCAATTGGTTTCATTGTTTTGTAACTTTGTATTGTTTAAATATAGGTAAACATCATATTTTTCACTCCAGCGATGATTGGAGTTGAATCAAGTAATGCAATACCTTTTCATTTGTCGAGTTATTCTGGCAGAATAGTTCTGTGAATTGTATCAGTTCAGGATCGGTGGAGAACGACCGGATTGTATCAAGCTGTTTGAAAGAGATTGATTGATGAAAGAAAGAATTAATATCGTTATTATATATCGGCTGAGGTTTTTTCAAACTTGATAATTATACAAAGAGCCGTAGTAGAGGTCCGTAAACAATAACAAAAAATAATAGCCAGTATATCCTCCATAAAAAGAACCGCAAACGCTCAGTCAATAAACCGTTTCATGTATCATGCAGCAAATCCTATAAACAAACAAACATAATTTTGGAACAAAAAATTTGAAAATCAGTCAAAATGTGCAGTTAAATTTTTCCCGCTTTCCATGCATATTGATTGATAGTAACCACTCGGGAACCGATCAAACTTAGTCTCAGCTTGCTTGAAATTAATGTTATTTCCCATTAGCGAAAGAATATTGAGTTAACAAGCTACACTGTCAAGCTAATGGCAGCCATATTTGTTTACCTTCTCGGCTTGTTCCGTAAACGTACGTGCGAGTAGATTTCGATAACCCTAAAAAAAGACATTAAATATATATCAAATAACATTATTATGATATTACAATATTAAATAAAACTATGGACTCGCAATAAAAGATACTATAGGTTACAATTATTCAAAAATCGTGTCAAATTTTTTTACTGTACCTTTGGATCCTGTTTATAAGGTAGCTGACCAATTCGTTTCTTTACAAAAATTGTTCCACTTTTCGACAAAATTGACCTTAGATCGTCAGCCAAGGTATCGCCATCGAGTACTATCGGCCAATAACGTTGTCCACAGATGTTGACCTGTAAAAAACGGCAGTCTCGCGGTTAAAACTTAGGGTGTGTTTTCACATAACTTTGAGGAATTTGAATAAGTAAATAACATCATTCAAGGCATTGCTTAATTTATTGCGACAGTAGCACGTGTTTAATTGCTTTCACGAACTCAATACTTTAAAATCATTTCGTTTACAAACATTGCTTAAACAACAGCAAACTTTCAGCAAGTAGAATTGGATTTCAGGATAATGTTCTTAAGTAAGAAAGCTATTGCAAAAGACGCTGGGAAACCATGAAATATGTCGAAACACACGGAAGCTGTTTGGCACGTAAGTCCATGATTTAAGAGAAAAATAGAAACGTCATTTAAACGAACTTTTAACCCACACATTTAGGCAAAAAAACTCAAACTTTCCCCAGCTCTTCTGTACGTATTTAAAGAACCAAAATCAGGGTCCAAAAGTGAAAACCATCATGGAGTCGGGCGCGTATAAAGATTTAATAAAATGTAATTCTCGTTGACACATACCTGTTTAATCAAGTCTACATCAGGTAACAAGCAAGGAGCGACGTCTTTGATCACAGTTTCGTTGTAGTATTGTGTTTCCTATGGAAAAAAAGCAAAGTATAAAAAATAAATTAAAAAATCAATTTCGTTAAGTCGAACCACAAGCACAACATCCATACTGTCGCAAAGAATTCAGATTCAAATATATTTTTAAACATAGGCACAATAATTTGTATGAAATGAATCCTGGTCTTTTACGACGAATTTGCTACAAGCCAAACACAATATACTCGTCCAACACCGACCTTCAGAGTGATTTCTATCGGCACATAGCAAGTCTCCTTGGAGTCAACATCTCTGGGTAGAATAAGACGAGGTTCAACCGCCAGGACATAAAGATGACGCAGAGCTTGCAAATGACATCTAAAATCACGAATGCTTTTTTACTATTTGAATACAAGGAGGACATCGAAGTAACTTATACTGCATGGATAGCTCTTTCAGTTTTAAACTTCCTAGAGGTACAGTAGAGATAATCTCCTATTGATCCAGTGTTACTACATGAGGAAACCTAAACTAAACTAACTTTATTTATACTGGATAGCTCTATCAGTTCTAAACTGTTCTTCCTACAGGTCCAGTAAGGATCATCTCTTATTGATCCAGTGTTACAACAGGAGGAAACCTAAACTAAACTAACTTTATTTATACTGGATAGCTCTATCAGTTCTAAACTGTTCTTCCTAGAGGTACAGTAAGGATAATCTCTTATTGATCCAGTGTTACAGCAGGAGGAAACCTAAACTAAACTAAACTAACTTTATTTACACTGGATATAGCTCTATCAGTTCTAAACTGTTCTTTCTAGTGGTTCAGTAAGGATCATCTCTTATTGATCCAGTGTTACTACAGGAGGAAACCTAAACTAAACCAACTTCTTTTGGATAGCTCTATCAGTTCTACAAACCGTTCTATTTATTCACCTGTTATCAGAACTAGTCATTGGAAACTGTGGAAACAAGGAACACACTAAAGCTGCTATGGCAGGTCCAGAGGTGGACAGAGTACTCCTATAAAACACACACAATCATCGATAATTTAGAAAAGTGGTAAACATTTTTTAGAGTAGTTCACTGAAGGATATATACCGACCTGCCTACGCTCAGGAATAGAAAACCGATCGCCATATGAACAGCCATGTGATTGCCATATGTTATCTCTGCCGAATGCCTTTTGTGTAACTCTCGAGCCATTCTCAAGACATCAAGGTTGCCACTGCCAGCCATTACCTTGGGAGATGAAAAAAACCACCCTGTTAGGATGTCAGTCGGCTGAGCAGTTAACATTCATACAGTTAACCTGTAACCCACTGAGTAAGTTCATTTATTCGGTATTTCATTCAGTCAGTCGCTGGCAGGCACTTACCACGGACAAAGAAAGTAGCGTAATGTTCAAACACTGTTCTAAAATTACTCGACCACACTGAAAAGGGAAACACGAACAATATTGATTATTGTAATATTATTGTAAACGATATTTTCTGCTGTTGGCCTTTGATAACGAACACGAAGCTTACTCACCTGTTCTGCTTCGGGCTTGTCGAGAAGGTCTTTAAAATATTTGGTGTAGTGCATCTAAAGGGCAAATAGCAAAATAGAAAAATAATAGAATACCGATATGCAAAATAATCAACAGAAGTAAAATACATACAAGTGTGTTGAATGCTTTTTGGTTAAAAGAGCTAGCGAATTTCATGGCCATGGCGAGACAGCATCCGGCTATTATGTTCACATAAGTTTGACTGGAATGAAAAAATAACACAAATTAAGTTTAGTCACATCTGGGTTTAGAGTCGAAGATAATTTACAGATAAATGGCACTTCGGAAAATGTTAAAGGAAGCTTCTTTTCTCTTGTTTCTTAAAGAAGGGAAGCAAGGAGACCTTGTTTCTTAGCCATATTTCCGGAAGGAAGAAAAACCAAATCAGGAAAATTCTTTTCTAATAGTCGAAATAGTGTTTGGAAAAAATAAAGGCATACCTAATAGTTTCGAAATCAAAGTCGACATTTTCATTTATATCTTTCGAGTTCTCCTTGAAAGCGTAATCTTGAAAAACCTGAAGAAAAAACAGAGAGGAATTGCAATCGCATGTCAACAAAACCATGCAGTTGTAAACAAGAATTTCGTTTCCTAACCTTTGGTATGTGAGACTCGACCCAGGCCTGAGAGGGAAGAATGTGGTCCCACATGACCAAACCTCTCGACAGAAGCTACAAAACATGTTCAAAAAAAAATTTTGAAATTAACCTCGTAAAGATTTCAGTAGCAATCCAGTTGTTTAGAATCTTTTAAATTTCTTCAGCAAAACACAGGAGAAATCAGTGGAGTTAAAAGCGTTACTCCTTCTCAAACTTTTCAGTGAAACTTTGAAGTTATATTTACCTTCAACATTAGGAAATCAGGTCTCACGAATTCAGCTAAAACAGGAGTCTCTGGTGCGGAGAACCACGATGCAACAATCCTAATGAACACAAATCACAAAAGACTTGATAAAGTGAACTGAAAAATCGCTTTTTACTCTAAAACGTTTTATAAATCCTTCAGCATATGAAGTTTACTAATGCCAAATCCCTAGAGTATTCGCTGTAACTCTGAATTGTTGAAGCTAAGCAAGTTTCAGTGTTACAGGTTACATTTTAGTCTTCCAAAGTCAGTGAGTTTCAGAACTGAGAATTGGACACATTTAATTCAATGCCTCTGTGGTTAAACTATGAATAAATGCCGATATATTTACACATTGTTGCTCTTTAAATATATAAGTCCCAACGCGAGTATTGCTCCGGGTGCTGTCACATTGATGTCAACATTATCTCCTTCCTAAATCACAATGATTTATACAGTTAAACACAGAAAGAGCCTCTGAGTCACTAAAACTCTAAAGAACGAGACATTAAATGAACGTACTTTTATTAAATAGCTTGGAGATTTGAATTTTTCACTTTGAGCGCCAGTCTAAAACAGGGTACTCTATCACAACAATGCTTACGAAGATTTGCAAGACGTTTATCGACGTTTATCAATAAAATGACACAAGAACAGGATTAAATACCTGAGGCTTCTTATGGCCACCAACCATGTAGTAATAAAGATGATCTGAAATATTCAAGTCTGAAATCCCGACTGTTCCATGACCATGCTGGATAAAAAAATACAACAAAATTCATTGGCATCAGTTTCATTTGACTTTTTTTATACTGGATAGCTCTATTAGTTCTAAACTGTTCTTCCTAGAGGTCCAGTAAGGATCATCTCTTATTGATCCAGTGTTACTACAGGAGGAAACCTAAACTAAACTAATTTATTTATACTGGATGGCTGTATCAGTTCTAAACTGTTCTTCCTAGGGGTCCAGCAAGGATCATCTCTTGTTGATCCAGTGTTACCACAGGTGGAAACCTAAACTAAACCAACTATCAATGGCTGCTTACTTCTAACATAATAAGTCCCAAAGCCAGCCCAGCTGACAGGGAGTAGCATTCCCTGTTTTGAGCATTTTCCATTTCAGGTCCTGGAGGTCGACCTATAACGGATATTGAAATGAAAATATTACAGTATTTACACGACAAATAGTGTGTTACCACCACCCCTTTCACACATCGTTTTAGACAGTCACAAAATTTGACAAGAAGGTGTAAATTTTTTTACACATAAATTGTATAAACTAGGACTTTCCCCCTTGAAATTCTAACTAACCTATCTCTGAGAGTAATACTTCAGTCATTAAACGATGGCCTGTTCCCTGGTAGACCAAACCAATCCCCACAACCGCTGCACTCATGACGCAAACTGGAACGTCAATCTCTGCTGATGTTGGCGGCAGAAGAGCGTCTATATGAATGCTTAACATCTTTGTGATAGCCGCGTCCATACTGCCTCGTCTAAATATGTTGTATCAGATATATCAAAGAAGAGACTAGGAACTAGTAGGGAGAGGGGTGGGGCCAGTGAGCTCAAATGAGACCGGAACGCTCACTCTGTCGGAATTGAAGCTAAGAGGGCTTCTTCCAACCTCGTACCCAGGGTCTTTTCTCTGTGCACACTCTGGGGGCTCAGTACACAGAGCGCGCACACTGGAGTGACATATGGAGACTAACTTGGTTGAAATAGACTCATAGACACTTACTTGGTTGCTGCTAATCCGATGAGCAGTCCAACGCTTGTTAACTTATGGCCCTAGGGTATGTGAGAAAACATTAGCACGATATCGGTCAAGGATATTCATTTTACCCCATTTTGAATCCCCAAGCAGAAGGGGTTATTCGCTCGCCAATTTGCCACGCAGCTCGCCTGGGGCCGATTGTATCAAGCCTGTTTAGCTTAACCGGTGGATAAGTCAAAATTAAATAACACTCTTACGTCTCTTTGAATGAGTCAACTTGAATATTATGCACTGATTATATAGTTGTAAACAGTATCTTTGTATTTAACATTTAGGTAAGAAACATTTAGTTCACTTGTTAAATAAAAAGAGAAACTTGCTTTCTACTTTGAACTTAACCACTGTTTAAGATAAACGGGCTTGATACAACCGGTCTCTGATTAGAAGGCAAACTAAATAATTGCATTTTACCTTGCTAAGGTAATTATGAACATTCATTATAGCGAGGTTTGATAAGTGTCCAGTCAACCCAAGTGCCATCAGGAATCCCGCATGCTCGTTTGTGAGCAGGTTATCTTGAGGTCTCTGATACACTATCCACGTGCTGTCGATCTGAAAATGGAAAATTGATTCAATCTTTGCCGGTTGTTTGTGGGTGAAGAGACTAGGTGAAGATGTAGTGGTAGAACCAGCTATGGTAGAAAGAAAAATGGTAGAACTAGCTGGAAAGAAAGTAATTTTGCTTTATTCTATCACGACACTATCTATTCATCATCATCTTGTATGAAACCATAACTTAACTGCTGTAATTATGCTCTCCAATATAACCAGGGAGCAGCATGGAAGCGACTTCAAATAACTTAGCATCAAATGTGGTATAACAACTGCCTAAAATAGACAAAAACACTTCTCGACATTTCGACCTGAGGTCCTTCGTCAGGAGATTTAGTATGAGAGTTAGGCCCTCAGGTCGAAACGTCGAGAAGTGTTTTGTCTATTTTAGGCAGTTCAGGTTATACCACATTTGATGCTAAGTTATGTTCTCCATTTGTAGATATTGGTCCGTTACAATTTTGTAGAAAATTAACAGAAACATATTTCACGGAAAATTAACACAGAAGTAATTTTGAAATTAGTCTTGAAAGGAACAACCTAGCTGGATTTCAGGGCAGTAGAGCAATCCAGTTTACTGATGTACGCCAGTAATATAGACAAACTCAAAATAGAAATACTATATACCTGTGATATTCCAGGTATAATTCTTAGGCCAGCTGCAACGCCATTATGAAATGCAGGCCAGACCAACATATCGTTTGGTACATCGACATGATCCAATGAAATCACCGCATTTCTAAACAAAAAGGCGCGCTTCAACTTAATATTTTCCACCTGGCGATATTTTTTACTCTGGCGAAAAAAATACCCTTACGATTGGATTCTGAGAGTTTTAGTTGGACGTCTTCATATATTTGAGCTGACCGCCCGCGCACTGCAAACGGATACCTGGGACGAGCGACTTCGTCGGGAAGCGAGGATATATTTATAGCTTTTCACTAGTGTTTACTAATACTGTGGTATTTCTAACCTCGAAAATCTTTATCTTAAAACACAAGCTGAAATCGCTCGTAGCGTATTTTTCACAAACAGCTGACGAGTACGTAAGATTTGCCATTTTATTTAACAAGTTTCCGATATTGAGTACTTCGGCTGGACTTCAATTTGCAGTGAAAAAGTTCGGAATGTTAGCATGGTTTGTTTTGAAATGAAATCAGTCAAGCTCAACGAATTTATTACGCTGTGAAAATTGAAATGAAAACTTGCAGATATTTTGCTGGCGAATTGCATTATTAAGTTTCAAGATAACATCATTGATGAAAACAATTAACCAATTTACCTCATACCATCGATTATCAATTGCGTTATAGTTGTCTTATATAGACGTGACCAAAATTCGGCCTATAAACTAGGCTATAAAGGTCTGTTTACACGGTCTAATTTTGTCAGACCAATTTACTTCTGACGTATGGAATGTAGTCTGTTATTGATAAAAAAGTGCTGCATTGGGTTTAGTTAATTTGCAGCCCATATACACCGTAAGACAAAAGACTATATCACATCCATCAGAAGTGCATTGGATCTGACAAAATCGGACCGTACGAACAAAACTTAATATGGTAAGCTCATCTTTTACCTCGGTAGCGAGCGGCCAGTAATCTCTAACGGTGGAATGGGGACAAGCTCTGTCAACGTGGGCCGCGATGTCGCCAGCGTAAACATGCCTCTAGATAAAAAATGCGACATTTAATTTTGTGAAGATGCCATTATCTTAACCAGATAATTTTGATCTAATTATATACATATAAAGTTTATAAAACTGTCATTGTGAAACTGAAAACAATTTAGTCAGTTTCAAACACCAAACCTTTCATGTGACGAACCTAATGTTAATTCCCACATGAAAAACGTTTGACGTTGGAAACTATCTACAAAAATAAATCCGACTAAAATTTCCTCGAAGATGTAAAATTTGGGATCCTTCGTCTCATTTGAGATCGTTCGCCTCGTTTGAACTGTTTCGATGAAAAATTTTTAAGATTAGTCTTAAACAAACAAATATCTTATTATGTTAATAGCTCTTGAACGATTTTGCAACAGATATTCGAATTAAATCAAGTGCGTTCACAAAATTTTCCTTCCAGCATAACTCCGTAAAGCAAACTATTCGAATCTACAAAACAGATGCATTGCAAGAAGTAATTAACAGCACTTCTTAGGCACCCCAGACAGAAAGAATCAGAATTTGTAAGGTCGTGTAAATTTCCTGAGACACCCTGTAGATTATTGTAATTTTAAAGTCTAAAGCTGTTGGATTCTTCAAGACATAATCCCTGCATGAATTATTGGGCGCCGTCTACGAGGACGTCTACAATTAATATTGTAGTTATCGTAATGAAATCTTCACCGTATTTACAATGGAGCTAGTGAAATCGATTGATTCCCTAACATGGAGCGGGGACTCACGTCCTCTGTGCGAAGTTCTTGAGAAATACAGAGTTCCAAACTTGGTTCGTATTAAAGAAAAACACGACGGCATCAACGATGCATGTACGTTTGAAGCCAGCCAGATTCTACTCTTACATGAATTCCGTACGAAGCAGAACTTTATTGGAAAAGATTCGGTCGGTCGACCTATAGCGATCCCAGTAAGGTACAAAAGGAGTCTTTTAGTGTGTCCTTCATCGATAAATTGCGGACGCGATCCCATATTCGTTTCTCAGATGTCAAACGTTTATCCCAACGTCAAGTTCTTCCGCGTTATTCAAAATGCACAAAATAAAGGAGAGGAAAGATTCTTTCAGCTGGGATCCATCGCAGAGGTCGACCATATTGACGAAACAAATTTCGAGGTGAAATTTAAAGATGTTGAAGATCCTCTAGCGTTTAGTTGCGGTATAGCGTTTGAGGCGCTTTTGGATTATCGCGTTTACAAATTGAAAGACGCTGTGAAGGCATTTGGCTTGCCAATAAAGGTATGAATGCTTCTACTACAAAAGCGAATGTCCAGCGAGGATTATCTCTAGTGTTATACAGTGTTACTACAGAAGGAAACCTAAACTAAATGAACTTTATTTATACTGGATAGCTCTATCAGTTCTAAACTGTCCTTCCTAGAGGTCCAGTAAGGATCATCTCTTATTGATCCAGTGTTACTACAGAAGGAAACCTAAACTAAATGAACTTTATTTATACTGGATAGCTCTATCAGTTCTAAACTGTTCTTCCTAGAGGTCCAGTAAGGATCATCTCTTATTGATCCAGTGTTACTATAGGAGGAAACCTAAACTAAACTAACTTTATTTATACTGGATAGCTCTATCAGTTCTAAACTGTTATTCCTAGAGATCCAGTAAGGATCATCTCTTATTGATCCAGTGTTACCACAGGAGGAAACCTAAACTAAACTAACTTTCTTTACACTGGATAGCTCTATCAGTTCTAAACTGTCCTTTCTGGAGTTTCAGTAGGGATAATTTCTTCTTGATCCAGTGTTACTACAGGAGGAAACCTAAACTAAACTAACTTTATTCAAACTGGATAGCTCTATCAGTTCTAAACTGTTTTTCGATTATCAAACCTTTCATTTGATTTGTTCCTATCGCACAGGTGCGCTTTTTGTCCAGTGGAAATGACAAGAATAAACTGGATGACGAGCTTGAAAATGACTTGGAAAATGTCGGAAAAGTAACGATTTCGCGTAAATCAACATGTAAGCTGGAAGCGTTTGCATCGAGCATAGATGCTGATGCGTTAACGTTTCCCAAATCGCCCGTGAAATGTTCGCTAATATCAAAAGAATCGAAGCTAAGCGTTTACGTAGCACAGAGGATTCTTGTGAAAGATCTTCCTTTTAGGAGGATGCTACGCCATTACAACAGCGAATTTCACGACAAATACGACCTAAAAGAATTAGATAAATTCGACAAATGTCAGTATCTAGACAGGCCAGATGGAGATCCCACACCGGAAATAATCGGCTTCATTTTGGAAGCGAAGATTTCTGACGAGAACGACACAACTCCAGAAACACCCGTCCCGGGAATTCCAACCGCGCAAACGTGCGATCCTTCCTCGCAAAATGGAAAAGAATCGTCGCCAAAAAATAATAAAGATTGCGAGGTTATTGATCAAGTGACAGACACCGGAGAATACAATGATGGTATCCTTAAGATAAATGAAATAGACGATTACGAGTCGCCAACGGATGATCACGTGTACGAGAGCGTGAGTGACAAGGATATGTCATGTGGTGATCACGTGTACGAGAGCGTGAGTGACGAGGATATTTCATGTGATGATCAATATTATGAGCCCGCGGAACCTAAGAGGACGGTGCATACGGGCGATAACAAATGCGTTCTTCAATAGATTAGTTTATCGTAGAGGTAAATCCAAAGTACGAGCATAATGGGCTCAGAGGTGGCGCCAGAGATTCCACGACACAGGGGCTAAGGTCCCCGACAGGGGGGCTGGGAACTGGACTCATTCTTTTATAATTATTCAGAATATAAAGCTTCCAAAAAAAGCGAACTATGTTTGGTAACACTTTGTTTAAAAATAAGTTTCTATTGCTGCAATGCGAAGCTTATGATATTAAAACTTAAAGGTGGCTCACAGTCGGCAATGCAAACAAACGCTTTGAATTCCTAGAACTCTTACATATTGAATCGCTAATCCTCTTAAAATATCCTGCCCTATCGGGATATTTATTATTACCATTGCAAGTTCATTATTATTTCAGTTAATGTTCAAAGAAATTCAAAACATGGAAAACCTAGGCAATTTCTAAATCATGGAGTCCCGTAATGTTATGAGGAGAACCGATGTGCAGAAGCCGCTGTAACCTGTCTTGGAGGATTGTTAGCGCTGTTGTGAAGTGTTTTCCACTGTCTCGTGTTTTTCATACATGCCCATACATGCCCGTACACGCCGGTAAAAGCCTAAATGCTTATATAAGTTATGTTCAAAAAAACTAAGTGATTAAATCAAAATAACTAAGTTTTCCGCATAGTTTAGTACGCATTTGTTGACCTTGATGTTAAATAACAAAATTAAAAACATTTATTAAACTTTTACCTGCGTGTACGCACGAAGGTGCTAAAAACGCGACAGTATAGAAAGCAGTCCTTACACGGGTTAATGTTCCTTGCAAGTCGTAATACAATTCTACTTTTAAGGGATGTAAATTAGTGAAGAGTCCTCAATATCGAGAAACGTCCATGGTGTTATTATTATTGTTATTCGCAGTTTTACATCTCTCAAAAGCAGAATTGTATTGCAAGTTGTATGAAAGATTGAACCGGGTAACAGGGCCATTATGCCGTGTATATCTAATCTAAATAATCTATTTTATGGAGTAGAAATAGTTTGAAAATTGATACCTATTAGCTGTTGTAGGCCTAATGTGTTTAGGTTTCATAACATGCAACCTTTTTAAACCCGATATTTTAGCGTAATACGATCTACCATGACAGCATAATAACTGAATGACAGCTTTTGAAGAATTGCGAAATATCAAACAATACGAGGTCGGGGAAACGAGAAATATCCGAAATTTCACGCGTGCATTCAGATTGAAAAACTCCCGGATTTTTTAAAAGTTTTAATCGTTGCTCTTACCACACTGATACAATAATATACTTAGACATTCAGGTATTCAGATACTCCAAATAATTATACTCGAAATTTCTAAATTAAGTTGCGGGGGGCTTTGAGAGTCTCACTTTGCAGATGCGTCATATGTAGAGCTTTCTCAAACGACGCAGCTACTTCACGATGGAGACAAGTAAATTGGTTGCCTCACTGTCATGGCGAGATAAACCATATCCGTTGAGCAAAGTTCTCGCGAAATACAATGTTCCAAACTTGGTTCTTACCGAGGAAGGCCGTTATGGCAGGAACGAAGCGTGCAGTTTTGAAGCCAACCAAGTTTTCGTGCTTCACACAATTCACAAGAGGAGGCGATTCATCGCTGAAGATTCCGACGGAAGACCCATAGCGATACCAGAGAAGTGCGAATGCAAGCTCTTAGTTCGTCCGTTCACAGAGTATTGCAAATACGATACAGTATACGTCTGCGACATGCCACAATTTTATCCAGACATTAAATACTTCCGCGTGACAGAAAATGAACAGAACGAGGGAATCGAGCGATACTTCAAGCCTGGATCAACAGTAAGAATTGAACACATTGACACAGAGAATCTCAAGGTGAAATTCAAAGATATAAAAAAGCCACTGCGGTTTAATTGTCGTATAGAGTTTGAAGCATTGCTGGACAATCGTGAACATACCTTAGAAAGGGCTGCGGATAAGTTTGGCTTGCCAATAAAGGTACAGGAATAAATGTAATTAGGTTTGCGATGCCATTTATAGATAAGGGTTTAGTAAGGAGTAAGGACGTCAAATTAACGGGCTGAAGGCATTCAGTTAAATTCATCGTTGTTCGCATCTTTGATGCTACAAATTCCGTCGTTTAAATAAACATGCGATCAGCATTTTCTATATATATAGTCTACTCGAGAATGCTTGGGGAATTCACGGAACTCGTCGTAGAAACTTATCGAAGACGGGAAACTCGTCTCATGTAGCTTCAGTCAGACAGGTTTCTTGTCTGAAATTTCTTGTCTGGACAAGAAACTCGTGTTAAATTCTCATTTAGACGGATAATCACACGATATTCTCAAATATCAACACGGTCATGCATGGACGGAACTAGGCTAAATATCAAAACCAAATGTTTATCGTAATGATAAGTGACAACGATACCCTATTCAGCATTACCCGATCCATCTTATACGTATAAATTTATCCATCTCCATTCATATGAAGACGGGTTTTTACTATCATCTTTCTTTTCATCTTTTAAGACGAGTTTCCTGTCCCTAATATGAGTCCTGACATAGACTGACTAAATCGTGTCCCTCAATTTAAATGTCTAGAAATCAAGGTATACAAAGAATAATGTCAAAGAGAAGATACAGTAGCTACATGGCTTTCCACAATGTTTGTTATGCTCCCTATTTCGGAGGCTTCTCGCTCCAAACATGTTAAAAAAGTCGTGATAAATTACTGAGAGGATGTGATTTATATATAGGCATTTGAACCGTGCGAGAGTTTAAAATTTGCTATATGACAAAGCGAAACTTGGCATGAAAATTTGAATGAAATATGAAAGTGTATTTAAACTTTTGGAAAGCCACTGTGTATATAATATATTTATACTCTTTGACAATATGTGATTGACATCGTGACGATGGAGAGACTTAAAACTGTGCTACCGGCTGCATTTTTTCTTGCAATGCAAGTCTACTTTTGAGAGATACAAATTTGGCAGCTACAGTATTATAATACATTCCACCTGTTCTGCATTGAGGTCGAGGGTGCAAGCGAGATTACATTGATAAGTGCATGGGAGACATGTTCTTACACCATAAGAAACCGAGTTTTCTAGCCCTACGTTTAACCATTACTTAACAATTACTTAATGGATTTCGTGTTTGGATGGCCCATTGGGATGGCCTGATCCAAACACGCGGGAATGTTGCGAGATTTAAGAAAAGCGCGCGAAACACGAGCCGAAGGCGAGCAACATTCCCAAGTATTTGGATCAGATCATCCAAACACGGAAACCATTAGGTAATTGTTTTATAAAATAACAAACCATAATAAATTCGTTTTAAATTCCCGCGAAATTTCCGTGTTTGGATGGCCTGATCCAAACACGGGCTTCAACCAATCATAACACGCGTTATATACATGTTATTTTATAAATGTGGTTTCCAAACTGCTCTAGCTTTCTAGAGAATATAGCTCTCAGCCTTTATTTATCCGACTTTTTTGACCTATTTTATCTAGGTTCACTTCTTGCCAGATGGGACTACCCAAGAAAGGCCAAAAAACCTTCATGAGAAACTCGTTTCAAAACTGGGCAAAGTAACAATTCGCAAGAGGTCAGAACTTGAAGTTGAAGTGCTTGCCACCGATTTTAATCCGGTTTCAGATTCGGTGAAAGCTTGGTTGATATCAAAGGATTCTAAGCTAAGTGTTTTGGTGTCTGAGGAATGTCTTCGTAATGATCCAGTCTACTTAAAGACCGTGGATTATTTGAACAAAAATTTTTTCCAAAAATACGATCCTCTATCTGGCGATAATGTCAACATATGTCAATATCTGGATGGACCAGACGGGAATACAACACCAGAAATAACTGGCTGTGTCTTAAAAGCGAAGAGTACAACACCAGAAATAACTGGCTGTGTCTTAAAAGCGAAGAGTAATGAAACGGAACTTACGGAAGCGATATATGAGGAGGTTATCAACAAAAAGGCAGGAACCTCGGACGGTTACTGTCAATTCCTACCTCCACCTGAAGAGGAAGAGGCATATCTAGTACCCGTAGACGGAGACCTACCGGTAAACGAAGACCACGTGTATGAAAGTATCCCCGACAGTGCACTGTCAGAGACACTTTCACTTTCACGTGGTATACCACGTGATGATGAGAATATGTACGAGCCTGTTTCGAATTCCATGACAGCGATTTCACACATGAACCATGCGATCCTAAAGAGGAACACGACAGTCCCCCCCTCGGGGAGGAGTCGCACCCCGAACAAAAAGAACAGTAATTCTCTACCGAACAGAAATGAACTTCGCGCGAAGTCAGTTGACAATATCTTTGCGGCAACCAAGCCTGAGAATGAAAAGCATGCTCAAACTATGAACACACAGTTTTCTGTATCAATTTCAGAGTTAAGAATCCGTGAAAGAACACAGCGGAATTTTTCAATGTCCGAGATAGAACAAAAACAAGACGGTGATATCTCTACTGGTATCAATGAGTTGGGATCTAGAACTGAGATATCGGATGTAACTTCCAGAATTAAGGACGGTGTCAGAAATAATTCGCAGAGAGAGATTCGTCCCTCAAATCCTCCCGTCATAAAACCGAAACCAACTCGTTCCAATCGTGATGTCAACTCTGGAAAGCGTGATGGTTTTGATTCAGTGAGACGACCGGTTACTGACTGTCACAATCGCGACGTTCACTTCAAAGATGCCATCGGCATTGGTTCTACGGCTGACGATGCGGGTTTGACAAAACGCCCGCCACTGCCGGAGAAAAAATCCATCATTCAAAAGCAGAAACCAGGCGAAATTACTGCTAAAGCTAATGGTCTTGATTATGTGAGACGACCGGTTACTGGCTGTCGCAATCAGAACGTTCACTTCAACGATGCCATCGGTTCTACGGCTGACGATCGAGATTTGACAAAACGCCCGCCACTTCCGGAGAAAAAATCCAACATTCAAAAGCAGGAAGCCGGTGGAATTACTGGAGAAAATACGAACACAAAACCAGACGACAGAGCTTCAAATAAAGTAACAAATCTCAGAAGCAACACTACTGTCAGTTCTACGATGAAACCCCCGATTCCGGAGAAAAAACCCAGTATTCGAAAGCAGAAATCAGGCGAAATTACTGGAGAAAATACGAACACAAAGCCAAACAATGACAGAGCTTCCAATAAAATAACAAATCTTGAAAGCAACACTACTGTCAGTTCTACGACGAAACCCCTGATTCCGGAGAAAAAATCCAGTATTCGAAAGCAGAAAGCGGACGAAATTACTACGAAAAATACGACAACAAAACCAGACATCGACACAGCTTCTAATGAAGTAACAAATCTCAGAAGCAACACTACTGTCAATTCTGCGACAAAACCCCCGCCAGTTCCGGAGAGAATATCCAGTATTCGAAAGCAGGAATCAGGCAAAATTACTGCGAAAAATACGATGACAAAACCAAACGACACAGCTTCAAATGAAGTAACAAATCTCAGAAGCAACACTGCTGTCAACTCTACGACAAAGCCCCCGCCAGTTCCAGAGAAAAAATCCAGTATTCGAAAGCAGAAATCAGGCGAAATTACTGCAGAAAATACGAACACAAAGCCAAACAACGACAGAGTTTCAAATAAAGTAACAAATCTTGAAAGCAACACTACTGTCAGTTCTACGAAACCTCCGATTCCGGAGAAAAAATCCAGTATTCGAAAGCAGAAAGCGGACGAAATTACAGCGAATTATACGAACACAAAATCAGACAGTGACACAGCTGACAAATCTGAATCCTCACGCCAAAAAAGCTCGCCTTCAACCACCGACTTGTCGTCCCTTACTGTGGCCGAAGTTTGCGAACTTTTGACCAGCTTGAATATGGCATACTGTGTAAACACGTTTCGTGAGAAGAATATTGACGGGAAGGCGTTGATTAGTTCAGATGAAGCTACTTTATCTTCTTGGAATGTGACGAGCTTTCACGTGGTAAAACTGAAGAGTTATATTTCAGGTTGGAGACCAAAAGTTGAGAACAACAAATAGTTAGTTCATTGTCAAAAGTATAGCTAAGTAAGTATCTACCTAATATTTAACAGTTATTCTGCGAACTCATGTCGTATATGAGCTGATAGCGAGTTTCCTATCGGCCATGTACGACGAAAGTGAGCAGAATCACTGTTTTATTATATACACAAACTTTGTCGCCCTTTCGGTGCATTTTGGTGTGCTATTATCAACTAAAGCTTGGATTTCTATTTCACTTAACTCCCCGAATCTTTTAGCCATTTTGTTTACTTTCTCTACTAGAAAGATATGAGCTAATATCTGTCTATAGTAGCCAACCAATGAAATTGCAGCATACCTCATATCTGGCGCTTGTGTATATAATAAAATCTGATTTTGTCGAAAACGTCCTGTGGTTAACTGATATATTATAGAGGTTACTCAAAGACTTTCATAAACAAATAGCGAAGCACACATAACAAACACATCACATCAGACACGAATATTTTGCCGAAAGTCTCGAAAATATTTCGATGAAAGTTTTAACGTTCAAATCATTTTCTATATATGCATGCGTAGAACGGAAATGATTTTAAGGTTTTAGGGCAAATATTTAAAAACCTACCCTAGGGACACTCACCATATTACCTTCATATATTTTTTTGAATACTCAAAACACCCCTGATTGACTAGACTTCATTCGAAAACAATTATAACTGTCTTAACATTTATAACAACATGGCGACCTTTTCAGCAAGCAGGCACTTATGCGGGTTTTCCCTGATCCTATATATATACCAAGCCTCGCTTTAATGCAATATATTCTAAGCGAGACTAAGTGGTGAAGACAAAAAGTATATGGGAAAACCCGCAAAAGCGCTGTATGTCATGATTTCAGAACCCAAGTTTTTTTTAGAAAAAACTGAAGTAACATCTTTTATACTCTTTGTAGATAAAATAGATTTTATGTATAGTGTAGTATATAGCAGTATTTTAAATTCTAACTATTTTAATAAATTTGTATATTGAAATTATTGTAAAGGCATGTATGTGTGTAGAAAAGGCCTTTTGGAAACATGCAAACGTTTAATAACAATGAGAGGTTAAGACCTGGACCTGGAATCAAACATTAAATTATAATTTGTTTGTAAATATATCATTTCGGCTTTCTTCCCAATTTTTCTTGCAAATTTTACAATGTGTTATGATTATCAATACGAATTTATGGATTACCGTGAAAAAACATAATTAAATACATATAAAAATACAGAATAACTCTCGCTCAATGTTTACAATTTTTAGCACCACTATATGACACTTTCTCATCCCTTAGATATATTCCTACGGGGTAAAAAGGTTCATATACCTATCGACCGTTCGGCGTTCGATGTGTAAGGTTTGATGTTTTTAAAAGAACGAGGTTTTTTCAACAGAATTTTGCAAAAATACAACAAAGGAATAAATTGCATCTTGTGAAGATGACAGAGATTTGCAAATCAATTATCACGAAAAACGTTTTTGAAAAAAATTTCACGCACGCATGCCTGTATTCATTCATATCGATTGTCCTCATTTGTAAACCCACTGAAATCTAATTGTACTGGAAATTTCTGAAGTTGCGGGGGACTTTGAGACAGACAAATTGTGTATACTTATATGCAGAACTATTTCAAACAACTTGCAGACGCGACGTCGCACTTCAGGTGCGATGGAGTCATACAAATCGATCGCTTCTCTATCATGGCACGACATAGCATGTCCGTTGAGTGAAGTTTTTAGTAAATACAAAGTTCCGAACTTGGTTCGCATCGAGGAAGGATACTACGGAAATAGCAATGCGTGCAGTTTTGAAGCCGGGCAAATTCTCATGCTTCACACAATACGTATGAGGCAGAGATTTCTAGGCATAGATTCCAACAATAGACGTATAGCGATCCCAGCGGAATGCGAATCTAGTCTCTTAGTTTATCCTTTCCAGAAGTACTGCAAATACGATCCAGTATACGTCTGTGACATGCCACGATTTTATCCAGACGTTAAATACTTCCGCGTTACAGAAAATGAGCAGAACGAAGGAGTCGAGCGGCACTTCAAGCTTGGATCAACAGCGAAAATCGAATACATCGACACAGAGAATCTCCTGGTGAAATTCGAAGATGTGAGGGAGCCACTACCGTTCAATTGTCGTATAAAGTTTGAAGCATTGCTGGACTATCGCGTGTTTACATTGGAAAGTGCTGTCAGAGAATTTGGCTTGCCAATAAAGGTATAAGTAGCGTTATAGGGATGTTTATTAAAAATTAAAAAATAATGACAAATTATTCTAATGAAATCAACGATTGCATAGATGCATATAGGGTAATTAAGGGTTGCATTCTGTTCATGATTTGTTTATTCTGACATACGTGCATGCATGTAAAAAACGCGACAGAGGAAAGAAGCCCTAAAGGCCGGCGCACACTAGAGCTATGTGCTTAGCAAAACGTCATTTGCGGCCATTGGCGTAAGCCAGTTGCTCTAGTGTGCGGCGACTTTTCCGGCGACTTTTGGCACGAATGACCAAAGTCGCCGGAAAAGTCACCCGCACACGAGAGCAAATGGCTTACGCCAATGGCCACGAATGACTTTTTGTTAAGCACATAGCTCTGGTGTGCGCCAACCTCAAGGATCACTTAAAAGTATGACAAACCTATCTTAAGTCAGTATCAAAAGTCAGTGTCACTCCAAAATTGAGTGACAGCTATATTAATACCTAATACTATACAAAAAACTGTATTATTAATATTATTTACTGCGTAATATCGTGAACTACTGCGGGCATGCAGTAGCTGACGTATAATACTTTATATAAAATAAGTTCACTTATATTTTTACTTGTTACTGCAGTTTCTGGCGTATGGTTTCCCCTCGGTCGCTTTTAATGAATATAGGCTACTTTTAAATGATCGAGAAGGCGATTTTATTTACCACATCTGCATGGGGACGGTTGTTCGAAAGGCGTTTAGCCTAAACGGTGGATAAGTTCAAAATGGAAAACAAAATCATCTATTTATTGAACAACTCAGCTGAAATATTTCGATGTAAATAGTTTAATTGTCAATGGAAGTACATATTAAATGCGTAAGATGCAGGTTCAGTCATTCACCAGATCTATTTAGGCCCAAGTTTACACTATCCAAGTTCTTCGCAGTTGAAAATTTGCATTTGCAAATCTTAAGTTCTAAACTGATGTTTTGCAGCGAGTATCGATGAAAACTCACCGTTTTCGTTCCCTTGATGCTTGAACATTTCTAGCAAATACTTTGAAACCTAGGTCTAGGAATTGCATGCCTATAAACCTAAACTAAACTAACTTTATCTATACTGCATGGATAGCCCTATCAGTTCTAAACTGTTCTTCCTAAAGGTCCAGTAAGGATCGTCTCTTATTGATTCAGTGTTACTACAGGAGGAAACCTAAACTAAACTAACTTTATTTATACTGGATAGTTCTATCAGTTCTATAAACTGTTCTTCCTATAGAGGTCTAGCAAGGATCATCTCTCATTGATCCAGTGTTACTACAGGAGGGCATACAAGCACACATGCTCTCAATGATAGCCCTATATTGCAGCTTATATAGATTTGCACAGATTTTAAGGCGCGTTTATTCACTTGAAATTTTAAATGTGTTTTCTTAGATGTAATTTTCACCGGGGTCTATAAATCACTAAGCTAAACCTATTTATAGACGGCTATTTCGTTTGCTAGTTGTAAACAGATAAAAAAAGATCGTAATTATAATATTTGGCTGATTTATTCAGTACTTAGAACCCCGATATGACGTCAGCACATAAAGCAAAGATAACACAGCGCTTGAACAGTGCTTGAACGGCGCTTGAACGGTGCTATAAGACGCATTCTATCGCATTATCAAGATAATTGAGCACTTGAGATATCACAGTTCCGGTGTTACGTTATCTTTGTTCAATTAAATTCTTCGTCGCGTTCACGTATTTTTTAAAGATACAAATTCCGTCGTATCACCAAACGTGTGAATCATCATTTTCTGTAGATTGCTGGAGAATGCATGCTTGTCGAGCGAAAGTATACAAAAGTATACATAAAAAAACGATGGATATTCATTGAGTTGAATATTGCGATATTATTCTCTTGTTTAATCACAAATTGCGCGTGAAATACCTAACATTTTATCCGTGCAATCCTATATGAACTTTGACAATAACATAAAAAGGCTGGTTTTGGCTAAAACTAAATGCATACAGCCAAAACAGGTAGCCTTCGCCAAGACAGACGGGCATGTTTTCCTTGACAAGTTTTCTTGACCAATTCACTTGCTCGTGTGAGTGACGAATACGTTTTCGTTGACGAGTCTTCCTTGCAAAGTTTTATTTGCTCCTGCATGTGTACGCGAAAAATTTGACAATTTTTTCTTGAAAAGTTTTGCGATAATGTGAGTATATTTTACGATAACATGAGCCATGATGAGTATAAAATGAGTATATTATTATATATATTTCTCCTTGTTGTAAAGCTGGCATGACTAGACTTGCATGACTAAAACTTGGAGGTCTGTACGGGGCTTTAGTGTTACTGATGGTTCAAATATTACAGCTATTGGTAATAATCTGGTGATCATGATATGAAATGGCGGGAAAGGAGTAGGAGTAGTTGTCGACAGGATTTCTGGATTGTGGGGAATGTTCCCAGAGACACTGAATAATTCACAGCTAATCACTTCGCTTTGTTAAAAATATTTATAAATATAATAATATACATGAGGTTTTCTTCTATGAGCTGCTCACTCCGTTGTTCAAAAGCACCTGTTATTGTTTTATTCCATAAATTAACATAATCAACTATAATGTCAATCCCAGTTCTCGCGCTGTCTCACAGTTTCTAACATCGATTGAAGCAACTTAATATCTCTTGAAATATACTTTATTTCGGTTTCAAATTTATGTTAGAGCTACAGTTCTTATAACTAAACATAATCATAAAATTTCGACTTGTTTTATAAAGAATAACAAAAGATATAATTGATTAAATACTGCAGAATGAATTTCTATTTCGCGACAACCCTTCTGAGCGCTTATTGGTTAAAATATGGGCGCGAGATCACCTGCATGGAAAGTGAAATGTGTTTATTTGCCAACAGTTATTAGGCTTTATTTATTCGGCTTTTTTTGACACAATTTCTGTTCTGTAGGTTTGCTTCTTGTCAAAAGAGACTAACGTAGAAGGTCCAATAAATGAATATGAAAAATGGGCATCAAACCTCGGCAAGGTGACTATTTGCCAAAAGTCACAATATGATGTTCAAGTGCTTGCCACAGACCTAGACGGGGACGATACAGCATTTTCTGAATCGTCAATAAAATGCTCAGTGATATCAAAAGATTGCCAGCTAAGTGTTTTTGTTCCTAAAAAATTTCTTGATAAAGATCCAGTTTACATAAGGATGATGTATGATTTGAACAAGAAATTTTTTGATAAATACGATGTCAAGACGTCGTATAACGTCAATAAATGTCAGTATCTGGACGGACCCGCCGGGAATGCCCGACCAGAAGTAACTAGTTTTGTTTTGGAGGAAAAGGCGACTGATGAAAGCGAGTCAAACATATACGATAACGACGTAACTAATCAAGGAACAGTAGTCACTGGGCAATACTGTGAGTTCCAAGCCCCGTCCGAGCAGTGCAATTATTTATTCATAGGAGATGACCACGGAACTGACAATGTGTATAGCGGCGTCAGTGATAATTACGAACTCTTGACTTTAGACCAGAGCCAAGGGAGAAATGTACCCTTGAGTCCCGTGACGATCCCCTCCAATCTCCCAACTACCAACAGCGGCCTTCGAGGAAAAGCGCGATCAATGGACAACATGCTTTCGGAAGCTGACAAACAAAACAGCGAAAAGACAAAGCCTTCTACATTAATCAGGGGGCTTGATGTCTGTGGAGAAAAAATAGCGAGAAAAAATAATTTTTCATCAGCTCTTTCCAGGTTATTTTTAAAACGAGGCAGTGATGTCTCTGCAGCCACTAACGATTTGGGATCCAACACTGAGATGCCAGGTGAGACTTCTAGGATTAAGAACGATGCAGGAATTCATTCACAGAGGATGATTCGTTCATCAAATCGGTCGGCAGTGCATCTGAGACCTGTTCGCGATGACGGGTTTGAAACACATGACAAAAGTAAATTGAGAAAGGCTTTTAGTCTCGATTCATTGGGCGAGCCCTCCAGAGAAGTCACTGATCACCCGGATAAAGAGGATCACGTTTATGAGACTGTCACACTTAGACGTTCTAGACCACCGCCTCCCATCCCATTCGAACCACTGGCCGACAAACGAAAGCCGAACGCTGGCAGAATTTCTGCTGAAAATACGACAACAAAACCAGACAACGATACAGGCTGGATTAAAAAAACAAATCTCAAAGCCAACAGTGCAAACTATCAAAATTTACCTGAGGAAAGAAACCTGGTAAAGGCTATTAGTTTCCATTCGAATTCACTCAGCGAGCCTTGCCGAGAAGTCACTGATCGTCCGGATGAGGACGATCACCTTTACGATATTGTTAGTCCTAAATGTTATAAAATACCACCTTCTATCCCAGACAAACCACTGTTCTTTCAAAAGTTGAAAGCTGGCGAAATTTCTGCTGAAAATACGACAAGAAAACCAGACAACGATACAGCTTCGATTAAAAAAACAAATCTCAAAGCCAACACTGCAAACTATCAAAATTTACCTGAGAAAAGTAACCCGCGAAAGGCTATTAGTTTCCATTCGAATTCACTCAGCGAGCCTTGCCGAGAAGTCACTGATCGTCCGAATGAGAACGACCCCGTTTACGATATTGTTAGTCCTAAATGTTATAAAATACCACCTTCCATCCCAGACAAACCACTGTTCCGTCAAAAGTTGAAAACTGGCGAAATTTCTACTGAAAATACGACAGCAAAACCAGACAACGATACAGCTTTGATTAAAAAAACAAATCTCGGAGCCAACAGTGCGAACTATCAAAATTTACCTGAGGAAAGTAACACGCGAAAGGCTATTAGTTTCCATTCGAATTCACTCAGCGAGCCTTGCCGAGAAGTCACTGATCGTCCGAATGAGAACGATCCCGTTTACGATATTGTTAGTCCTAAAAGTTATAAAATACCACCTTCCATCCCAGACAAACCACTGTTCCGTCAAAAGTTGAAAACTGGTGAAATTTCTACTGAAAATACGACAGCAAAACCAGACAACGATACAGCTTTGATTAAAAAAACAAATCTCGGAGCCAACAGTGCGAACTATCAAAATTTACCTGAGGAAAGTAACCCGCGAAAGGCTATTAGTTTCCATTCGAATTCACTCAGCGAGCCTTGCCGAGAAGTCACTGATCGTCCGAATGAGAACGATTCCGTTTACGATATTGTTAGTCCTAAATGTGATAAAATACCACCTTCCATCCCAGACAAACCACTGTTCCGTCAAACGTTGAAAGCTGGCGAAATTTCTGCTGAAAATACGAAAACGAAACAAGACAACAACACAGCTTTGATTAAAAAAGCAAATCTCGAAGCCAACAGCGCAGGCCAACAAAATGACAGCATTGCGGGTCCTGTGAGAGAACATCATTTCTCGCAGGAGGCGGGAGATTTTATCCCTTGTGATCAGTCTCCAGGTCCCTGCCCTGGAAGCCCAACGTCAGCGCCGATACCCGAAGATCTGTTGTGCCTGAGTGAGACTGGAGTGGGAACACTCTTGAGAAGCCTAAACATGCAATGTTTTGTAAACAGGTTTCAAGAGGAACAGATTGACGGTAAATTGTTGGTGACTTTAGACGACACAGCTTTACTTTGTTTGGGTTTAAATGCATTTCATGTGGCGAAATTGAGGGGATTTATCGGCGGCTGGCGACCAAATATCAGTGAGAATGAAACATAGGTATTTCGTTGGTTACATTTACTTTATAGTATTTGTTTAGAATGGACGAAACAGGCTTAGTCAAAACTCAGACTCAGACTGGACAGAATCAAGGGCCCTATGGCCTAAGTGGGGGTTCTGTGCAGAATATACTGCACTAGAATTAGGTTAACGGGGTACCTAAGAACATTCGCCTATAATATAGCTATCACAAGGGGGCTCTTTTAATATTTTGACCTGGGGACCCAAGATGTGGTGTTATGCCACTGCTAAACGTTAATATAATACATTATAATTTAACATTTATAGTACGCGCGTGCTAATTGGTCAAGAAGCGTGTTTCTATTTAACAATTAGACAACGAAGACGAGTTGTCTAATTGTTTTAGTATACACCCTGTACCTAGATATGTTAATTTCGAGAAAATAATCGAAACACCGCAATTACACCGAAAAATAATTTAACTAATGTAATTTTATACGGTCGCGCGAGCGAATTTTCCCCAAACGTTCACCATCACGAATAGTCAATGGTTGAGTAGCCAATCAGAATGTAGGATTTGTAATAGACAATAGTTGGGTGTATACTAAAATTGTATAGAAACACGGAAAATGTTTTCTATTTCTTAAATCGGATACATGCAGTTCGCTACATTTGGGTACAGCACAGTACAATGCGGTATAATTCTAGTGTATATCAACTCAAGACCCAGTAAGTCCGAGTTTTCTGTTTACTTCACGTCTTAGTATGCTATATTAATCACATAACGTTTAATATAGAGTCAATGATTCACGCGAGTTTTAACGTGACGCAGGACGCGTGTTTCAACCTCGAATTGCGTGCGTGGAAACATGTGAGATTACGGTTCGAAAAAGCGACCCGGTTGTATTTACATATTATTATGTATGTTGTTTTTCTCCATGGGAGGAAGTGTGATTCCTCTGTCTGCTTTCAATATCATTACGAATAATTTAGGAACTATAGGAGAGCTATATTATAATAACAACCTATCAAACTTGTAGTAGGAACGTTTATAATAACAACAATAAATCATAACAGTCATAATAGTTGGTTTTATAACAGGAGGTTTTATTCCCTTTGTCACTACGCAGTCTGTACGTCAAAATGGCGTTGCGCTCGCGTGAGATGGCGTCAGATCAAACAATATATACTGTCAGAACTAGCCTCACTTTTTACCGCCAGTTTTCGTTTTGGAGGAAAAAAATTCACGGGGACATAGCCACCGCCATCTTGGAAATACTCAATTTCAACATCATCCAACCTCTTTTGGTAAAATCAGCAGAAATAATACCTTACTTTCCCACCCCTCCCTGCCAGCATTAATTATAAGCTGGATGTTCATGTTTTGCTTTTCAAAACTTTTCAAATCATCACAGTAGGAGCCTTTAGAAATGTGGTCTTCTTTAGAAACCCTGCAGATTTAAAATCCTGGGTGGTGGGATTTTTTGGACATCATGTTTATGTTGTTAACGTGAATTATCTAGCTTTCTTACAGAACGAAGGGTTTAGTGGCTGGTAATTGCGATTTGCAATTTGCATGTGTTTTAAATGGACGCCAGAAATACGAACTTTCTTAATGCGCCCGTCCCTGAAAATCAGGTAACCCAACAAGACAACAATGTCACTGTTAAAGCCGTAATGGCGAAATTCGAAAATAATGGAATCTGGAATGAGAGTGTAACGTTGGAAGCAGCGAAAAAGACCCCAACAAAAAACACCATAGTAAAGTATTGCATTTCCGACGACAACTCTGCAATTCCCTGCTCTGAACAGCCGTCTTCTGTCGAGATACCCTCGGATCTTTCGTACCTGAGTGTGGCCGGGGTTGGTCGCCTCCTGGCAAGTGTAAATATGCCGGAATGTTGTATAGACAAGTTTCGTGAGGAACAGATCGACGGAGAGATATTGGTGACTTTAGACAAAGCAACTTTATCTTCATTGGATTTGAAAGCATTTCACGTGACAAAAATGATCAAACTTATCGAAGGTTGGCGCCCGAAGATTGTTTAAAGATAGTTATTCAACTAAACACATCAATTCAAACGTGATATTAGTTTGACATCGGTAAAACAAAGTGAAACTTTCGATCATAAACTTGGCTGACTTTTCGAAGCAAATTTTCAGCACATATTCAGTACGATTCCTCGTTATAGAAACACTGTTGTTTTCAAAGTTTTAAACTAACCCTCGATAGTGTTACTTAGGATTAAATTTAGGTAGAAATGTGTGTTAAATTTAGTCAAAAATACTTCCGCATTGCGAGTTGATTATCTCGTTGAAAAATATAGGTATATATATAGTTGCTATATTCAGTGCACTAACAGATCAGTGGTTAAGCCTTCATCAGAATAGGCAGTAAACCCACTGATTCGATAATACACTGGATAGAGTAACTATACAGATTTTCGTAGGAATAGCGGCTATGTCCAGTCTAATATCAGATCAGTGTTTGCCTTGGAAACAGTGCCCTCTATGTAAACTGAAATGATTACTCGGTCGCCATCTTTGAATCCGAATTTGGGCGCCAGTTCCATTCCTTTTTTATTGTTTATGTCTTCACGGTCGATCATCGCGCCGACAAAAACAATAGAGATTGGCACTGGTGCCATTCGGCTTCAATGACGGGGAGATAATCCAAAGAGACAACCTTCATCTATCGTTCCAGTCTTTATCGTTCACTAACAGAAACTCACCAAATCGGTGAGATTCTCACCTGAAGTTAGACGGGTTTTCTTCCGCATGCCAGTGGGAGTAAAAATAACACGGGGAATTAACCCCCCGGCCAGAATAACTATAGTTACTAGTTAATAATTGAAAATGAATTTCACTCTCAAACGATCTTACCTTCCCACGGATAAGGACAAAGTTCTTTTACACATCATCAAAAGCCTTGTCTCCTGTTCTTGGACAAAGTCGTGATCACTAAATGTAAGTTCAGAGAGTAGGAATTAACTACTGCGATATCCTTTCCTTTCCCCGCCAATCAACTAAGACGCGGTTGTATAATTTATGGCTAGCTGCTGCTGCGGGTGTTTCTACATGGAAAATGGCACAAAGTAATCTATTTTGATTTGCGTTGGAACTGACATGGGGAAAAAACTATCGTGGTTTGTGTCTGAACTACCTGAGAAAGATATCTCAAACGTGGTAGTCCAGTGTAGGCAGTATTCTACAATAAGCTGTCGCGGTTTGTGTCTGAACTATCTGAAAAAGATATCTCAAACCTGGCGGTCCAGTCTAAGTAATATTCTACAATATGCTGTCGTGGTTTGTGTCTGAACTACCTGGAAAGATATCTCAGAGTGGTGGGCCATTATGTAGCTAGCATTTCAAATTTTACTGCAACATACTGTTTTTATTACAGACTGTGCATAAAAACTACAAAGAATTCTGATTGTGCATAAAAAGCACAAAGAATCATCACCATAGTAATGGCAAAGTGCCCCCGCTATTTCAGTTTTCGATCAAAATATAATACAAACATTATAAACCTTTATCGTCAACCATAATTAAATAAAACATTCATAATTAACATTCCTATATTCCTCACGGCATTTGTTATGCAATATAAGAAGCAATATTAGTTTTGTATGATCATAACTGCCTTAAAATTCGTGCGTGCAATAAACGTTGGCTGTTTAATGGCTGATATCTGATATTTTTCAGGCAGTTCAGACAAACTATGTCATGACTTTATGCAGCCACAGTCTTATAGGATATGGTTCAACGAGGCCGAAGAATTAGCAAACAGTATAACAAGCAGGAAGTCACAGGGCTATTCTGTATTATATATTTGTTTTAAAGGTCTGTCTCGCAGCTGAAAGTATGTCTGCAAACATAGAAGATATAGTAAACACTACAGTTGCGATACTGTGTTGTAATCAACGAGAATTGGCTGCAGACGGACTGGATAAAACCGACGCAGCAAGGAACGAAGAGTACCGACAAATCATCGTTCGAGAAATCGATCAGATTAGATCGAAGCTTGAGGATACTCGACCAGAGATCTATTCTTCTGCCTGAGTTTTTTCAAGGAAGGAATATCCAGATTGTACAGTTCGCTTGAAACATCAAACGAACAAGCAGACCAACCACCACCAACGGCCTCGAAAGCCTTCGAACAAAATGAATTTGACGTCGAAGATGCAACACCAGGAACAGACAACCAGATGCCAGTCACGCATGATATGACTAAACCTGCATCTGAGATTTCTAAACTTGTCGAAAACATACAAATCGATTCAAAAAAGCATTTCAGATTGGCTGTGAAAGCTTTAAAAGAAGCAAGTAAACTTGCAAAGGAAGCGTTTCGCAACATGTCGCTCAGCACAACCGAAAGAATTGTAGCCAGCAAACTTCGCATCGCTAGCAGAATACTTGTTTGTTTACATGAGCCAACGGCAGCCGTCCAGGACTGTTTTAACTACCTGAAAGAGCTGCATGACCTGCCTGGAGTGCAAACGATGTTTTCTACGGCGCTAGAATTTCGTAATGGGATTACATCTCGCTTGCGAGGTAGTTTTTCACGCAAGAAAACCAATCTGAAGACGGAATCGATACAAGCTTTGAACGAACTACTTCTAGACTTTATCATGAAGTTCACAGACTTGAAGATTGGTCTTCTAAGCTGGCCCACATCACAGTGGCAAAACATTTTACCACCCACTGTTGGACAACCGGAGTTTGAAGCGAAGAATTGAAGAGAAAGAAACACAAGTGCCTTGGTTATGGAAGTTCGAAACGACACCTTACTGGTATGATTTTGCGCTGACCAGCAAAAGGGAGATCTTATCGACAAACGAGAAACTGGACGGTCTCGAGATTATGAGAAGAGACAGCGAGAGCAAGTTGTTCTGTACCATTCCCCCGGGAATCGCCGGTAACAATATACGTTGTATTGCAATTGACGAAGATGACAACGTTTTCATTCTCATGGAAATTCCTTCCCACAACAAAATCTGCCCGCCGCGATACACGTTATTAACTTTTGATGTTGACGGCAATGAAACGGCGGAGAAACGTCTCGATTTGATCGAGAAACAGCTGGTGAATCCACAAATGAGCCTCGCTAAAGATGGCGTGTTGGTTATCTTCTGCAAATGCGAAGGAACTGTGTACGTTTGTGATAGCACAAATGCAACGGATGATTACAAATTCCTTATTCCTTTCAAGAAGGAAAGCCCTGACGGAATGTACGACGAGTTTAGCTTGACCGTATCCGATACAAACGAAATCATTTTCACATTTTTGAAAGATATCAAGCAAAAGGTCTTCATGCTTTTCATAACAATGGACGGCACTTTGAAACGTACGCTTGAGGTACCTCGAAAAATAAACCGTGGAACGTTTTCGAAATTGAGCGTCGCCTTCAACCACGTCAACGAGACCATTCTGGTAAGCTTGTGTTGTGGAAATTCGGATAAAAACGACATGACAGTAGTTATGACTCTCACCAAAACTGGCGAATTTCTTCACGAGTTTGAGATCCTGGGATGGTATCCGCTTCTGATTTCACATCCAAAAGGGAATATCGCGTTAGTGAGTCGCGAGGAGGCATTGATGTTGCAGGTGTATTGCAAACGCACAGCCGCTGGACATACACTGAAGTAGGCAGTCCAGATAAAGACACTATGAACACGCACTTCGCACTGTATGAGTTTCGAGAAACATCCCAACATTCCAATGCCGAAACGTTTTTTTCATTAGCTATTTCAAAACGTGAGTTTTATCCACGTTTTAATAATACGAAAAGTTTTACCCATTTTCAAGTGCATGACTTTATTTATGTAGAATTATTTGTTGAGTAAGCTATAGGCTAATTTACGCTAGAGTTGTTCCTTTAATGTTTGAATTTATTAAAAAATCGTATGAGAATATTCAAACTCATTTAGTTGAAGATGGTTTTTATTTTACCTCTGTGCATGTTAAGAAAGTTCACGAATGTAAATTATGTAAAACCTGTTTGCGAAATGCATGATATCGTGCAGTTTGTGAATTTTTTTTTCAAAACTACAAAATTTTAAGTTCGAATACCCCTCCTAGAACCGTTTGATTGAAATGTGTAGATTTGACTAGTTCCGCTACCACAACCTTCGAGGGAACATTAACCAATCAAAAGCGATCAGTCTATCAGACTAACCAATCACAAGCGCTTTGCAAGAACGCATGCAATCAAATGCGATAGATCTATCAGACTAACCAATCACAAGCGCTTTGAGAGAACACAAACCAATCAAATGGGATAGGTCTATCAGACTAACCAATCACAAGCGCTTCGAAAGAACACAAACCAATCAAATGCGATAGGTCTATCAGACAAACCAATCACAAGTTCAATTAATTAGCGAGAAGTAGCGGTACTGGAAGTCAAATCTAAACCTTGCTAATGTTGGATCGGATTCTGTGCACCGCAGGCAGACATGTGTTGTGAACCAGACCCTTGGGGCGGTGGGATTTATGCACCCCCCTGCTTTACTGGGTTCAATGGTGATAATTGCATACATAGAAGTGTATGAATATAGTTTACACTTTGGTGTGCAATGCAAAACACACACTACGCTTGAAACTCACCTCACTTCAGGATTTTGAACCAACGAAACGTGCACAGGTCTAGCAGATTGCAGCAATCTTCGAACTTCACGTATTCTGTGGTCGATACTGAACCGTAGTTTGGTTGCCTGGAAATGATAATCAAACATAAAACGATAAAAATATTAAACATGCCTCGAAGAGGGATAATTAAGATGCCAATCGCTGCAAACCATGCAAGGATGAGTACTTTTCTTAATTTTTCACATTCTAGTCCAATTCAATAAACATTTTTGGTTTCAAGATGTTAAGATTATGTTATATGTTGAATTTTTTACATTGACGGCTGGTATTTGCTTTTTCTACATACCTCGCACTCAAAATTCATGCCATCGTCAATTTCTCCGCCTTCAGGAGCAGCTTTCTGGATTTGATGAAAATGATTAGGCAGTTTGCATCAAGAAACGAAGCATAATTTTCAAACTGAACTATTCCTTGTTTATATATATGACGTTCATTATCTGCCCTTAGCCGCCACCTTGTTCGACCCTACAAAGTTTCGTTCTTTCAGGAAATTCATACGAAAAGATAAATTCATAAATAAACTCAGTTCTTTCTATTTCAAAGTAATTCAACTCAATTTGCCCAGAATAAAACAAGATGGCGGCTAAATTCTGACGGAATATGACGTCATTTGAAAAGAAGAAAACTCGAAAAAGTATATATTACGGTGAAACACAATATGTTAAAACTTGGTTTTCACCCGAGTAGTTTCTTGGTTTTTAATCGCCATAAATAACCTATTTAACATACATACCGGTTGACAGCAATTGTAGAAATCACTATCGTGTTTCCTTGCTTGAGCGGCCAATTCCTCTCGACCTAAGTGATATATTTGGATGAAATTTCACACTGCAAGTAAATGCGCACTGAAGTTAGAGCGCCTAAAAAACTGAATTAACAAAATGACAACCTTGTCTCACATTGATTTACAAGCTTAAGTTATCGTAAAATCGAAATACGAATTGTTTGCAGTCAATCTCTCGAAATTTTCCCTTCCAAGTCGTCAAGAATGCCCGATTATAAAGAGGGACTCACCG
The DNA here is from genome assembly GCF_004324835.1 of Dendronephthya gigantea. Classification (NCBI taxonomy): domain Eukaryota; kingdom Metazoa; phylum Cnidaria; class Anthozoa; order Malacalcyonacea; family Nephtheidae; genus Dendronephthya; species Dendronephthya gigantea. The sequence continues at coordinate 476,314 of NW_021163120.1, forward strand.
ATTAACGTGTAGCTTTCTTCTGGTAAATGAAACGAAGGATTATTACGACATTGATAAATCGCTTCTCTCAACGGGACACTCACACCAAACGGTAGCGCTTCCAAGTCATCTTTTGTAAAACCTTATAAAACCAACAAACCGAGAATTACATTCATTTCAATAAATACAAGCGTAGAACTATTTGTGGAGCGTAGGGTTTACCTGTTTTTGCCATAAAAAGCACCATTCTGTCGACTGGTGTGCGACACCTACAGAAAAGTGCAACAGAAGAACTCCCATCAGACGGGGTTTATTATGAAGACATTTTCCAGTCTGCACTCGCAGAAATGGGTTTATTATGTTTATACTCACTGACAGGATGATGTTATTTTCACATTTCAATACCTCAAAATCATTTAACGCTTCATTATTCATAAGCGGAATAGTTTTTATAATAGTATATTTATAATAGTATATATATTTAGTTTATAATAGTTTATATAAGTTTATTTACCTCGTGTATTCCTCACTGTTAATGTCGAATTGAGAGTTTTGGCCTAAAAAGATATATCGAGTTTTAATATAACAGATATCATGGTACGATCTCGACACAGCAGAAACGGAACCATACCTAAATTTAGTGGAATCTTGTTCAATAGGTCTTCGGGATTTTCATTGTATGTTCCATCCTTTCGAGAGATGCACAAAGAATACATCTAGAATAAACAAACAGTTTTGTCAACCAAAGTTTAACCCGTGCTTGAGTGATCAAAATCGTCGACCGTGTATGCATCTTGTCGTCTTCAAACTTCTCGGGGAGCCGAAGCGCGAGCGTTCGGAGAGCCGAAGTGCCAGCGTGCGTGCAAGCTTAGAATGTCACGAAACTGCCCCTCGCGTTTTAAAACGCTAATTTGTTCTTTAGAATAAAACGAAGTAACAATTAAGTACTGTGGAACATTCCAGAATGTAACAAAAAAATTCTAAATTGTGGCAAAGGTAATTGTTGCAAAAAATGTTGCAAGCGTGGGAAAAACACAATTAGAACCTTTCGCGTGCGAAAAGAATGTTTTTCGTCGGAAAAGAACTTTTGCTTTGGAAAAGAACGTTTTTATAGTTGGTGAACTTCAATTCAGTACGTTTGCATCTGATGAAAGTGTCCATACCATAATTATTTTGTATATTTGCTGACACACGCTCGGTATTATAGGAAATTTCTTGACCTAAAATGAGAATTGGAAACGTGTAGAAAATTATGACTATCGGGGCTTTAGTCTACGATCAGTCGTTAATGGTGTCATAGTAAGGATTTTTACTTGTCTAAATTAGTGTGTTTATTGGTGTATTCAGGGTAACCCAGAATGCTTTATAATGCAATGTTGTTTTTGCAGCCCCATCTTACATTACCTGATTTCCCTTTAAACATTCAATTAACCAGTGGTAAATATTTGGCGGGTCTTGCGTTATAAAAACTGGTGAGGACATTTGACCATTGGGGGGTTGTTCTGAAATTTGAAAGTTAAAGAAACGATATAATTTTTTTGCACCCAGTTACCAACCTAGTGGGTGAAGAAAAGATTGCTGCTACACGAGAAAACTTTATACATACTGAACAGCTCTATGTGTGTTACTACAAGAAGAAACATAAACTAAACTAATTTTAATCATACTGGATAGCTCTATCAGTTCAAGACTGTTCTTCCTAGAGGTCCAGTAATGACAATCTCTTATTGATCCAGTGTATTACAGGAGGAAACCAAACTAAACTTTATTCACATACTGAACAGCTCTATAATTTCTAAACTGTTCTTTCTAGAGGTTCCGAAAGGATTATCTCTTATTTATCCAGTGTTATTATACATCCAGTTCAAATGGACGAAACATTCTTGGTTCTTAATTCTTTTAGTAGAAAAACTAACCTGCGGGTTTTTGAGAAACGTTAGGTTCCATCGAGAACTGTGGGTATTCCTTCTTGTAATAATCCACATATTGCCCCCAACCAATAGTCCTATGAAAATGTACATTTACATTTGATTTCACAAACTTTTAATGGGGCTACAGACAGTAAACAGCCTTGATAAATAACGACAAGAAATATAAACAAGGCCAGAAAAACATTAAATAAGTTTACCAGGTTAAGTCAAAAAGAAGTCGACCCAAAATCTTTGCAGAATGCCAAGTAAGGTTGCTCAGTTTGAGATCCTGAAAATAGATCAGATAGGTTGTACTGTCAGTTGAGGATTTCTCCCGAAGAAACACTGGATAAAGTAGAGATGATCCTTACTGGACCTTTGCGAAGAACAGTTTAGAACTGATATTCAGTATAAGTAAAGTTAGTTTAGTTTATGTTTCCTTCTGTAGTAACACTGGATCAATAAGAGATGATTCTTACTGGACGTCTAGGAAGAACAGTTTAAAACTGATAGAGCTATCCAGTATAAATAAAGTTAGTTTAGTTTAGGTTTCCTCCTGTAGTAACACTGGATCAATAAGAGATGATCCTTACTTGACCTCTGAAAAGAACAGTTTAGAACTGATAGAGCTATCCAGTTAATATATATAGTGACATATGCAGTTACCTCGTGAATCAGATGTAAAACAAACACAACACTTGGTATGTTTTGGAACAGCAAAGCATTACTATCCCAGGAACTTGATGACTCAGCACTTTCTGCTTGAGGCTCCTCGTCCCGGGTAGTTGATGGTAAAGAAAAACAAGCATTGCCAAGAAACTTGAAATCTTTAGAAGCACTTTTCAAAAGAAACTGCCACGCTTCCTGTGAAAGAGAGAGAACATAATTTGGTTTTGCTAATGAAGTACGAGTGTTCTTATTTAACATTCGTAACTTTTCCACTCGTTTACATCTATCAAAAGACGGAAATCGCAGCAATTAAAGATTACAAGTATATATAAACCGTGAATAATAAACAGCGTCTCACCTCTCCTACATCTGGGCTAGTCTTACATTTCTTTGCAGGAACACTTGCGAAAGACTACGTAAACAAAAACAAGGCATTATATATACAGTAGATTGTGTATACATGCGTCCCCGTAATATCTCATGCTCACCTCTTCAGTACCTTTGTACCCCAGTAATTTCCAAAGTGCTTCACAAAAGTTCCGCCATTCCTCATCCGGGGTATAGTTGCTATTTGATCCGTCATTGGTCAGGTGGTAGTATTTTAAATATAGTTTTGCGCCAATGTCGTCAGTTAATACTTGTCGTAGCCCAGTCAGACAGGAAGAAACTAAAACAACAAAAATATAAATGCATCAGTGAGAGACGATCCTTACTGAATTTATACGAAGAATGAATGGTCAAGAAACGATAGAGCTACCCAGTGTAAATAAAGTTAGTTTAGTTTAGGTTTCCTCCTGTAGTAACACTGGATCAATAAGAGATTATCCTTACTGGACTTCTAGGAAAAACGATTTAGAACTGATAGAGCTATCCATGCAGTATAAATAAAGTTAGTTTAGTTTAGTTTTCCTCCTGTAGTAACACTGGATCAATACGAGATGATCCTTACTGAACCTCTAGGAAGAACAGATTAGAACTGATAGAGCTATCTAGTATAAATCAAGTTAGTTTAGTTTAGGTTTCCTTCTGTAGTAACACTGGATCAAAAAGAGATGGTCCTTACTGGACCTCTAGGAAGAACAGATTAGAACTGATAGAACTATACAGTATAAATAAAGTTAGTTTAGTTTAGGTTTCCTCCTGTATAGTAACACTGGATCAATAAGAGATGATGCTTACTGAACCTCTAGGAAGAACAGATTAGAACTGATAGAGCTATCTAGTATAAATCAAGTTAGTTTAGTTTAGGTTTCCTTCTGTAGTAACACTGGATCAATAAGAGATGGCCTTACTGGACCTCTAGGAAGAACAGATTAGAACTGATAGAACTATACAGTATAAATAAAGTTAGTTTAGTTTAGGTTTCCTCCTGTATAGTAACACTGGATCAATAAGAGATGGTCTTTACTGGACCTCTAGGAAGAACAGTTTAGAACTGATAGAACTATCCAGTATAAATAAAGTTAGTTTAGTTTAGGTTTCCTCCTGTAGTAACACTGGATCAATAAGAGATGATCCTTACTGGACCTCTGGGAAGAACAATAGGAACTAATGGAGGTATGCAGTATATTGCACATTATATTGAAATATAATTACACAATCCTCGCATATTCATACCTGTACTGTCTCGAGCCAGTGGTGGCAAGGTCATGCGATACATCTCGTCATTACGGAGTTGCTAACGAATGCAAAGGAACATTTGATCAATCATTCTTTACAAAACAAAAATATACTAACGACAGATTTTCTGCGATGGTAGGTATGTATAATATTCAGCTCCCATCACAGAGTAATACCTGGTATAATAGGACGTATAGGAATCTACTTACCAAAAGAACGGTACTTCCCGTCGTCTCCCTAAGACCTGAAACGTAGATCTCCTCTAAATGGCTTGATGCTGAAGTTATAAGATTGAAAACGGAATGAAACCACAGATTCTTAAGACATAAAAAAATCACACTTCTACGTTAATTTCTCCTGTTAATTTCGGTTGTTACCTCAAGGTTTAATCCCCACCATCAGATATACTAACCAAGAGTGGTATGTCAAAAACCTAGCATTGAGACACCCGGGAATATTTCTGATGCTTTGACGCGAAGGAAAAAAAATACCATACCTTTGAAAGCACTCGTAATGCTCGATCCTTGACTGGATGGTGCTTTTTGAACCGGCGAAACGAGCGTGACCTGTAAGATTTTTCGGATTCACTTCACATTCACGTGTTTATCATTGAGTCTTAAAGTCGTTTTGAAAATTACTCGCGACGTGTGAGTATCCAAGTGGAAGTTGTGTTAAAGCACACCTTGGAAGTTGTCAAAGTTCCGTGTCAAAGTTGACCACCAGGAGCCGTTGTTCAAAAGCCGGTTAGTTTAACCCAGAGTTAACTCAAATTTGCACATCAATTTTTTTAATTGCTCGTTTATGAAGTTGAACATGTTTTAATTTGCAAAGTCTTGAAACGAACAACGGTGCAGAAGCACATAAACCAAAACAGCGAAGTAAAATTTAATCCAGGGTTAGCGCTAACCCAGCTTTGAACAACCGACTCCAGGTGCTATTTGTAACACACCATACTCGCTTTTGCAATAGCTACATCTTCAAACAGTAAAAAGTATACGCACATAAAATTGTATTACATATAAAAAGTTAATATTATACCTCAGACGATATTGACATGATGGAATCGTCATTAAGATCTCCTAAACTATCTGTTCGTTTTTGCGCGATTTCATCCAGTCCAATCAGCTTAATTTCGCTGCCCTGAAAAACAACATAGCTAGGTACAGAATATTATTCTGATCGACGTCGTGATGTAATTGCCCGACAGGTTTTCTCCCAAGAATCTTTAGACACAGGCAAGTATTTTGTATTATTGCTAAAATGTTCAGACATGGGTTCTTTGGGAGAGTTGGTGTGCGAAAATTGATCATAGCAGCCATCATTCGCTTTGCTTTCATTGGCATAATTGCAAGTGCATGATGAAAATTAAACTTTATTTCATTTATAGTTATACAGCTTACCTTGTGTTTACCAGTGTACAAGACTAAACTATTCTCAGGAGTAAGAACGAGAATCATGTTGAGATCCTACAAAGATACAAACGAAAAAGATTGCTTGATCTTCAGCTTGTAAGCAAAATCTTCAGAACAGCATTGCTAGCATTCAACCGTTCAGCAATGTAAAAAATAAATGTTCTTAAAAATATAGTTAGATGCATTCAATATCATACTTGGATATTAACAGCATCAACGGCAGGAATATCAAACGTTTTTCCAAATAGGATTTGGTCTAATCTGTTTCCAACACTAAATTGTGTCAACCTAAGGATGTATTATAGTAACAGTTTTAAAGATATTGGCATATAGTTTTTTTAACAAAGTTATGGTAGTGTATTTTTACCTTAATTTTGAGATATGTGGAACAAGAAAGCAGATGTACTGAACGCCACAAACATCAGTCGTTGTGAAGGCTTTATTCGCTTGTGCCTTGTTGGAATGCCTGCGTGAATAGATAAACTCTTAACTGACAATATTTACCAACACAGGATGTAACAAGTTTTGATGATAGAGCTAACCAGCTAGTAAAACACTTGGTTAGTTATGGTTCCTCTCGTAGTAACACTGGATCAATAAGAGAAGGTACTTACTGGACCTTAAGGAAGAACAGTTCAGAACTGATAGAGCTATTCAGTGTAAATAAAGTTAGTTTAGTTTAGGTTTCCTCCTGTAGTAACACTGGATCAATAAGAGATGATACTTACTGGACCTCTAGGAAGAACAGTTTAGAACTGATAGAGCTATCCAGTATAAATAAAGTTAGCTTGTTTTAGGTTTTCTCCTGTAGGAACACTGGATCAACATGAGATGATCCTTAATCACTACACAGGCTAAGAGATGACACTCTAAACCATTTGTGAAAGATTTGAAAACTGACAAAGTTCTACAAAGTCTACCTCACAGTAGATGTTTCTTCCCAAACATGATCCAGGCATATCTCAGGCTCCAAGGGCTCTATGCAATGCCAGTAGGTATCCTCGTGAAAACTGTTCATTGTTGTCGCCGAGGACCTGAATATATCCGGAGACTGAAGAATCGATGGTGAATCGACTAAAAAGAAAGGAAATTGTTGGTGCTTCGGATATGGGATTTGTGAATTTCGGAGAAAACGCAATTCGACAGCACAGCTAGAAAGGGCATCTTAGGAAAAGTAAAACGACAAAGTTTGGTTGTGAATTAATATTAATAATACGGACGGGAATTATAACTTTCAGCTGAAAATTGCAATTTTCCCTGCCTGAAAGTGAAATATATTGTAGGCTACATATTTTCCAAAGTTTGCAGGGCCAAATTTTCGACATTTCACGACAATTTGAAACTAAACTTTGGAGTTTCGTTTATTCTGAAAGGCACTCGCCCAGCTGTGATGTTAAATTTTGTTCTTTCGGCTTAAATTAGAAATTTTCCCTTGAACAGTCTTAGGAATCACCGGGGGTGGGGGTGGGGGTAAGGGAACCCCTCTCCCCTAGGAAGGCCGCTGGCCTGGAAATACGGTCGTTCTCAAACATACCAAAACTGTGGGGAGCGGGGGATTGCAGCATCATTCTGGAGGAATGTAATCTGGAAACTTGGGGCGAGGAGACGATGTGAGGGGTGTGGGGGAATCGGTTTAAACCTTTTTCGGAGGGGGACGAGGTACGGACTTGCGAGAGGAACGAGGAGGGTGAGGCCGTCACAGAGAGACGGGAGTAGGCTGCAGGTTTCAATATGGGGGTCGGGTATGGAATTGTACGGGCGAAGGAGTCTGATAATTCACTGATTGTGCTGGGCTCTGGAAAATCCTGAAAAACGAAGAGTTTTCTTTACAACTGCTCTTAATTGTTTAAATAAAATAGATCAGCATGCAAGGAATACTACCGCAAAATAGGCAAGATATGGACTTTTGAAAGATATTTAATAGCTCAAAACTCAGCATTGAAATAAAATAGCTCCTTCATACAAAAAATAATACAAAAAATGTTGACATGAACTTTGTCAGACTTTTATGTCAAACATGTTTCAATTGATAAATGTGTACCAGCACCAGCAGTAATGCCAAGAGTCTGTACCAAGCCTTTCTAGGTCATTTGATAAAAAAAAACAAAACCAGTGCACAAAGAAATAAAGAGTGTACCTCTTTCTTTGCATCCCGTACAAGCCAAAGAGAGTGCCCTCCGACGAAGGAATCGTACGTAAGAAGAAGTGGAGGATTGTTACAACTGAAGATAACATGCAGTGTTGATTCAGACATGTAGGAAGGTTTACCTGAAGATGCAAAAAAAACCCTTTTATCTGCATGCAGAACTACAAGGATTTGAAAAATGTTTGAAGCTTGAAATGACAGTAGCATCAATGCAAAGCTAAATTTACCTCCATATCGAATAACAACAGGTCTGGGCTCATCTAACGCACCCAGGAGGCTGAATAATGTTGGGATCTTTTTACTAAAAAGGAAATCAAAATGAAAAACCTTAAGTAAACTTTTAAATAGTAAAACCTTTGGGCTTTTGGGTTTTGAAGACAAAGTATGCTCAATACTTCAATTTATAAAATGCGATTATGATGACACTACAATTGCATAATAGGAACACATATGAACCTTTTCTGCTGTTCTGTGTCCGGCTGTGAAATGTTTCGTTCCAAAATTAAACCACCGGGAATTGACAGAATATTGCAAACCTAACAGTCAAAGCATTTACACATTTCACTATATGTATATTTACATAAAACAAATCCCTAAAGACAAAGGATTCTAACCAACAAACACGGCCAACTAACTTTAAAAGGCAAGGTACAAGATTCAACACTCCCATCTTCTGAAAATGCTTTGATCAAATCCTCCTCAACCACACATAGACTTCGTTTTCGAGCTAAGGGTATTGAAGTTATCGTAAAAAAATAGCATAAAAAATTACTAAATACAACATATGATACAACAGTTAAGGCATGTATATCTTGCCTGTTTGCCAACAAGTAAAAATATCAAGGGAGTTGGCTAGTGGAAAGCAGAGCCACTCAAAACACGAAATGTGCAAATAGCCATTAGTATACTAATGGGATGGGTCTATCTTGTCCATTTTTTGTTAGAATGAGACAAGTAAAAATCATACCATTATTGTTCGAATTACTGCCAGATTCTGGTTTTCCAAAAGTGCACCATACAACATTAGTTATTGGAGTATCCACCGTAAAAGACTTCTGTAAGACCTTAGATTCACCAGAGCCATGACTCCATATGGCTGTGCAACCACTTACATAGACCTGTCAAAACCATATGAACATAACTACAATGTGTGTAACTGCAAAATATTCAAGATTATTTTTCAAGTGATGTATAGATCTATATAGTGCACTATTCAGATCGACATATTTTTTAAGTACCTCATCTTCAATGTTGCCATCTTCACGTTTTGTCAGCTGCCAAAACTCCAGCTAAAGTAGAATAATGCAAACAGACTTGGACAAGAAAAGATCTGAGGTCAAGGGTTCAAACGGCCAGTATTTACACCTAGACAGACTGTTTAGTGTTTGGAGCTCTCGCAGTCTCGCCAAATAAATTACTATATTTAAACGCGAACAGATCGGCAGTTTTAACCAGTTTTTAAACACGGTTCACTATATATACATATGGGCTACAGATTGAGATAAGAAATAACGGTGCAGAAAACTTCATTTCAGAGGCCTCTGGAACTACACACGTGGAGAGCCTTAACTTGAAAGCACCATTTATTACCATCTATATTTGTACATTCCTACTTGAAAAAGCATCAAATTTTCTTTGCATAGTATAAAAAGATCAACACTAGACATGAACTACACAATGCGTACATCCGATCGGCAATAACTCACCAATTTTTTTGACTTGCCAATATTCTGCGTTGGAAATATTCCATCATGTTGTTCGATATTCGACACGCGCGGTCTTAATTTGGCTAGTTTTCTTCCGTGCGGCGAAAACTGGCGCAAATTTCTCACTTCAATCATTAAAAAGAAGTTTCAACTTCAATCCTTATCAACTTTTTTCTGCGATCGCTCTTTCATCAAGAATGAACTACTGCGAAAAGTACAAAATATTTCCTAAAACGAACAAAATTTTGTTACATTTTACTTTGTTGTTTTGGTTTCACAAATTCGCGGGATGAGCCTGTTTACACAGGACCGCTTTGCCTAAACTTCAAGTAAGTAAGGCATTTTCTGTTTATACCTTAGGGGCTAGTTGTATCCTAGTTAACTCAAGAAATACACGACTTTTATTGCTTATTGGCCAATTCTGTCCTTAACTACAGTTAAAAGTTCACTAGGAAAGAGTCCAAGACAATGTGCGTCATAAGATAAAACTTTCTGTAATTCAAATTTACAAATTTTCTTCATTATTCTTTCTTTATAATAACCTTAACTAAAGACCTTAAAACCTTATTAAACTAAAGCCTGTTTACACGATCTAAATTTGTCGGATTCAATTCACCTCTGATGGATGTTTTATAGTCTGTAGGCTTGGAATGTATATGAGCATCAAATCAACTAAAGACAATGCAGTACCACTACCACTATATCACTACCAGACAACATTCCATACATCAGAAGTTATTCGGATCCAACAAAATTGGATCGTGTAGACAGATCTTTACATCATCTACAAGCTATAAATAACGAAATACATGAGACCAATTTACTATCAACTGTGAAATTGACTAAGGTTTAAACAATTCCTGTCTTTAACAGAGTACAAACCAATCAATATCATACCATCCAAAACACTGATACTGCAGAAGTCCTGAATCAAGTTAGCGATTATTACTACGATTAGCCTAAGTATAGATTAGACTATAGATGTAAATCTCAATCCGTGTAATCCCGCTATTGATAAGGTGAAACAAAAATAGGAGGAATACAGACTAAATTTTGATTCAAGCAATGAAGAATGGAACCGAACACTACAGCTAAAAGAAAAAGCATTTTAGACTGAGTAAACACACTAAGCTTGGTTGAAAAATATAGCTGACTTTCGGCACAGAAATGGTTATTTATTACCGCCCGTAATTGCAGTTTGATTCATTCCAAGCTGGTCTATATATGTAGCTGTAGTGTTAGAATTCATTCAAAATTTCGCAGATAGCTTTAATCAATCATCACATGAGCAAATTTCTTTTTCAGGTTTTCTTCGATGTAAAAAAGCATTCAAACATTTGTCTAAATTCATTTACTATATCAAACTTTTTCATTGACAACTGCTTATAATTCAACGAAATTTTATTTTGTGAAGATAGCCGGGGTCTTGTTATTATTGGAATATTGGACTGCAATTTAATCAGTCACAAAGGAGTAAGAGACTATACGAACCGACTTAGAAAACTCAGCAGACAGACTCATACAACGGTCTTGGAAATCACCGAAAAACTAAGAAGTTTTCAATGCCACAGTAGGACTCTGCCAGTTGCTTGCCAAGAGGCGTCGGGTCTGAGAATGCCAGCAGTTCTTTTGCGACCACCCCACCAAACATGAAGTCATTCCTAAGATAATGAAAGAGTTGTTTATTATGAACCCAGTTCATTTACATTTGATTCGGCACGAGAAAAGTTTGACGTCTGAATTGAGCCTAAAAGTCGTCGAAATTCAATGGGCTAAAATATACTTTTGCCTGAAATTAATGGAGCAATCTGACTCGGTATACTGATTTAGTCTCAAAGATGGTGGGCTTTGGCAGCCAAGTTAACGCTCCAGTTTAGTTTCATTAGAGTTCAGCGCTACCAGCACTACTATCACCGTCGTCATACCTATATATGGTCATACCTGACACAGTCCAAGATCCTTGTGGCAATTTTTTTTCTTCTATATTGTTGTAGTACCCAGACCCTGCTTATACCACATTGAGCACGGACAGGAGCGGTGCTAAACACGAGAATAAAATGACGCCGCTTACACTTGCAATTTTTGCTTCAATTTTATGATGCGATTTTCCACTTTTAACAGTGGGAAAAAACGGATAAATGACTAATGTTCAAATAGATGCACTTTTACATCAAAGCACTCAGAAATATCCGGGTTTATTGCATCTATTAAGAGAATAATGTCGCACCCAAAATCTTGAAAGTGTAAACAAGACTTTAAAACGCTGGCTACCAGCGATACTTCTTTAGCAATCATGATATTATCAGTGAACTTAAACATTCCTAGATAATTACTCTCTACGTCTGTCTCAAACTTTCAAAAAACTACCAGAAAACTACTAAATTTGGCTTCAAAGATGGCGGCCAGGTTAGCGTTCCAGGTTTTAAATTATTACAGTTCACTGGATATGACGCCATTACCTGCAGCACCAGGCTCCTTGTTCTGTTACCTCAAACTTGTCCCCTTGTGTAGAACACGGCAAGAGAGGAAACGCCTGAAAATTTTCAACAAAAACATTTAATGTTTTCCCGCCAACTCCTTTGTTCACACAAAACTGACGCAAGGTAAAATACGGAAAATGGGTGAATTTCTACATCGATTTTTAGTTGCTGTAAGTTCGCCTTAATCCTGACCCTAGCCCCATCTTCTTTTGATGTAAAAACGTGAGTTATACCTCTTGAATAAGCACAGCGATCACACATCCAACAACCTTTTTGTCCGCAATAAATAAGTAGGTCTGTAAAATGATTGTAATAAATATTTTAAGCCTTTGACAAACACGGTTTCAACTTTAAAATGTAAACAAAATCAGAACGAGAATAGAATCCTGGGGCCAGTTGTATCAAGCCCGTTTAGCTTAAACGGTGGTTAAGTTCAAAATAAAAAGCAAGTCGATCGTTTTATTCAAGAAGAATACTAAATGTTTTTAAGCTTAATACAAAGATACTATTTACAACTACATATTCAGTGCATAATATTGAAGGTGACTCATTCAAGAGAGATGTAAGAGTGTTATTTTATTTTGACTTATCCACCGTTTAAGCTAAACGGGCTTGATAGAACCTGCCCCTGAATACTGCTTGCCCAATTGTACCTTGGAGTCATTCATCCTGAGTGAGGTCTCTGATGAAAAGCCGAGTTCGTCATCAACGACAGTCAAAACAGTAGCAACCTGATACAGTATAAAGAACATTGTTAATACAAGTGGTTCGTGGTAATTTGCCTTCTCTGAACATAAAATAATCTTGGAGAGTGGTTTAACTAAAGAAACAACACACTCTTCATTGATTTGTGCCGACAGAAAGTTGTACTAACTCATTGCAAAGCAACTGACCTTTTTTAAATGCGATTGTGGGTCCTGAGGTAAAATAACTATGACACGGCCGTCCTCGAAATGTTCAACAACACGTTCCGTCTTCCAGCCCTGAAAAAACATCACAAATTTAACACCGGGTAAGCGATTAGTGATGCACTAAAACATAAACTACACCCCATTAATTAACGAATTACACATCACAAATCAGTTTAACACTGTAAATTACACGCTATAAACTCCTCGCTATGAAAAACGCACGTCAAATTACACATCATAAAAGACACATCACAATAAATAACAAATTTCAAAAAGCCGGTACTTTAAAGCGAAGTCCAGAGACGATTTTATGATGAAATTTAACATGATAAGCCTCGTCTTCGGGCTGAGCGATCGTGTACACCATATTGCATGTGGGACAAGTTACGTGACCAAAGTTCTTTTGCCCAAGATCCTAAAAAGAGGTCAATATCCTCTCGTTTAAAAAGATTTAAGTTTGACCAGTAGTTTCGAACCCTATACCAGGCTCCTGACAAAAAAGGCAAGCATGCAAAGGCAAGCATGCATTAATTCAATGCATATGAAAAGACTTTACGATTTACGGTCCGAAAACAATCCTTAAAAAATCGTTACCAGAAACATTTGTTCTTTCTTGTTGGTCACTGGAGAATTTGATGGCGAAGTAATTTTCCTAAAACGAAATACATAAGGGTAAAAATTTATGTCTCCTGGAGATGATCCTTCCTGGACCTCTAGGAAGAACATTTTAGAACTGATAGAACTATCCAGTATAAATAAAGTTAGTTTAGTTTAGGTTTCCTCTTGTAGTAACACTGGATCAATAAGAGATGATCCTTCCTGGACCACTAGGAAGAACATTTTAAAACTGATAGAACTATCTAGTATAAAAAAGTTAGTTTAGTTTAGGTTTCCTCTTGTAGTAACACTGGATCAATAAGAGATGATCCATACTGGACCTCTAGGAAGAACAGTTTAGAACTGATAGAGCTATCCAGTATAAATAAAGTTAGTTTAGTTTAGGTTTCCTCCTGTAGTAACACTGGATCAATAAGAGATGATCCTTACTGTACCTCTAGGAAGAACAGTTTAGAACTGATAGAGCTATCCAGTATTGGAAATTGGAGATATTCGTCAGTTTTATCAATTGCCCACTGTTAAATAAGATATCACTTGCCTTCCTTTACCGTTTCGCCTCCCTTTCTTGTCAGAAATCGGCGACATATTGCTACTCTTCAAAGACACGCTAGAACCGCTCTTTCTGAGTGGCGTAAAGTACTTTGTAATGCTACTCTGAGACTCTGGTGAAACAGATTTACTCTTCAACGATCCAGAACATCCTGTGGATGAGCTGCTTGAACTAAACAACAAAGGACTCGACTCTACACTTGAACAACCAACTGTTTCTTGAGAAGACAGCTCGCCTAAGATCCTAAACGGCTCGTGAAAGCCCGAATCTTTCAGCCTTTCGTTCGCTGTGGATTTTCGTGACTTTTCTACGATAACAAAAGCGTCTAAAGATCCATTCTTCTTCCGAATTACTTGACGCTTCCTGCCCTCGGAGGAGTTTGTTTTAAAACTGTCTATGCTTTGGCAAGATGAACTTTGGGACACTAATATATCATTTTCAGTTTTTTTTGCTGTTCTGTACATCTTATTTTTATCATTTTTAAAACCAAAATCATCTTCCGACGGTGAATCAAACAATTTCATTTCCTCATTCAAAATATTATCATTTGTTTGCTGTGAACTTTTCGATTCTGTATCGTTTTGGCCATTTTCATCTAAGCTATTCTCACTTTGAGTTATTGAAATTGGGCTGCCAAATATACCATTTTCCGATTCTCCTCTGAAAACCTCATCATTTTCACCAGATGAATTGTTACCTTTTTCTACTGTTGAATCACTCTGACACTGAGAAACTGAACTTGCACATTCAAATATTTCATTATCAGACAGTTTCTCATCAACAAGGTCACCTAAAATATCACATTTACTTTCCTTGCATCTGTCAAAAATCCGTTTGTCTTTGACTTTATCGCCTGTTTGACTTTCTTCAAGTGTTATAGTATCACTTTGCCCACTCTTTGAACAAGTACTCAAATCATTTCCATCAACAACATTTAACTTTTCAATCTTTGAAAGATTTTCCTCCCCCTGTCCACCCAGCTTGTTTTTAACACCTGTCTCAGCACAGAATTGATTCTGGGTTGAGTCTTCTCCAGCTTCCTCAATATTCTTATTCAAGTCCAGTCTGATCTTTTTACAACAGTTAGTTTGCCCAATGCCCTCTCCACCCATTTCAGCCAAAGTTCGTTTTCCAGTCGGTAAATCTGTCACACCATTACTTTCCTTATTTCCAAGTTCTTTAAACTCTGAAACAGTTTTTCTTTTACACTTTTGTCTTTTTACACAAGTACTCATTTTAGACATTGGCAATTTATTTGTCTTTTTTCCCTTTAGTATTTGTGCAGGTTTATTTCTTCTTGTACTCCCACCAGTGGATTGATTTGGTGGATCTTTGGAATGTAATAGTAAAGGTCTTGTTTTTATACGATTGGGAAAGGTATTTAGTTTTGTTTGATTGTAGAATGTTGATGTTCTAATCCCAGTTTCGCCATTGCTTGACAGCACTGCAATTTTGCTCATCCTATATTAGAATGATATCAATTATAATAAACTGTAAACACTGGAAACAGAAATTAGGCCCACTGGAAACTACCCTTAGTTTATATATTATAGTTTTGTTGTATATACAAGACTTTTACCGGTACTCTACTTGATCATTCTTAAAAGTAATTTACACCAGCTTTGAGCAGCTTTTTAACCCAAGACAAACACTAGTCTGAGGCAATGCCACTAATTGACAGTACTCTTCTACTGTTGAGTAGATCATCTGGTATCTGTCTAACTTTTATATAGATGTAGTACATTGCAAGCCACTTAAGGACAATATGAAAAATCGTTAGGAGACGTGTAGATTCTGATGATGATTCCTTAAGTCCAAATCTTATACGACATAAATTGGTACGTATTTATGAGGAAAGTACACTTTAATACTAGAGATGTCTCATATTCAGTAACTTTAATAATTACAATTAATGCAGAAGGACGATGGAAAGTTATATCTATATACCTACCGAGATAATTTATAATCAACCTGAAATCCCTCCTTAACCGCAAAGTTTCAGATCGTTCGTTTAAGAGCTCAAATCTCTCGCTAGAAGCATTCGATTTACATTTATGCATTCATCGTATTTTGATAGAATATCAGACATGTTCCCAATACATGTTCCATTTCACGCACTTTGGAAACAACGATTTCGGGGGGCCTGTGTTCCAGCCACTGGGCTCTACTATAATTCTGGACGACCTGCCCTCAATCATAGATATGGTACGTAATAGTTCCATGCATCGTCCATGGAATGGGTAAGAAATACGAAAAATAATTGACTTACAACCGACTTACTTCAAACTGACTTACAAAGAATATTGCAGCATATTCACTAGTAAGAAATGTCACCAGTTGGTGCATCACTTTTTTATCGACAAAAATTCCCACAGTGAAATGCATTTCGATATTTTATTTGCACAAATACATATTTTTTGCTCTGTTTTTTAATTTCATAGCATATATTTTTAGCATATAAGCTTATACAATCTTCCAGCTAATTTGGCTGCGGTGGCCCCTTTTGAGAGGAGAGCCCTATATGTTGGACTGCTGTTGACCGATTTTCAATGATTCTCGGAAAATACGATTTACAACAAGCATTTTGCATCATCGTAGAGGATGTTGAACCATATTTTGTCTCGTTTAAACGGGTTATTTTTTAACCCCAAAAAAATGCTACCACCAAAATTAGTTTATACCTATACAAAAAATACTCCTAAGCATTCGCCATCACTTGGGTGTGAAAGAAATAAAAACTTATAATGGTTTTATGGTAATCTTTAGCCCAGGAGTTTTTCCCGCGCTTTTAGAATGGCAGTCTTTTTGGAAACTATATTAAAGATCTGAGATGAACCGCCACCTTTAGCATATTTTACGATACTGCCATCTATCTATCTAGAACACGAGACGTCGGATTCGCCTGCACGTTTTTCCTACACGTGACCACGAACTTTTCAAGCGGTAGCACGGAATATCTTCTCGTTAAACGCACGACACATTGTCCGCTTCGCTAGGACAGTGCAACTCCTGCGGCTGTGAAATACTTCTCGAGACATGCTAAAGCATCTGGTGGTAAACTGGATTTTATCATCGGTGTAACCTAGGAATGGTAAAGGCCCTGTTACACGGTGCAATTTTTCCAGCAACTTGCAATGCGATTCCTCTTTTGAGAGATGTAAATTTGGTAACTACCAAACTTTTGTCTTTATTACACTCCATGGCGTTTCTTACACTTACATATGAAGACTCTTCACTAATTTACACCTCTTAAAAGTAGAATTGGATTACAAGTTGCAAGAAAAATTGCACCGTGTAACATGGCCTTAAAGGTCGACTCCAATAAACATTGTTAAAGCTGCCCCTATAGGTTACTCAGAGCTTGCAGCTTTGAGATTACGGTTTGAAATCTACAGTACAAAACGAACTGATTAACATTTGAGAACTGCTGTCAGTTATTCCTTAAGAAACACAGACAAAACCTTACTTTTCCTGGGTGAGCAGTTGAGAGTTTATTTAAACATTGCGCAAGATAGATCTTTGCATCAGGAATTGTAGTTGAAAAAGGATCGTGATCTGTTGAGCCAGCAAAGGCCAGTTGACAGTAAGCTGCTTGATAACCTTAAAACAGAAGTTGAGGACATTTCACACTACTGAACTCTCTTTCGTAGCCTGGATGTTTTGTTCAACATTGACCAATCAAAACATACCAGGCGTGTCTTCTATTTCAATAAAGTGTTCGTCATCAGGCGTGGACGTGTCTTCAGGTAATTCAAACACCTTAAGGAGCGCAGTCAACAGAGGCGCCCTAGATGAAAACATGAAGATACTCGTGAGACTTGACGAGAAAGTCTGCGCTGTGACGTAGTCGTGTTCCTGATTGGTCAAGAAAACGCCAATCAGAAGCAAACACGTCAAAACGCATACTGGTTTGCCCGCGAAATATATGCTTAAAATATTTAAGAGAAGAGACAAAGTTTGAAACTCTACAACAACGTTTTGCAACAGAGATTTGCTTTCTCGGTAATCTGCTTACTGCAAGCAGCTAACAATTACACAGGTGGAAACACAACCCGTACTTCCCTATATGACTGGAACAACTATATTTCGAACGGTTACAAATCCAGCTTTGACGAATTATATCAGCATGGCTACAATTCACGTTATAATATAGCTACTAACCAGCAGTTATTATACTCCGACAACATGACCGGACATTGTGTTAAAATATTTGTAATGCCAACGGCACATATCTTTCGCTCTGTATTGCCAGAAACCTATAAACAACCACGCACAGGTTTTGAACAAAAACAATCACAAGAATAGCGACGACAAAGTTGAAAACAAATGTATATACTTACTTTCTGGACTTCAGCGATGAATAATTTTTCCAAAACCATCCCGAACAATCTAAAAGCGTTATTTAACAAAGTGAGAATCGTTTTTCGTAAACAATTTCAATCAGTGAAACTAATCCATTCCTTACTTTTTCTGCAGCGAATCAACGATTTCTGCCAATGTGGCAGCGCCATACTTGGTCGCGTATAAAGAGAGAAAAACCAACAAGCCTACAAGGTTTATCAAAGAAAAATATATTTCAATTCTTCAAGACGTTAAGGGTCAAATCAGTTTATATTATTAACATCAGTAATTTAACTCAGAATTACGAAACGAAATTCTGTAATCTGTATCTTTTTCCGCGCAAAACCTGAATATAATTTTTGCAAGAATATATTTTTTGCATTTAACAACATTTTCCAATGAATTTTGACATTTTACTTATTCAAAAACGCTCTTTCTGGCTGTGGTGTTAAATTTTAATCTTCTTCGCCTAGAAAAGCCTTACATGATCGAATTTTACCTTACCTTTTACATACTTAGTGGTCTTTGAACTGCTTAATCTTTGAAACAATAATATAAATATCTGTTGCATATGTCTCGCCAAAGCTGATCTGAGAGAAATAAAAATTGTACAAATCAAAGGGGCGACTAAGGAAAATTTCCCACCCACACAAGTTATGAAATCTTTTGAGTATTATTTAGTATATCGAGTATGTAAGTTTTGAAGCGTTATAAGCCAGTCATAATGAGGTGTATGTCCGTAATGACGTGTATAGCGGTTATGTTTAACGGTCTAAATTAGTTCTCCATGCAATATCAGAAAGAATAATAGGCCAAGGATAACTATTATCTCAATTGAAAACACTTTCCATTTCTACCGACAACTAGAAACGTATAGCATCTCTTTGGGCATCTCAAAAAAGTCACTCAAATTTACGCCGGCCGATTCAACATGGCCGCCAATGATCTCAATTAATGGTCCAGTTTTGTACAGATCAGTGGTTTTCGCCCAAGGACTTACTGATCCACGGTTTCCACCAAAGTGTTTAATATGTAAAATCCTTCATGGTCGTTTGTCTTGGAGGCAATCAGCTTTTGAAACACTCCTAACAATCCTCCCTGAAATCAAAGCCGAATGAAATTTGAAATGTGTTCGATCGTGGCATATAGAAGGTTTAATTTAGGTTTTCCCTTGTAGTAGCCATGGATGAACAAGGGAGAGGAAAGGGTCATATGAATGAGGTAGGAATAAAACATTAGCAATACCAGTCTGTGTTCATCTGTAACCATTCCTGGAGCTTTCTTGATATAGGCTTGAAGAAGTCGAACCATTGGAGGAATATTACCTGGTGGATACATAGTGAGTTAACATAGAAATTTGCGTAAAAAATACTTTCAATTAACAACTGCTGTTTCCTGGTGAAGAAGCTCGTGCAATCTCACCTTGTCTCTCCCAAGGGGCGGCTGAGAGTAAGAAAGGAAAGAGGCCCAAATGCGACGCTGGTACTTCATCTTTTCGAAGCTCCAGGAGAAGGGACAAGACTTGAAAGACATAGGGAAGAAACTCTGCAAAAAAGGTTTGAAAAACATTTACAACTGAAGGGAAATCGAAGGTTTAGTTTCCCCTGTAGTAACACTGGATCAATAGGAGATGATCCTTATTCGACGTCTGGGGAGGATTACGTTGCTTCCCACGATGATAACCATGAAAGGGAAATTTTAAAAGCCGAAGAAGATAGCATTATAAAGCAGATATTGCTCCTATGTACCTGTAACATCACGTTGAATAATTTCGGTAAATATTGGAAACAATCCATGTTCAAATTCTCCTAGTTTCTCACTGCTTGTCCCCGTGAATCTACAAAAAAAAATATGGATTAACCCAATATACTCAAGCAGTAACGACGTTGTGGCTTTAAGTACTACATGTAGTGTATATATAATTGCTATATCCAGTGCTTTAATAAATCAGTGGCTAATAACTTGACAGGTAGTATACTGTAGTGTACAGACAGTATACTCCAGGGCACTATAAGTATAGTCACTATATTCAGTGTTTTATCAGATCAGTGACTAGTAATAAGTGCATGATATACTGTACTAGAAATACAGGGCACGACGCACAAATTAAGATTCACTGTACAAAGGTCTATTATATACATACCGTATAGCGCATGAAAGTGATTCAAAGAGATAATGATTGAACTGTGGCCTGCTTGGACTCTAAGAAGTAGTGTATAGAAAAAATGCGAATTTGTTACCGTTAAACCTCGAATTGAGTCCAAACTCCGGATATCGAAATGAACTGCACAATATACTAACGCTAAAGTTACACTAAACTGCATGCTAAGCTATGCTATAATGTATAAAACTTCCTGACTGTACTAACGTTGAACCTTCGCCATGCTGAAGAATGATGTGTGCTCATTAAACACTGTGTATAAAGAGTAGAAACAATATCAGATCAGATCGATGAACCAAAGCGGCAACAGGCTATTCCACTCAATATCCGCACTCCCCTTTTCCGAAAAACTCTGAAATTCCTCTGGTATATCTAAACTAAAACCTGGAATTCCTTGGGGGTTAACTGAACTATAGCCCAGAGTTCCTTGTTGAAGGTTAGCTAAACTACTACACTTATAGAAAAAACTAAACTATGGACTGTAGTTCCCGAGGGTTAATTAAACTATGGCCAGTAATTCCTTGATGGTTAGCCAACCTATGGCGCGCAGGTAAACGCTAGGATTTCTACTGTTTTTCACTCCCTGTTGGATGGCCTTTTTAACTTTGGATATTTTTCCGTATGACGAACAAATCACACATGAATATACTCGAATAGTACCTTGCTGACAGCTGCTAACTTGGCGATAAGTTGACTGAGTAATTGTGTCATGTACGGGGACATATCATCTTGCATCATTGAAAATGTCCGCATTATTGCTGAAAAACATTTCATTTGACAGTGAGACATCGACCTCTATATGAATGGAATAAATTGATATAGCAGTAAATTGATATAGAAAAATAGCAGTCACACACCCTTCATCATATACTCGTTCAATTCAGACCCACGAAGTTCCAAAGCTTTGAATAAATTCAAAAGCAAGTCTTCCAACACTGGCTTCACCTCTGCTCGAGTGATTCTGTAACAAATTGACATACATGTGCTGTATATACTTTGGTCGACTCTTAATTCACACTCTTAACTTGCACAGGCTGCAATTTGTGTTCTTACAAAAATCCTGATGAAAACGAAAGTTTGCAGCAAGATTTCCAATATCAAAAATCTGCGGTGAATCATCACATATAATATACTTACGGTGCTCCTCCACCTGGATTTTTCAAAGTAAATATTCTTTCGATGGCGTAAGCGGCGTACGTGTGGACCACAACTGACTTTGCTTTTAAGTAGTTTATTAGATAAGGAAGACATCCGATTAATATCTCACGAGAGAGCTAGAATGGGATAGAAGAAAGGGAAATATATATATATATATAAGTTTTTAAGGGCAAACTAGACCTTAAAACATTCAACAAATCTTCCCAGATATCCAGTAAGGATCATCTCTTATTGATCCAGTGTTACTACCGGAGGAAACCTAAACTAAACTAACTTTATTTAAACTGGATAGCTCTATCAGTTCTAAACTGTTCTTCCTAGAGGTCCAGTAAGGATCATCTCTTATTGATCCAGTGTTACTACAGGAGGAAACCTAAACTAAACTAACTTTATTTAAACTGGATAGCTCTATCAGTTCTAAACTGTTCTTCCTAGAGGTCCAGTAAGGATCATCTCTTATTGATCCAGTGTTACTACAGGAGGAAACCTAAACTAAACTAACTTTATTTATACTGGATAGCTCTATCAGTTCTAAACTGTTCTTCCTAAAGGTCCAGTAAGGATCATCTCTTATTGATCCAGTGTTACTACAGGAGGAAACCTAAACTAAACTTATTTGTACTGGATAGCTCTATCAGTTCTAAACTGTTCTTCCTAGAGGTAAGGATATTATTCTAACTCTACTTTAATCTATTTTTCCGAGAGGTCCATGGGAATATACTTACCATATTTCTAAAGGCAGCTACGTATTTCAAAGAATCAGCTTTCAGCACAGGAGTCAAGTCGACTAAGGAGATTGAAGAAGAGTTTGAATACCCCGATAATGTGAAAATATCGTTAACCAGAGCATTTTGGGAAAAGCACAAAGCTGGCATGCTGCAGAAATAATCTGAGCCAAAAATACCTACTGTTAGGATTCTTGAGTTCAGGTAATATTTGATTGTTGAAGAAATCGGTTAAATTCACCAGTTCACTGGCCTGTGTAGCTCCGTGCTGAGGGAAAACAGTCCAAGATTAGCCTCAATATCAATCATTAGAAAGCGCCAAACACGAGTGATTAAGGTCCT
This sequence comes from Dendronephthya gigantea, assembly GCF_004324835.1. NCBI lineage: Eukaryota > Metazoa > Cnidaria > Anthozoa > Malacalcyonacea > Nephtheidae > Dendronephthya > Dendronephthya gigantea. The sequence continues at coordinate 499,042 of NW_021163120.1, forward strand.
GGTCTCTACGAAGACTTTAGTGCATTTACTTCAGGTATACGTGTTGAAACAATCACTGTAGTTTGGAGTTTTCTTTGGAGTGTCCCCCCCCATATTAACCAAGAACTAACATTGGGCCGTGTCCAGAGTGGATTTGCAGAAATCGGTTGTACAGAATTCCCGCCAAAAATATGGCGGATTAAGTTGCTGATGCCATTTTGCGAGAGTATGAAATCCAGTGAGCTCTATATATAAAGCTCTATATATAGAGCTAACTGACGAGATCAATCAGGAATATAGAGCAAGAGCGCGTGGAGAAAACATTACTTTAGCAGTTTGTTTTTTCGTAGCTAGCGAGGTGACCAAGTAAATAGCACAGTCTTTGCTCTTCCAGTTTCTGGCCGGATCTTCAGCGTGAAGCTAGAGGAAGGGAAGGAAACATTTTTTCAAAATTTTAGAAAAACTTGTCTACTTTCTACTGTCTCTAAATAGGACACAATCAAACCAGTGTGAAATAAGAAAAGGAAAAATGAACTAAACTCATTCCTAATATATTTTTGTCAACTGACAGTATAGATATCTTATCTTAAAGATATGATTAAGGGTCAACTAAACGGAGTAAGGGCAGGATCTGTGTCAAGTTTCATAAACGTTTTTTTTTCATCCATAATTACTGTGTGTTTCATTTGTAGACCAAGAGCCATAATTGAAAACTCGAGGTTTTACTCAAGAAACAATATAAATTTGGCCACAACAAATAAACAAAACTGATCATTCCCTTTCAGACCATTTTGCCAAAAAAGCACCCGTAAAAATATGTTCCTTGTCGTGGCGAACATTGATCTCACTTCAGTTATCCACTGACCTCTAGTAACATTGTGACGTAATGTGAAAAGATCGCGGTCACAGGTTCCTCAAAGTATTTGCACAAACCACGCACAAAATCACAAGCAGCGCGGCGGCGAGTGTCCACATCTGAAAACGATAAAACGTAACGATCACTCGATAACGATTACGCTGTTTTAACCAGCAGCCATCACTCCAGTAATTACCGAGTTCAGTGGGTAAAAACTCACCTGAGCCCTCGATATCTCTCCTGATATATTCCTCAGGATTATCCTCAAATTCCTCTTCATCGGCATCTAATGATAGAAAGATTTTAAGATCTGCGAACACCTGCAATTCTTCCAGCGATTTTCTTCGCATCTCACCGCCTTTAAGGCCCGTTTACACTCGCATTTTTTGCTGCGATTTTCTTCTTTTGATAGATGTGAACGAGTGAATTAGTTGTGGATGTCCAAATACGAGCCCTTACACATCAGAGCATTCGTAACTAGTCACTCGTTCACATCTACCAAAAGACGAAAATCGCACCTAAAGTGTAAACGGTGTGAAGTGTAAAGTGTAAAATTGCAAACCTAACATACTGTACTGTACCTCTGAATTCCATATTAGGCACTATAACTTTCTCGCAAATGCTTTGCAGATTGCTTTGATCTTCAAACAGGCCCTTGTAGTGAGATCTCTCACACACGGACGTTAAGAATTGGATTGCGTTGCTGACAAGCTAAATAAAAGCAGAAAATGCGTGGAATAAAACCTTTTAGGCGTAGAATAAAATTTTCTTAGGAAGAATTTACATAGGAGTCGCTTTTAAACTCTAACAGGATTGTTTATTTGCTTGTTTGGAGATCAGGAATTCCCAGAAATTCAAATTTGTGGGTGCCACTATGAACATTCTTGTGATGATTGTATGTTTCGTAATTAGACCAAGAGTTACCAAGCAAACTCAAGATCCACTCAAAGAAACAGCGTTCCTCTGCCACAACGCTAAAAACGGAACTGGTAAATGATTTTAAGACCAGTTTGTGTGGTTATACGTCGAGTGTGGCGAAAGAAAAAAAGACAGCAAACAAAAAACTTCCATACAGATGTACGTTTGAATTGATAGTTTTGCAATGAAAAAGATCATTTCATAATGAAATTACCCATGCGCTTTTAAAAATAAGTTTTGGTTCAGATTAGGAATTACATTACGAAATCTTGATCTTTGCCATTCACGAACATCTCACCAAAGTTCGGAATATTTTTGTCAATTTCATTTAGGAAATTAGGAAATAAAAACCTGTTCAAATATCTTAGGAGGAAACAAATTGAAAAGTATATACAATAATACAAACCAAGTCATATTTCACTCTATTTTCAATCGTGGTGAGCAAGTTCCATATTGCACTAACAAATCCAGGTAGATAAGGCTGAAAAAGTCAAAGGTTAGTTATGTTACACTCATAAACAGTTCTTAACAGTGGAAAGTCATTATTACTGCAGGTCCAACCAGACAGCCTCAGTTTGTAGGAATCAGCTGCTCAGCTGAACTCAATGAAAAACGAGTTTCTAAAAGGTACGCGTGGCTACAGTAGGCTGGGATTTTTTTTCAAATTTCCATACCTGAAATTCCTCGTCATATTTTTGAGCGTACATCGAGACATTATCACATATTTGTGATTTAATCAATTCAAGTGGACCCGCTTCGTCGTCGTCCTGCAAAGAAGTTCGCGTATCACGGTGATTGCAATAAACGTTTGTGTTTTGACGTCAAAAAGGCCCAGAAACGAGCCTAACTGGGCCGGAAATGGCCACGAACACCATGGATATTCTTATTTTCATATGGGGGGACGCAAATATTATCGAGATTTACTTCAGGTCAAGATAATGTCAAACACTTGTTAGACCAATCAAATCGTATGACAGAGGTTTGGCGGGAAAACCAAAAATTTCAGAGCAAAAGTGTGGTCTAAGGATAAGGGACTGGCAAGCCAGGATTTTTGGGGATTTTTTTATTTTAACACAAGCTAAAATATCAAATTTCCAAAATGTGTACAACTGTAATTTACGTCTTACGGCTTTTTTTTGAAAATTACTGTTTCGCTACGCAATCCAAAAGCTCTTACCTCTGTTTTTAATAGTTTATTGTCTGTGGTTAATATGACCAAGAAATGTTTCATCCACACCTCCATATTATCTTCAAAATACTCCGGAAGGTCCTATGACAAGACGTAAGATGATCTCAATACCGGCTGGAGCGATATTGTGGATTACATAAGCCAAGAGAACTGGTCTACCTTCCCGTATTCTCAGTAATAAGTACCCACTTGTCTGAACATATATGCCACCTGTATCAAGGATATACCTAAAAATAGAACATATCTGAATGCGGGTTACACTTACCTGCGAGTTTAAACTGTAGAAAATCTTGCAGATCACTGTCAAAGAACTGAACAGAACCTTCAGCGATTCTGGATCGTTGCTGTGCTGATTTGCCAGATCCATTGTTGACTATGTTGAGGAGAAAGCATGTTTTAATACCTTTACCAGGCTCGGAGGAATGTGGGAGTGATTAAATCACACACCTGAAGTAATTCTGTTATCGGCTTCGCAAATCCATCCAAAACAATTTTGATTTCTTCCCAAAGCTCCTGGGACTTGAATTCATGGCGGTACCTGGAATAGCAAAGCTAAAGTTCAAAATTTGCATTGGAAAAGGACAGATATAATGATAGAAATTTATAGCATATTCATTGAAATAACATTATTTCTACTCTCAAAAAGCAAATAACACAATGTCATGGCAAAATGAATGTGTTTACTTTTGTACAACAATGTTTAGTGCAAATATGAAAAAAATTGTCCAAGTTTTTTTCTGTGTACAAAATTAAAATTAACCTATTTAGACAAACCTTTTGAACAAGGAATGAGCAGTTTTCAAGACACCATTGATGATATGGAAGTCTCCGGAGCCAAATTTTTTAACCATTTCCTACAGAAAGAATAAAAAATTCTCTCTTTTCTTAGAGCATTGAGTATTGCTATTAACACATCCAACTCCCTGTAGTTAGGTTGCATTCTTACTGGTAGTAGATTTGGCCATTTTCTTGGAAAATCTTCTCTGCCAATGATACTGACAGCATCACTCAACTGATTGGAAACAAAAGCGTGGAATGTTTAAAACAATTTTGCCAGGGGAGATGAGGTGAAATAAACATATTTCTGCTAATGGGTTAAATGATTACCCTGACGTTTACCTGGCTTTGTAACTGCGGTGGACTCTTCAACATCAAGTCAATTATCAAAACTTTAACTGGAAACAAAGAGAATAATAAACTTCCACATGAGAGAAATGGGAAAAGAAATGAGAAATTAGGTAACATATTTAAAAAAACATACTGCTTTCCCTGTCTTCTTGTGTTTTTTGTTAGGATCACCATCAACCTGAAGAATAAGACTGTTTTTAACCACCTTTACTGTACTTGATTGTAAGGATGTACTGTGTGTATGTTAAGGATGTAAGGATGCATAATATACATGGAACATCTTTTAGTCCTAAGCATTTATTTAAGTAACGCTGTTGGAATCAGTTTTGGTTATGCTTTTGAAATAACCAGAAATGATTTTCGCTCAGTTTAACTGATATATTCTATAATCAACATTTTTTAATAGAAAGTAACAAATTATTTGATTATTCAGTCAATTTGATGAACAAACTACCAAACTATATAATTCACAGTATATTCAAACTAACCACGCGCCACTGTCGTTTCACAAAATTCTTGAACGTGATGGCCGCTGCCAACCGGATCATGCTGTCAAACGAACCATTCTCAACAATATGAAGCAAGAGCAATGAGTAATTACTATTGCCTTCTATTGTTTGAAGAAACTTCTCAGCTGAAAGCAAATAAAGAATAATATTAGAATTTGATACAAAATATTGGCATAAAGATATAAAATAAAGATCATTCCATGGGAGTTAGGGAGACGTTTCTCTGTTCAATAATCTACTCAAACTTCTCGAAATTGTTTATTATAAATTGTCAATATTTCCAGATTATTTTATCATAATACAAATATATTTCTGTCAGATGCTAAATACCTAACCATTATGCCTAACATGCCCTGATGATTCTGAATGAATCACTCGAAAGCATGCTAACACAGGCTGAATATCTTCCATCCAAGGTAGCACTTGAAAAATCATCCTGGTTTTACCAACACAAAATCCCTTCGGAACTTTTTATTAAATTTTAACAACTTAATCATCGGATATAAACTTAATGCTTCACTGTTTTGCATTGGAATTTGACAGGTCAACAATATGTGGAAATTTCTAAGTATTTTCAACCAAAATAGGTCAAAGACTATATGTTAATTTTGGACCATGCCCAAACATGCCTGAAAATTATATTCAGCATAATTATGCTAAATAGAAATATCCCGCATAATTATGCTATATTTTGGTGGTAATTTGAAAATATTTCAAACACTGTTCAATTAACAACGATTAAGACAAATAACGAATTATGACAAATAATTTTTAAATCTTGCCGGTTAAGTAAATAATGTGTCTGCTAAATACTCCTATTACACACTAAATGTAGAAATAAACCCAAATTTCTAGTTTAAACATTATATTGTGATGGTATTTAGCTTTCCTTCACGGATTCAACACGCTCTCAAGTAATAAACAGTTCCTCTTCTAGAAACCTTTAAACAAAGCAATCTGGACGAAATACCCGCTCAAAATATCTTACCGTCTCTTCTGAGTTGATCTTCCGAGCTGAGGGTTTCCTGTAATCTACCGGCAAGCACTTGCAAGTTCTGGGCGTTTGCTTCGAAATTCATACTTGCAACGAGTTGTTCTCACAACAAGAATGAACCACGATGAAGTATCCTTCGTTATCTTTAAAACGCTGCGATTTCTATTCAAAATAATTCAAAATATATCAGTTTGAAGTGATCGAAGTTGATTTCAAATTTCTCTTCCTGAATCGCGCGCCATGTGATGTGCCTGCAGTCCAGATCCCATCTGACGGTGGCGCGTTGCAGAGAGCTCTGGGAAAAATTGACAGAAACTCATCAAAGAGACCGTTTTCACAAAATCAGTTTTTCTTCAGGCCCAATGTATTGTGGTATATCTTCATTAATTTATCTTATATGTCATGCATCTATCACGTGGCAGTACTCAATTTGGTAACCAGGTCGTATGGCCGTATATGCAAATATTTTAATCAAATATGCTCAAATATAGCTAGACTGAACCTCCTGGTCTATTGAAGTGGTAATTATTTGGTGCAGCTGTCTACTGAGATCTGGTCACACTAATCCAGGCTCAGGCATGCAGGTTATTCCAAAGGACATAGGTATTCAGTAGTGCAATTTTTAATAACAACCAAGGCTTGCAAGTTGACCATTCAAATGTCTTAAAAACACTGCCTAGTTTCAGCAAAACAAAAACCTGAATGATCACAAAAAAAAACAGAAAATAGTTTTATGAGCTGCTTTTCTAAAACATTTTTAAACTTCATCATTGTGAGTGATTGTAGTAGTACTAACAACTTGAAATAAAATTATTTTATTTTCAAATTCTACTTTTTACAAAACTAGTGTGACATAGCTACATGCACAGTTTTCAAAAGACAACATTTCAGGAAACCAATTCTTTTCCACATTCTGTACATGTTCGTAAATCTAAAGACAAATAAATGCCAATTAGAAAAATATTCTGCTTTGTGCAAGACAAGTGTCAAACCATTTTCAGTTTTGAAATTTAGAAGAGTAAACTAGTCACCTGGAAAATCTATTCTCTCTTAGGTTTCGTCACAGCAACATAGTGATATAGGATAACCAACAGGAATAATATGATGCCAAGAAAATTGGAGAAAACAGCTAACTGCATGTCATTGATCATTGTGAGTCTGAAGAAAGATATTTATTACATATAATATAATGAAAAATGATATGCAAATATTGCTATACAATGCCCTATGACTGTTTAGCTAGTGTGACTATGAGTGCAAATGCACAAGGAATTGATCTGACAGATAAGAAAGTTTTTAATAGATTGATTAGATCAAGCAAAATTGATTCATAATTGGAGCAATAATTGCAATTTTAAGATATAGAACATCAAAGCTGTGTACAGGATACAAACTAGCTGTTTCTGGTTAGGCTATACATACACACTGGACCTACGAATGTATATTTTACTGATTAAATGTGGCATATAACTGTAGCATGTATGTATCCCTTAAAATAGTATTTATATATGTCATATATGCATAAATTTAGAATTCGTTTAAAATTCACAAGAACATTAACGTTAAGTGAAGAACGCACTCATGCCCGCTTTACTCCTAGGAACAAGTTGTGGAAATGTTGTATTTTACCTGAAAATGGAGCCTGATCTTCAGCACTTCTACACGTTGAATTTAGATCAAAAAGAAAGAACCGAGCGTCGTATGAAAAACAAGGGACTAAGTCGAGATGCCCGCAGAATTTAGGGTAGTAATGGAAATATAACCTACACGCAGGCAACCTTGCACCCAGGTTTTTCCGCGTCCTTCGTGGCTTCAAGGTAAAATAGCCTTCACCACCTGTATACCACCACAAAAGCCACACTACACGCCTAAAAACGATCAAGATTGATGCAATATTGACATGAACAAGATGGAGGAATGTTGTGCTGCCCACATTGTTCAGAGTTGTTATCAAGATTGAACAATATTGTCACACACGAATCATTCAGCACAACATTGTTGCATGCTGACAAACCGCAGGCTCAGAGTTTTTAGCCGTGTACACGCGTAAAAAATATCATATCTTGTAGCAAGTCTGTTCACAAGCTTGCAACAAGATTTGTTCCCACTGCTTGTCGCAAGTTGTTGACGAGATGGGACAACTTGTTAAGAAGTTGTAACAAACTTGTTGAATCAAAACTCAAAAGACTTGCTACGAGGCTGTTCCAACAAGTCCGGTACAAACATGATGTGACAATATTGCTACAATCATGTGCTGTCAAGTTCGTAGCAATGTTGTTGTATCATATCTGTATAAGACTTGTCATAACAATCTTGTAACAATTCTTATAATGCCATCGGACTTGCTACAAGTTGTTAACAGCTTGTCCAAAACTTGTTACAACAAATTGGAGCAAGCAGTGCGAACAAATCTTGTTGCAAGCTTGTGAACAGACTTGTATAAACAACTCTGCCGCAGACTTGTTACAACTTGTTCAAAAAAACACCCCAAATCATCGTATTTTGTTATGGCCCTGTGAATTATCTGTTTATTACCAGAACAGTATTCTCGCATTCACTTCCACTGCATAATTTCATAAGTTACGCATTTTATATATTCACTATCCCTGCCACACCAAGTCACAAACGTTTGACATCCTGCATCGTTGCCTTTCTACAAGCGCACTGTTTAACAAGGAGGAATTTCGTTTTATAGACCAATCAGAAATTTTGTTCACATTTCAGAAACCAATAAGAATGCATAAATATTCGCTACTTCCGATAAAAAGCTACATTAAAAATCTAGGCATTCTAATCATTGAACTGCCTACAATTCAATGATTCTAGGCTTGACCTGAAAAATGTAAACAAATTTGCCGATCAGTTCAAAACGAAATTCCTCCTTGTTATACTGTGTACTATTTAACCATCCATAAAACCACTCAAAAGCCATAAGTCATTGACAAATGGCCACATCAAATCGTGTTTTCTTTCGAAAGCACAACGCCTGTTATGGAGGTCATTATTTTCACATTCAAATTCCATCAGGATCGAATCTACAAACAGAAATAAACACTGCCTGAGAACTATCATTTGTCTACACAAGGGAAAACTTGGTTATTGCAGCAAACTTTGGTTAACCTCACTCTAAAAGGCAAAAATTTAGTTTTGACATTACCTCAGTGACTATCCCGGCCGCAATCGTCTTTCCGCCGTACCGTAACATAAATCTTCCTAGATCTTTGCAATCCTGGTATAACTCTAAACACATTGTTCTCGACAGTTCTAACTCGATGTTTGCCGTAGAATTTTTTGTCAGGCACCTGGAATGCAAAGTGTTCTTCCTATATTTTAATACTCTCTTAAAAGAGGTTTATCCAGGGGGGTCGAACCAAATATGGTTTAGTTTAAAAAGGTTTTTCAGCCTAAAGAACCCAGTGTGCAAATGATTAATTTTACCTGGGTCTCTTCTGAATAACTTCACCAGTATTTTTGTGGAGAATGCTGAGTAGACGCTTGATAACCGCAGGCTCGTTTATCGTTTGAAAATGAAACACGACCTGAAGGGATAGAAAGATACTTAAGGGGATTGCCCATATACTCGATCCACACGGAGTTTCTCAACTCTCAAGGTGACATTACCGGAAATCCTTTTGTTAAAGGAACTTCGATATCGAAAACCATAACCCTCGCTCGAAGTCTTGTCACGGCTTGAATGGGAAACGCTGGATCACACAAAATACTGCCTACCCTGAAGTAAAATGAATATTTAATAGCATCCACTTTGAAGAAAATGTTAACGCTTGCTGATAAAATTAAAACACACAACGAGTTCGTATTGGAACTCTACACATTGACAAATTTATATTATAGGGTCGGTCCTATAAGTTGGCCAGGCTAATCTATAGACCTTTTTTTACTTTGTATGCAAATTAACCTATTTCAAATCACATAGTCTGAAATGGTTAGGTTTTATTGGCTATTCCATATCATCACAACATCTGAAATGAGTTCATCAGCATGCAAACTGAAAAGGTCTATTTAGGGAGAGCAAAAATAACCCGGAGTCTCTCACCGGGGAAGAATTTGTAGTTATTCATGACGAGATGTAAATATAAATACGTACGTGATATTCACCATGTCAACGCCATGTACGCTCAGGGTCACGTGATCACCTGCTTGGGCCCAGTCCGCCGGCTCGCCGTGAACTGAGATGCTCTTGGCTTGCCCTTGAACAGCGGCTGGCATGACTAAAATTTTTTGACCGTTTTTGACCTGGCCACCCTCTGCCCGTCCCATTACATTGACCCCCGAACCAGTCCCTATACCCGCAACGAAAAATACAGGGTATTCATATTAATTACTGCAGATAAGACTTTACTTATTACTCTCTGTCTCTCTCTTGAAGTTTATATATTCGCATGCGTTTTTGCTAAATTTTGGCTCAGAAAAAGTACAGTAAGTAAGGACAAAACACGGTAGATAATTCCCATTGAACCAAAGCCATTGTCGTTCATTTCTGTACACATTCAAGAAGTACAGTATAATGGAATAGATAAAACCAACAGTTTACTTATCTTAAAGCAGATTTACCAGTAAAAACTAACCTTTAAAAACATCCGAGATACAAAGTCTAAAAGGCTTTTCGACTGGTCTTTCAGGAGCTTTAAAAGCATCTGGAAAGATATTTTAGGCGTTTCTATTAACAAACTTGCGATGGTTTGCCTGATGGTCCACGTGTGCGTATTCATACCTATTCGTTCAATCATGTTTGGTCCACTATACCAATTCTTCAACAACGTTTCTTCGGCATGTTTGGTCAGATTCTCGCCAGTCAGACCGCTGCATGGCACGAAGTTCACGTCGCTTTCCTGGAAAACGGGAAAAATATGTCGTGCCATTTAGCAAACTGGTGAAATATGGGGTAAGCGCCGAGCCAGGCGAGCCTGGTAACGAGGGACCGCTCGAGTTAGCTCTCCATAAAATATCTGGAGTAAGTCCAAAAGTTGAACCAAAACATGGTAAAATTGTCGATTGTTGAATGTCGATTCTATCGATTGTTTTCGGAAGACAGGGAAGATATTTTGGTTGTACGACACTTGCGTTTTAGGAAACTGCATTTCTGGCTAGGATAAAACTGGTTAACTCTACATGCTTAATTACACTTTAAAATATTCCAAACTAACCTTAAATCCAACTTGTTTTAGAAATTTCTTCAACTTCATGATAATGTTATCATACCGTTCTTTAGACCATCCTACCTGAAGCACACAAAACACAGTCCTTTCAAAGAATGCTCTTAGTCGTATAAAAGGCGGGGAGGGGGGTGTTTGTATTGAGCTATATTGCTAGTGACGTCACGGTTGGCCTGTGGTACGCGCGACCATCCAGTTGAAGACTATATATCAGAGTCAAGAATTTTAGGTAAAAGCGTACTGTGTCGAGTTTGTTGACCGCTACGAGGAGTTGTGTTACACCAAGTGAGCGAATAAGAATGGCGTGTTCTCTCGTCTGTCCACCAGCTTCGAAACCAGCCTCAAATTCACCAGTGGAAGAGGCAACTACCAAAATAGCGACATCGGCCTTGGAGCGGAAAATGGTAGATATTAGTAAGATACTTGTCACTATGCATACGTTTATGGTTTTTCTCCCATATATAATTTTGTTTCACAAATTACCTGAGCTGCACCAGAAATCATATTAGGAATGAAGTCCTTGTGACCCGGAGCATCCATTAACGTGATGATCTTCGAGTCTGTTTCAATACGAGTTACTCCAACGTCCATTGTTATCCCTCTGAAATAGAAAAAAAATTATAACGTATAAATGTAAATTGACTCAATATTTATATTCTCTGTCGTGTCTTACCAGTTCTTTCCGTAAGCATAGTCTAAATATGGCCGTAATTGTCGTGAACAAATAACTTTCTATCATAGTCTGGATTTGTCTTTATTTAATTGTCATTAGGGAGCTTTATCATGAACTACAAGCACAGAGTAAACAACAGACATCTTTTAGTTACACTGTGCTACAAATACGAGTACAAGATTCGTTATTCTCGCGCGTTGTTTGCTTACGCCATCAGCCAAAGCTCGTAGTTTGTCATACAAACGAGATGGGATGAATATGTTGGTCAAACGACGTAGGCAAAAGCATCGACTTTGGCGCGAAAATGACGAGTCTTACACTCGCAGTCACGGCTAAAGATCCCCATAGTGAACTGCCCACACATAGCAATATTCTATTACATCAGTTACCATGACACGTTCACGAATGGAAACCAGTCTTATTGAAAATCAGAAGAAATTACAGAAACGAATCTTTCCATGTACAGCAGTAAGTAAACTCACCGTTCTCTCTCCTCGCCAGTCTCGTCTAAAACCCAGGCATATGCAAATGAAGCCTTACCAGCTTTCTTCGCATCTTGTTCATATGTGCGGGAAATTAAGGATTATAGCAGAACACCTGAGCATATTCGATATATAGGGTCGGATTAGGAAGATACTGCAGGCTGTCTCAAAAAGAGGCACCCTGAAGATTGTAGTGTTCAGGAATTTTACGTCATAACCAATACACTTTCTGAATGACTGAGGGTTGAAAAGTTTCATTAAAAGGATATTTATGCATTGTTTTCTTTGACACGTCTCCTAATAAATAGAGCAGGTGGCCCATGAGGGTGCTTTTGCCCGCATCTACGTGACCTGAAAAGTTGAAAAAGTTGAAACACTGCAATATACTAGACCAGTCAGGCAACACTCAGTCTGACTAGCAGTACTGAATTGTACAAATGACATTGAGGAAGGTTGAAAACACTAAATAAAACATTACAAAGCAGTAGGTACTAGACTAGTCAGGCTAGTATTAGTAGCAACAGTCAACACTCAGTCAGACTAGCAGTACTGCAATGATCAACTGACATTGAGGAAGGTTGAAAGAGAAACACTAAATAAAACATTGCAAAGCAGTTGGTACTAAACTAGTCAGGCTAGTATTAGTAACAACAGTCACACACCACGGAATAACTTACCAATCACAACTAAATTGAGCAGAGTCTTTCCTTGTCTAACTTTGTTAATTTCTTTTGCTGAAACTTTGTCTTTCGAGGCATTTTTCGACTTACTAGACGAAGGGCTGTCCGGGGAAGCCAGCTTCGCATTCCCATTAACAAGCTGGGGCGAGCTATGGGGAAAAATTAAACTGAGATGAATATAAAACTTAATCATAGACATAGGAGTGCTTTCCTTTAGGGCGCCAAAATGGTCAAACCGGTCATATTTTGAATTGAAATAGATTATTTCGTAAAGAATAAAGCGGTGAAGCTGCATTTTTCGTGCTGGGCAGATGAAATAACGACATACTTGAACTCAGAGTTCTTGAAACTCTCTACAATACCAGTAATCTATCTGTACAGAAATATAACAAGACTGGTCTGGCCGTTTGTACCGTAGATAAAGGAAAGAACCGCTAACATTCCATTATATCAATCAAAACAATATTATATCAAGGTATCCCGAATCTGTCTACCAAACAGCAATGTTCTTAAGACGTTTGCAAGGCGTTTATACTGAAAGGATAACGACAATTGACAAGGCTAAATATAGAAATTATTCAGTTGAGATTAGGTTAGGATTATAATTGGACTTGGGATTAACCGTAATCAGCCATAACGTTAGTCTAAGACCTAATCCTAGTCTCCCCCGTCTTCCCCATTCCCATTCCTCGCTGCATTGGCAGTGATGACGTAATGGTATGTCATAATGTACCTGCGGTTAGGCGAGGTTGGGTTGGACTTGGTACTACGCTCCAGTACAGGTGAGGAAAAATTGGCTTGAGCCGGCTGATTGTCAGCGGTAGCAGCTTCGTCTTTCTTGGGAGTATTACAACGCCTTGAATCTAAAATGCAACGCTTTTGAAATGCTACGTAATACATAAAAAACACGATCCACGTTTGTTCTGGGATAGAATACGCGTGACCAGCTTCCAAATTGTCTGCGGTGTCAAATAAGTTAAATAATACAAAGTTGAACTCGTAGGGCGAAAGTATTTCACTGTCGACCTAATGCCTAGTTTCCATTTAGTCGTGACTGTCGTGAACATGTCAAGGTGGCTGATGTGATAGAATACTTCTATGTGTGCAGCAGTCAACAATGACCGATTTGAATACAGAAACAAAGACAAATTTTCATCCGGACTATTTCTCATCGGTGAAAATGAGTTGTCCACGACTTAATGGAAACCAGGTTTAACACAGCCTCGAAAACAGGCGCAAAAATGGAAAACAAAAATGTGCACACTACAGTGAACTATATAGATCAGACGCCTACATTTTTTCGTAACTGATCTCTATATCATTAACTTCATGCGATCTTTATGATCTTCGAAGAGCGCCTGGGCACGAATACACCTGACCTTGGCTTTCCTGAAAGTTCTGCGCTGGTCGGAAGGAATTTGATGGGATAAATATGTTGAATAATTGGACCATGTTTCATCTTGTAGGAGGAAAACATAAGTTTGATATATTTGTACTCGCCAAAACCTGATGAAAAGCATGGGTCCGATGCAGAACGGCATTATCCGACGGCATGCCGAGAACAGTGTCGACTTTTGTCGTATTCTAATTAGGCAATTACACATACGATAGAGAACATTGATAAAATGACTTGCAGATTTCATTTGTAAGTATATTTTACAACTTCCAGAAAATATTTCCTATAAAATATCTCGTTATAATGTTCACTACGATAGCTGCTAAAATAACTTTTATACAAATATATACACATCATGTGCAGAATTGTCGATGGAAAAGATTGGATATGGCTTTTCTTAAAAAACAAAGCACTTTCATCTACAATTATTTACACCACAGATTTATATTGACTACAAAAAATGATTGTGTCTACTTCTTTGGTCTATCATGAAAAACTTTGGTTTGGTCCTTTCGTATCAAAAAAATTTTAAACTCATTAGTAAGCAAAGCTGTCTTTAGAATATTCCGTGTCTAGATTGCAACGTTATCACTATATATCATTGTTAAAAGTTATCCCATTTACAATAAAACATGTTCTTGTAGATATTTCCATGCGACATTGTCTCTTGGTGAAATCATGAAATCTATCACAAAGACAGTTTAGCTATAAGATACCTTCGACCTATTTTCTTTGCAAACGAGCTTTCTTTTGTTTTGCCAGGACAAAGTCATCAGGCGATGCCGTGCTGAAATCAAAGGGTACGATTGCAAAATCATTTTGAAATCTTCTTGTCACATCGGGCTTCCATTTTGGACCGGGTTTTTCGTAGTAAACGAGCAACGTGCACGCAAACGTGCTTGGACCATGAAGGAATTCAAAAACTGACTCTCCGGAAGAAACATCTTGTTCAAAGTCGATCAGGAAGTCGTCTTCAACATCGCTAGTTGATGACTCACGAGAATCACTTCGTGTTGCGGATAAACCCTCATCTTTACCTGATTTTTCACTGAGATTGATTTTCATGCGCGAAAACGACGAAGATAAACCAGCATTTTCAGTTTTACCGGACACAGGAAAGGTAGTCAAAGGCTTCATCGTTGACAACCCAGATTTCGCTTTGTCGCTTGTTTCGCCTACGCCAATATTGAGGTTTGAATTGTTGTTGTTTTCTAAGCCAACTTTCGAAACACAATCATCGCGTTTAGGCGACTGTCTAGCTCTGAGAAGACGACCCAAGCATCCATCATTTGTTGGTATGTGAACCAATGCTCTCGCTGTATTGTCTGTGTTTGCTTTGTCTCCAGACAACGTTCCAAATGTCTTGTCATTCAAAGACCGTTCTGCTTTCAACCGGGTAAGTGGCGATATTGAAGACTCGTCAACGGATGGTATATGCACAAGTGAAGGAGGCATCTTTGTCGAAACTTGTACTGAGATTCCCTTCATATCTTTAGACTCTTGTTTTGAAGCAAGTTTCTTGCTCAAAGGCGACGTGTTTTGGACTTTTGAGGCAGACAAAGGCGATGTCATTAACGAACCATTTCTTCTGTCGGAACTTGATGTTTTCCCTAAGTCATCTCCAGATGAATATTTGGTTTCTGTCGATTGACTTAAATTTGATAGCGAGGGCTTGAATTGTGATCCAATCACGGGTGATGAAAGCGTAGGTCTAATATTCGACTGAGTTTCTTTCAAACCACGATGCATGGAAAGAGGTGAAACTTGTGAATCTTTGCTTTCAAGCGTTTGGTGTGTTTTCAACAGTTGACCTAACGGCAAAGTATCACGACCCTCGTTTTTTGACACGCCACAACCAGTTGAGCTTTCTTTCGCGAACAACGACCCTGTTTTCTCGTAAACAACCCGGGCGACAAAAGAGTTCTCGACCAACTTTTTAGACGCCGCAATGCTACGAACTGATTTGATAGACTCCCTTTGTTTTTTAGATTTTTCAGTCCTCGACAATTCTTTTAACGGGGAATTTTGGAGTTTTGCATTAGACGAGAACAACGATTGTTCGGTTGGGCCTCCTTTTCCGGTTGTTTCTTCAGCATTTAAAACACTTCGCTCGCTAAACATTTTCACTTTGTTTATATTTTGCAACGGCTTTTCAAAATTCTGCTTCGTGCCGGCCTGACCTATTTCGTGCTGGGAACGCGCGCCTAAGCCATGCTCAGAATGCAAATTGTTGACATGCTCAAATTTTAAAACATCTTACCTTAATATTGCCATGGCAGAAAGAGTGAACAGCATCATAAAAAAAGAGACGAAAAGGCACAAAGTTAGTATTTGGATGAAGCTATGAAGTGGTTTTTACATCTTGGCGTTTTTACTGAATGATGTTAGAACTGCCTTAATCAGCCTTTGGGGCAAAAACTAGCGGACTTATCGGTGGGGTGGAAAGCAGCCCATAGTTGGGGGGGCGGCTCATGCTTGGGGAGAGCCTGCTTCTCCCAAAATGTGTCCACCCGCCCTAGACAAACTAAGCGACAAAACTGAAGTGAATTACCTTTCTCCTTTCGAGGAACATTATGGCTCTTCAAATCCTGATTTCCACCTGGCGAAAGTTAAAATAAAACTGAGAAATTTGTTCATTTTTGAGAGTCTTTTTAAAGCATGATTCACTCAACACTAGAATATGGGTCAGACTAACTTCAGCATGCAATCTACAATGGTTACCTTGATCTAAGACTTCATCAAGGGCTCTCTCCAAATCAAAGTTATGTTTCAAAATGGCAGCCTTTGCCTCCTGTTCGTCACAATGGTCACCAAGAATCGATCGAAATTCATCCATACAGGAAAGCAGTTTTGCTAGAAAATTAAAATACTCCATTAATTAGCTTACCTCCCCATAGACAAGTAAAATCAGTGAAAGTTTAATGAAAGGGAACTTTCTAAGGTTTAATCAATATGGTGATCAAATAATGCTCCGATCATGAAAGGGAGATCAGACACTTTCATGCAGCCATCTACAATTCATTCACACTTTTGTGAGTCTGCTGCCCTTATAAAAGTTTTGCCCCTTCCCTGGAAAGATTAATCCAGGGCTGACTAGTAAGATCATTCAATTTAATACTACAATAGGATGAATTTAGGTTCACTGGTAACTATGATGGGGAAGCCAGCAATAATGTTTTGTGGTAAACATTTTACCTTCATCCTCCCTACTCAGTTTTGGGATTTCATAATCCTTCACAGCTCCAAGATGTTCACTCTGGTCCAAGTACTTGTTGTCTTCGTAATCTGCTGGCTCCTCCATGAAGGAAGACAAGTTTCGATGTTGCGTCTCACCACGACGATACATGAATTGTTGGGCTGCATGACACAAAATGATAACAAGTTATGAATATGACAAACTACAGGCTTTGTAAACACCATATTTGTTTAGACCTTACCGGTAGTTGGCGAGACACACAGATCATGTTCTTCAACAGAATGACCGTAAACATCTTCGTACATATCTATATGATACAATAAATTTTATGATGAGATAAACTCCTCTGTTGGGTGATATGTATATATGATTTTCAACATCTAGAGTTGGTTATTTTTTGGACAACCTTGTAGGTACTTGTAAACGAATGAAAGTCTAGAGGTTGCCGGTTGGGGTGCAAATCAATCTCCAAGGGCACAATGAGAGACAATCAAAGCAATATAGGGATTAAATAGGTCTAAACACAATGAAGTTTAGAGATTTAAGGCATGCACCTTTGGCCTTGGGTTTGAATAATGCTATTAAGGCGACAATGCATTAAAAAATCTTTGGGGAGACTTCAAGTAGCAATGCAATCTGGCAGGATTACGGTGAGAATTTTTGTAGGCACATGATAAATACCACTTGACTAGCACATGATAAATACTTTCCATTGATGAAACCACGATCAAAACAATCACAATGTATACCACTTAATAATATTTATATATACTTTGCTTTGTCTATTAAATCTAAAAAGTGTGTATGAATAATCTGCAGTAATCTGAATAATGCTGCAACTTGCCAGAAGCTTAATGCACCAGGTATGGTCTACACATACACATAAACTAACATAAATACGCGATGATGCACCACATAAAAGATAAAACTCTTCATGTATAGAGCTCTGAAGTGTTTGTTTTATGATCAACGACTTTCAACGTACCTTCTTCATAAGCATAATTCCGAATATTTCTGTGCCGTGACATTTTCCTCACAATCTTATAAACCCGTGGGCCTACTGTGAAAGATCACAGGCGATTTGAAAAAGAGATGATCGGCGTTTTCCTCTGTCCATAAAATAGTATGTTTTTGTTGTGGCCATATTGATTCGCGGAAAGACCTTGTTATTCTTTCACATCGCCCAAAAGGTGTGACGCATCAATTAGCCTTTCTCACGACGACGTTTTTGGGGTACTTTCAATGTTTTCAAACGGGTTTTAAAAGTTATAACAACATGAAAAGCAATTTTTTTAGAATCAACAGATCATTGGAAGCATAACTCCAGCCTAAAATTAAAGACCGTGGCCATTATGAGGTTTCACGCTTGCGGTTTTGAGAAAAAGTACCCCAAAATGGCCGCATATTCGTCATCGTGAGAAAGCCTAATTCCATACTACGGAGCATGCATTTTTCCGGAAAGCAGTTTACTTTAGCAAAGCTGATATACTAAAATAAACTTGTAAAGTAAACTTGTAGTGGCAGTACAGGGGCGGAATAGCTAAGATTTAGTCCTCACTCGAATTTGGGCCTCCACTTTTTCGTTGTGTATCGCTTAATGGGGCCTCTAGACTACTTCGGATCTCGGACATTTCCCAAATACATGCCTGTTAAAATGGTTCTGACAATTTAAACGTCCATGTCTTTTATGAATTGCTACGGTGCTACCCACCCTCAGGTTGAAAGAAACAATACGTCAGTCGCCATCTGTTTTTATATAAAATATAATGTATATATAGTACATTTCTAATAGCAAAACAATGCAATTTCCAAGTCCAGATGTACAAAAATATCTGCTCGTTCTTGTAGGTTGAAGAAACGCGGTGTGAACGTTTTTACTATAACATAACATATTTTGATGTGCAAAGGAAAATCTTTAGGAGTTTACATATCCTTGATATTTATCGCAACATGAAGAGGCACAGTACATCTTCCCTGAAAAAACTATGTGAAATCTATCGACATGCAAAAAGCCAGCCACACGCTGGTTTTCAAACTGAAGAATATACTGCACTTCTCACATTGCAGAAGATTTGAGAATGAACCCAAAGTCTAAGATACGAGATATGCACTTAATTTTCAAAGTGAACTAACAAAACTAACGTTCAAACTACCAAAACGTAGTAGGTAGCGTCTTTTTTTTCTTTTCAACAATATAAATCTCTGAGTTTTCATAAAAAACATTATGTCAACGTGAACATGAGACACACAAAAAATTACTAAATGCAAAGTTAATCGATATCAAAATCTTCGTCTTTGCTGCCCACACTTTCGGCACGCAAGGCAATTTCGCTCACCAAAGCATCTAAAACGACTTTCTCTGGAGTGTCACCGGGGCAGTCGTCTTCTAGAGATGGTTTGCCATCCATGTCTCCAACGCCACAATGATCCTCCTCATCAGCTGTACTGCCGTTCCTGTGCTCAAAATCATCATTATTTTTGACCTGAGTTTCAATAATGGCGGTCGTATGCTGTTCAAAGAAGTCCTTATCATCGATTACTTGCTCGTGGACGTCTATTTTACGATCGTCACCGGGGTCGTCTTCAGAAACTGAGGGAATTGCATCGAGCTCGGTTTGAATTGAAGACTGTCCATTTACACCGCCATTCTCAGCATCAGGTTCTGACAATTCACAAGTGCCAACGGTTATATTTTCCATACTATCTTCAACTTCTTGGTTCTTTTCCCCATGAACATCTTCTGAAGCTTCAACTTCACCAATGGCGGGTAAAATACATGGATCCGTACTTTCGCTATCACCAAATGCCTCAGACTCTCCAACTGCGCAAGGCTCGGGCTCCCCGGGGTTCTCTTCCCCCTTTTCTGCCGGATCAACCTCAATCTCCATTTCAGGTGCACAAGGCTGCTCGTCAATACAATACTGATCATCAGCATCATGAAGAATTCCATTCACACTCTCAGCATGTTCTTCGCAACCTCCTACATGCTCATAAAAAGCATTCTGTCCTTCTGCTATACTTCTGCCAGCTTCCACGTCATCAACCTCAACTTCATTTATTGTCGCGTCAGAATGAGGTTCAGCAATCTCTTCATCCTGTCCTTCATCACAGTCTTCATCATCTTCCATGCCAAGGACATCTCGACCGTCTTCTGCAGGAACTTCATCCGATGCTTCAGGCTTCTCGTCTAATATAATCATTCCACATTTCTCATCCTTGTACGAGGCTTCTTCACCCTGACGATACGAGATTACGGTTGCTTCGTCTCCTGAAAGATCACTCCCTCTTTCATCACGCTGTCCGCTAGGATCCAGCGTAACTTCTGCAGAAGTTTCATGTGTTGCAAGAGCGATGATCTCGTCCAGTTCTTCCGATATCGTCTTTGTGCTTCCTTCATCTTCGCCTGGGATTTCCATAAGCACCATGGCAGCTACATCGCTTGAATCATCAACGCCTCTAACATCATGCTGCTCGCTCGGAACTTGATGATTTTCGGAGGAGGTTTCATTTGATGCTTCGGGCTTATCAACCTTCTCTTCCAACATCGTCTGTGCGCTCTCTTGATCTTCGCCTTCGTTTTCTACATCTTTATCTGCATCACCATCATAGATGGCAGCCGAAGCTCCTTCACTTGATGTATCAAAGCTTGAATTATCACGCTGTTCACTAAAGCCAGCACTCTCTTTCGTCTCACCGAACTCTTCACAGTGAACTCCAATCGTGTCTTCCATCTCCTCCAAAGAACATTCCTGAACTTCTGTTTGCAAACCACTTTGTGTCTCATTCTCTTCCACCATAGCAATCTTTTCAATTTCAGCTTCAATTTCAGCTTCAATTTCAGCTTCAATTTCAGCTTCAATTTCAGCTTCAGCGACGGTCGTACATTCCTCCGTAGAAATTTCTTCCGTGTTTAACAGAATGCTGTTTTTGTCGTGGGTTTCATCGGCTGCTCCCGAAGCAGGAGAAACTTTACCTTGTATTTCACTACGGCCCACATTTTCAATTTCGCTATGCCCTTCAGAAACATCTTCTGTGTCCTCCGATAGTTCCATTGCCGATTTGACGGCTTGGTCGATGGCGACTTCTATCAAGTTTTCTAGAAACTCTTCCACACTTTTGCTAATCTCCATTCTGCTGGTTTCAGACTAATAAAGAGATTTTAAAAATGTTAAAGAAAGAAATAATTATATTTAAGTCTAAATAAATCTAATTGTTATATCTACTCCTAAACTAATTTCTCAAGAACTAAAAATCTATTCTAATACCTATTCTAATTGAAACTGTATTACTATAACTAAGTGATTTATCACCACTGACTAGATAAGAAATTTAGGGACAAAGCATGCATTTAAACCCAATTCTTCTTTGAATTATTTTCTGAAAGAAAAACACTGCTTGAATAGAAATGTTCTTTCCTAATCTAACAAAAATAACTGGCTAAATACATCAAACATTACCCAACTAACGCTATTAATGACCACCACTGCTAATTTTATTATCAAAGAAAAAAACTAATAAAATGTTTAAAATCTTTGTCTAACGCACATGTTGTACAAGTACACAAGAACTACACTACGTTCAACGTTCAAATCACTTCTATGCAGATCTCACGACGCTAACTTTCTGGCATCAAAAATATATATTTATATATTTACAAAACTTACCAAAACAACGTTTATTAGTATAAAATGTGTTAGTTAAAGCCCTGAACACGAAGATGGATAAACCAGTGTTAAATGTTAGTAAAAAATACGAGATTAAAAATTAGTAAAACAAAAAATCAAAAAATACATATATTGTCTATTCCTTCAAATTCTATACATAAATTTTACCCTACGTTGCAACAAAGAATCGTGCAAAGATCTTTGCTGCAACACATGGGAATTGTCCAGCTACAAAAATATCTATATAAAAATACACCTTATTTACCTAATGCTTTCCTCAGTATTTTTAAAGTCCATGCTATATTTTCAATGAATATCTTAGCTGCTTTGAAACATGCAGTAAAATATAAACCAGTTATTACGGAAGAAAATTGTGTTTTGACTTCACTGCAAATTAAAACACGATTACATGCAGTATTCTATGAAAAACTAGCGGTTGGATTGGGCTTTGACACAGGAAAATTTGCACAAGTCTTCAGACAACCTTACCATCCAGGTCTTGCCCAATGGAGTAGCTAGTTTTTCACAATTCGAGAAAAATATGGTTATATGTTATCCTATATAAATAGTTAAATAGATAATTTGGACTAACATATACTACTTGCATTAATATATCCTGCATTTTTACTCAGAGCAGGTTTGATGATGAAGAAAATATCAACAACACTTACGACCTCAATTTTATGCGGAATACACAATTCCCCTAAGTTTCCTTGTATAGGAAGATGTCGAAATTATATTGCCTAAGGTAACATACACGAATATATCTATACGTAAACGTGCATATATTATTAATTTCCAATGACGTTAGAGCCCTATCTATTTGTTCACCTGGTGATCGTCATTTTGTGAACCGCTTGGTTCTTTTTCATCGTTCTTCTCATCCGGTATCGATTCTAAGAGTTTGGAAAGTTAAAGCAAGTGAGTTTGGGATATTTACTTTGAAAAATTATTTATACCTTGAAAAGAAATCTCTATAAATATGGCTGGAAAGTTATGAGAAGAGTTGCATCTGCTATAAGGTGCTGTTGTTGGTGATGGAACGAAGGACTGTTAATGCCTTTAACACAACCCTCAGAAAATCACCAATTAATTTAGGAAACTGCGCAGACCGACTGAGTTCACGAATATATCACTCGTCAGTGCATTACGTTTCCACCGAGACTCCTATGAGTCTATGACGTTTTGCCGGAATCAAAAGCATTTCGAATCTATGGGCTATGGTAAGAAAAAATCTTCTACAATGCAAAACGAAATAGTAGACTATACCTTCTTCATTTACGTCATTGCTTTCACTTGAATCAGCACCCTGTAAAACATTTAAAAAATGGTTTCAAACATTGCAAAGAAATGCCCAATATCGCCTTCTCTTGCAGAAACGTTCAGGATGTTCAGGCCCCTATCGGTATAGGTTGCTACCGGAAATTCTTACCTCCCCGGAGTCAGAACCCCTTCCAGTAACCCTTGCCAATTTCAGATCCACCAGAAGTTTATTTACGAAGTCCGCGTCATCGTCTTCGGGGTCACGAAGATAAATATTGTATACCTTACGATGACGTGATCGGAAGATTCCTTCCAGCATTTTCCCAGCACACACTTCGGTCATTTTTGTCACCGCATCCGCTGACCACTTCTCGTCCGCGGGCTCAAGGTCCACTAAGGAGCAATGAATAGCCTGGCGTGGAAGACTGGTGACAAATTCATGACTGATAGATTTTAGTCCGCCCGCCGGCAGATTGACGTTTTTCCCGAAGTCGACAAGCGTGACATCGACGTGATCATCATCTCCGATGTTTCTGACGACAGCACGATACCATTTGCCATCGTCGGGGGACTGGGCGCAGCACAAGGCACCCACATTAGAGGCATCGATGGAAAGTGTTTCTTGGATATCTTCAGTGAAAGTCGTTTGGATCGTCTCCATGAGATGCGAAAGTTCGATTTCCATTCTCGACAATTGGCAGAAAAAACTTGACGGGGATTGAATGTGTGATATAGTAACCTAAGAGAACATATTGGGATAAAACAGGGTTTGTGATGACCATTAAAGTTAAATTCCAGGTGTATTTAAGGACTATTTAGGATCAAAATCTTAAAAATCTTATTAAGAGTGAACCACAATAAAGGTTGTTTTTCACTGTCGCGTTTTTCATACGCACGTACACGCACGTAAAAGTCTAAATCCTTATATATTTAGCGAGGTGAATAAATCGAAAGAACTTTGTTTTCTGCATATTTTAGTATGCATTTGTTGACCCATTCGTTAAATAACACAAATTTGGAAACATTTTAAGTTTCCCGCGCGTGGAAAACAGCCCTAACACTCCTGTCGAGATATGATTTGTCTATTTTAAGTTCGTTTTCCACTAGGCGATTTTATTCGCGCAAAGCGAAGCGATATATCTGAAGTCCGGATAATTATGGATAAGCCTGTATTTGAATGGCGATAAAAAAGGCGGGAAATCATCGCAGCATTCCTTGTAGGAAATCAATCACATTACCTTGTGAATATCTCCGAGATTAATCTCGGGATAAGCGTAACGTTGGCGGTCGCTCGTATCAGACTCGGGAGACGAAAACAACGCTTGATCTTCGCCGACTGTTTCCGAGACGAGTTCATCAGGCGGGGTCATATACGAGTTTGTCTCATCACTGGGAGACTCGTCCGTGAGTTCAGTCCTAGGGCTTAAAAAAGACGGAGTCGTACTACTACTGCCCGTGGCGGAGTCGCTTTCAAGACAAAGTTGGTTTTTTTGAAACTCGATGTTTGGTGCAGTAATTTCCGAAGGGGTTGTCTCGTCCACCGTGACCTCGGGAATGTCCTCAGAGACTTTCTTATCGTCAGCAATTGGTTCTTTTTCGGAATGTACTTTAACATCAGTTGTAGACTGAAACGGATAAGAAGAATTGAATACAAGAAGATAGAGTGGTTAGAATGCAGATTAGGGAGGGCAGTGAGGTATAAGGCAGGGTAGGTTACAGCGGGCAGGAGTGAAGAGGGATAGAAAGAATGGGATAAGATTGATGGAAGAGGTTGAATAAAGTAAACTAAAACGGAATGAACAACGATGGGAATAGAAGGCAAGAGAGATTATGGTTGTCTGGTACAGAAAATAGGAGAGGAAATGAAGTAGAAAAATTGGAGTAGTATATAGTAGGATAAATTAGGATAGAGTATGGTTAAAAAGATTGAAGTATTAGAATATAATATACCTCATCCTGATGAGGTGTTTTCTCTTCCCCAGGTGTGATCGGGGGCGCCTCTTCATTGAGTTCTTCTTCAGCTGGTTTTCCATCGTCTGTGTTTTCTTCACCAGAGCGAGAGTCAATCTCGTCAAGCAAGCGGTCGATGGCATGACAAACGGCTGTTGCATCGTTCAAATCTTCCTCGCTGTCGCCTGGAGAAGCTCCTCTTGTCACGTCTTCGGCTTCGTCGCTGCGACTATTTTGGGCGAGTAGGACATCGTCCGCTTGTTCTTTGATCGGAGGCCGCTCATCCAGAACTGGTTCTTCCAAAGGCAGTTGATCATAGGCTGGTTTCTCTTCTAAAGCTGGTGTACCGACTTCTTGCTGGTCCACTGGCTGGTCGTCCACTGGTTGGTCCAAAACATCTGGTGATTCAAGATCTGGCTGGTCGTCTACTGGTTGGTCATTTATTAAGTGATCTTTTACTTCTACTGTTGCTTCATCCACTGGCTGGTCATCTACTGGTACTTCATCCACTGGCTGGTCATCTATTGGTACATCATCCACTGGCTGGTCATTTACTGGCACTTCATCCACTGACTGGTCATCTACTGGTACTTCATGCACTGGCTGGTCATCCACTGGTACTTCATCCACTGGCTGGTCATCTACTGGTACTTCATCCTCTGGCTGGTCATCTACTGGTACTTCATCCACAGCTGACTGGTCATCTACTGGTACTTCATCCATTGACTGGTCATTTACTGGCACTTCATCCATTGGCTGGTCATCTACTGATTTTTCGTCCACTAGCTGGTCACCCACTGGGGGACCTACCTGGTCATCTACTGGTAGTTCATTTCCTGTAAGGTCGCTAACTGTCTGGTCTTCAACAGCGGCTGACTCGACATCTGGCTGGTCTAAAGCCTCGCTTCCTTTCGTGTCTTCCTGTTCAACACCATCTCCATCTTTCCTCGCAACAAGTTCCGCCTGGCACAACTCATCCAACAACAGTTTCTGCGACTCAATTTCTCGTAAGGAAATTTCCATGGCGCTATCGGAGATTCCGAGAATTTCACCGACATAACATTTCTCGGAACATAATTCTTCCATCGCATCCTGTTTTTCCTCCGACCATTCTTCGAGAGACTCGGGTGAGACACCGGAAAGTTCTAAGTGGATAGCTTGTTTGGGTAAAGCTGCAAATTCAGGCTTCAAAATTCGAATTCTGGATTGAGTCAACTTCTCAGAGTTTCCATAATCAACAAACTGAACGGCTAAGCTCGGTTCAGTCTCCAATATCACAGCGCGATACCACGAATCATCCTCAGTGAACTGGGCACAAACGGCCGCTCCAACGACCGGTTCTACACGCGCCCAGTCTCCTTCATTCAGGTTTCCATAAAACGCTCCAAGCTTCTCCATGAGATCAAGCAGATCGTTTTCAGAGTCGGACAGTTGACACCAAATACTCGCTGGTGATTCGGCAGACACGTAAAATAGATTCAACTTGTCGCCAATCTTCGCTGGGAAGTTCGAATAGGATACTTCAGCTACCAAACTACCTGGAGCTTCGTTTGAAGATTCCACAGACCGAGTTGCGAAGGATTTCTCGACAAGAAGATCGCTTAAAGATATTTCCTCGTCTTCTGAACGGCCGTAAACGATAGCTGTGGCAGCAAGATCATCCACACTTTTTATTTCGATCGTAAGGGACCTGATAAAAATGAAATGACGGTTAAAGCAATGATAATAGCGCCGAAATTAAACTCGATTTTCCTTTAGTCTGTGATGTCAGTGTCACACGAAGACATCAAGCTGACGGATGTGAAAGAGTGCAGATCAAGCTTTGCACATATATTCGCATACAACACAAATGATTGTATATTGAGTAAGTGAAAATAAATAACATTAGATCAACATGCGAGGCTATAAAACATCCGTCAGAAGTGAACTGGATTTAACAAAATTGGAACGGGTGAACTCAGACCTTAAGAAATTTGGAAAATATTTTTATTTGCCCAGTTAAAAAATTACTCTTTGACGGGAATTGCGTATTGAATAAATACAAACTACAAACTTTTCGGAGGTAAACTCTTCGACAACGGTAATGGCGTCAGAACTCCAGTCATCGTCACTGGGCTGGATGTCGGCCAACAAACACGCGATGGCTTGGCGTGGTATTGCCAAAAACTCTGGCTTTAAACTTCGTAATCTTGCAGTAGGTAATAGTTCCTCGTTACCGTAATCAACATAACGCACCATGACACCTTAATATGAACCATATCATGGTTATCAAAGACAAGTTTAAACTACACTAGAACGCTGGCCCACTGATCTCAAAAGGAAACCCGGAGTTGTTGAGTCAAGTATTACGCTAAACTATAAGAGCTAGCGATCCAAGTTTTATTATAGTTCACTGGTTATAGTCCGATAGTTTGGCATGCATTGACAAATAAACACTGATCTGATAAAACACTGGATGAACTTCACGAACACAGAACAGAGAAAATTACTTCCGCGTAATACATTAATTCTAGCATCATTTTGGGTGGGTATAGTTGATCCAGTTTACTAGCAGATAAGTGGTACAAAATGACGGAGCAACATATGGTGTACCTTCATCCTGCTTGCCAAGTATTTCCGCTCGATACCAACCGTCGTCATCAAGAAACTGGCCGCAACACACTGAATTGACGTCGTAACTCGTGACCAGCAGTTCCTCGGCGCTAAGTGCACTGTATACTTCATGTAAATGATCCATAAGATCATCCAAAATGCCCTGATCTTCTGAGAGCTGGCACCAAAGTTTCTGAGGCGATTCAATATGTGAACATATGACATCCTTCCGTTCACCTGAGGTCAACCACAGAAATACAATAAACGCTATATCGACTTACTGTTGGAAAATGTGAGGAAGGAAAGGCTAGTTAAGACCCGTTTACACTTGCAATTTTTGGAGTGATTTTCTTTTTTTTGGAGATGTGAACGAGCGACTAGTTACGGATGCTCTGATGTATAAGAGCTCGTATTTGGACATCCGTAACTAATTCACTCGTTCACATCTATCAAAAGGAGGGGAAGAGTGAACTTTCCCTTTTTGACTCACGGATACTCTCTCGCATTCTTTAGTGCCATTAACTCGACCAAGCTGCTTTGCGCGCTTAGTATTAAAAACTTGTTTATCCGGTTAGTCTACTAGCCAACAATTAATCGGCTATTCGTGCATGCGTGAGTCGTCTCATTGAGATCTTTGATTCGTTCCCCTAAATTTTCCGGTCATTTTCACAACGGTTATTTTACCTGCTGTTAGTTCTTTGACCTGATAACGATCAGAGATCGCCACTTCTGCGGTAGTTCCACTATCCGAAGCTGATGCAACCTCGCCAGATGTTAAAACTTTGGCCAAGACATCTTCCCCATCACAGAACAGCCTAACTGAAAAAACCTCGTCATTTTCGGACGTAATCTTACAACGAAGTTCGTGTTCTCCGTAAATTTCAACCAATTTCTCGCCAACGTCATCCGTCCAGATTTCCCCACCGTTTGAGAGATCGAAACAGCAACGGACACTGACTTCGGGTAGATTTGAGAATCGTTCAGATATTGGAGCAAGCCTGTCGGCATCTAACCATTCCGCATTACCATAATCCACGTAAAGGACCCTGACCAGGTCACCATCGCAATCCAGGACCTAAAAATTTATATTTAATATTTGAATTATATTTCAAATAACATTAATGTAGATCTGAATTAAATTTTAAATATCATCAACGTAGATCTGAATCATATTTTAAATACCATTGACGGGGATCTGAATTGTATCATATTTATACTCAATTATATTTTAAATATCATTGACGGCATTTGAACAACCGGCCTCTGATCTATATATAAGTAACACTCTTACCTTTGCTCGATACCAGGCCTCATCTTCAGTAAACAGAGCGAGACAAGACGCTCCAGTTTCCACTTGCGTGATCGGTAACGTGTCCTGAGGTGGGTTAGTGGCTATATCATCCATTAATGCCTCCAAGTCACTCACGTGACCACTTAACTGAAGGATGACGTCATCTGGTGAATGTACGCTGACAATGTACACAGCGGGCTCGTCCCCAATGGCCAAACGTGGTTTTTGCACAGACGGGGTAACCGCGGAAGGTTTGAGTAGCTGATTCAACGAGGTAGTCCCGTCTTTAAGCGTCAGTATCCAAGTTTTCTCGAGGTACGCTTCAAACGTTGCTTGAAGTGGTTTATCCAATGCGGCAGCTTCGAAACTGGAGCACTGTTCGGGCGTCCACGAGCCACGCGCGAGGGTGCAGGGTATAGCATGACAAGGCGATGTTGAAAGTTCAGCTGAAAGTCGACGAAGATCTGATGCGAGATTCGCCACGTCAGTGTTGCCATGGTCGACGAAACGAACGGTCGCTGTGTGATTGGTGGGGTCGACGGAGAGGATCTGGGCTCGATACCAGGCCTCGTCTTCAGAGTAACGCGCACAACAGAACATATCCTGAGAAAAGGATTTAACGTTATCACTAAAATGGCGCTGATATCTCTCGTAAGGATCTACCTAATATGATCCAGTTATTTGATTGGATATTTGTAACAATAGTGAACTGTGTTTATGATTCGTTCTTTTGAAAATCAGTTTCTAAAGTTCATTGTATTTTATGGCTATAATCAACCAATAGCAAAGCTTGTTTCAATAGCTAGGCTCTTTTCGAAATGAATTGCAAAGAAAAGTACCAGTGGACTCTAATACAACTGGTAAATGATATTGAAAGCGAGAGTCTTCAGTTTTTCAGAGTTTTGGGCATAAAATATTTTCACGCTTCGTGAGGCTTTCAATGCAAGTATATTGCCGCGAGAATTTGTTTTTGCGATGAGCGGAAAAGAATACGTGTTTCTACACACCTTTTGTGGATTAGGCAGTTTATAACTCTCACTTTCTGGGCCGTCGTAAGTCTGGGCACAAAGTTCAGCCAAGCGTTCTAGCTCTTCCTCAGTTCCAGAAAGCTGCACATAGAATTCACCGGGGTTGACCAAGTGACTGATGTAAACCTCTGCGGTTTGTTTTCCTGTCACAGGAAACGCCGTAAGGGATATCTCGGCTGGCTGTGAAAACGAGAGGAATGCGATAAATCTCAAATCGTGCTGTAGCATACCAAACAAGTGAAAAGTTGCGGCTGCTTTTATGAGGCTACAGGACTTCTAAACTGCATTAAATCCTAGTAATTAAGCATTTTTGAACAGATCAAAAAAATTTTCATAGTTAAACATTAAAAACAACTGAATTCAACCTGCTGTGCCAACAGAAACTCCCAAAATTGCAAGCCTGGGCGGTATACAATACCTCGGCAGAGTCCTCAGATAGTTCAGATGGTTTTTGACTAAACATGTCATTCAATGATAGTGATCCCTCCTCATCCGTCATTGTCACCAGCAATTTAACATCCAGGTCTTTCAGCACGGTCATCTTTAAGCACTTGTCAGCGGTGGCTGTCTCAAATCGTTCCTTCGTTTCTGAATCCCAGGCTCTTGGTTGGTGGTGTATCTGCAAGCCACAACATATGGCCTGCGCGGGTAGCTCAAGCAGACTGGGATCGAGCTCTTTTATTCTAAACAAAAAGATCAATTTTTTCATTCCGTAATATTCTTATTCAATCACCCACTGACCGAAATGGAACGTTTTGGAACATGGATGGAGCATTTATTACCATGAAAAAGATTAATTTCAAATGGGATTTTTATGAGGTCAATGTGAAGAAATAAAATCCACTTTCTTCGTTACCTTTCTTTCGGTAAAACCTCCGTATTTCCGTAATCGACAAAAAGCACTTCTACGGAGTCAGGCCCAGGCTCCTGTGTAACTCTCGCGCGGTACCAGGCATCGTCCGCAGTATACTGAGCAGCACAAAGGGTGCCATGCTTGATATCCACTATTGCTCCTCGGGATCCGTCGGTACAGCTTGTATGTATGTCGTCCATAACTAGCAATACAATGCAGACAAGGTAGAAGTCTGTTCAAACGATGTCATTTTTTCAGATCCAATTCAATTCTGATGGATGTTTTATACGCTGTTGACTTGAAATAATGCATATGAGCGGCAAATTAAGCCGCCAATGCAGTACTGCTTTATCACTAGCAGACTACATTCCATACGTCAGAAAGGAATTCGATCCGACAAAATTGGATCGTGTGAACAGACTTTATTAAGACATGCAGTAATGTCTACGAAAAGCAAGGAGAAATTTCGTTTTAGACCAATCAGCAAATTTGTTTCGACCATGGTAGAATACGCCGTTTTCCGGTACACTCGACCATAGTTGAATACGCCGTTTTCCAGTACATTCGACCATGGTCAAATACGTCGAATACGCCGTTTTCGGGTAGACTCAGCCATGGTCGAATACACCGTTTTCCGGCGGACTCGACCATGGTCGAATACAACCTGTACTACAACCTGTAACTCCCACTGCCAAAAAATAAGGACATTAATTTATAGAAATATTATGAATTCGTGGCAGTCAACATGATGGACAAACCTTTGTCAATGGCGTCTGCATTCGCAGCCTGTTGAACGTAGAAATCCTCGGGATTTCTCGAATGTGTTACGTAAACATCACATGATGTCCCCACAGCCACCTTAAGTTCATAGAAATCATCTTGCACCACCTCCGGTTCAGAGTCCTTGCTTGTCACGAGTTTTTCACGTGCCAGCCACGTGTGTATGCTTCCTAATTTGTCTTCGAGGAGGGCTTGGTACGGTTCCCTATCGGAGCTCAGCCTTGCTCGAAATTCCTTCTCGACAACATAGCGAACGAACGCGTCGTGCGCGCGTGGGGTCCACGAATACCGTTTCCCCTCAGTGCTGACACGTGACAACGAACACATCACACCGCGCATGGGCGGATAACGAAGAAGTTCCTTTTCAAGATACCGTACGCGTTTCCCAATCTCCGCTCGGGGAATCGTCTCTGAATTTCCGTAGTCAATGTAAGTCATGTGCACGCCACCATCGGGGTTTAGCCCCGAGACAGATGCCCGGTACCATGTTTCGTCTTCGTTAAACATGGCGGCGATCACGTCATTGACTTGTAATGGAGTAGCGACAAAGTCCGGTGGGGTCCCCTCATGGTAAGTTTCGTACATCATGTCCGCCACTGTGTCAAGGTCGAGGTTAAGTCTTGTAAATTGGCAGATAAAACTATCCAGAGATTCCGCACTCTCGACCAGGACATTTTCAACGTCTTTGAGTTGGAGTTTGGGAAGGCTTGTGAGCTTGGGTAGTTTTTCCTGACTTCTTGAGGATTTAGCGCTGATAGCTTTGAGGATGTTTACATTTTCAGAGCCATGGGTATCGAACAGGGAGACCGTCAAAGTTTGGGTGTTCGTATCTTAAATGAAACGAGGGATATTAAAAAACGATCTTGTAACCACAAGTTTTCCTGTGGTGTAAAACCGGATACAGCGTTCGTTCTTTCAAAGAAAGTTGAAACTTGAGCAATATCAAAGGGCTTTTTTAAGGGTTTTTATGGAAATTCGAAGACAAAATCTCATTTGTACATAAACAGAAATTAATTTCCCGAGATTTCACGAGCAAACTTCGTCATTGCATTCAGTGTAATTTCTAGTGTGGTATTCAAGGGAAAATAATTTTGCAGATGTAAGAATCAGTCTACGTTTGACGCCATGAACTAACAAACTTTTCACCTCCGTAGTATTATTAGAACAGAACATTGCATCCTGTCAGACACGATTGTAATGGTTCTCAGTGGAGGTACCAAGTTACCAAGCGAGCAAAATTAGTTTGACCACGGAGGGAATCGAACCAGCGACCTTTGGTTTGCTAATCCAATGCTCTTCCAACTGAGCTACTAGGTCAAGACTGTTCAAATATGTGGTATTTCGGAACTCAATAACTTGAGTCACATGCATTCATTATGAATCGTAACTCACAACATTCAATGTTCAAATCAAAGATCAAAAGTTTGATATCTTACCGATGGACTTCACATCTGCAATGAGGTGCTTCTCAAGAACCAAGATCTCGAATGTATCGCACTCGTTACCATTCCACTTTTCCTTCCCGTCATGCAGACGGCATTTGACCGCTTGCACGGGCGTGTCATGGAACGCGGGAGCAAGCGTTTTGATGTCATGTAAACCAACACGCTCGCAATTTCCGAAATCAACATAACAAACTTCCACTTCGTTTGGAGAAGGAATACTGAGAATACGCGCCCTGTACCATCCACCATCCACTAAAACAAACAAATACTTCCATTAGGAAATATTAATCTTCATTATGTGCGATTATAAAATCTTCATCAGGTGCGATTTTCTTCTTTTGGTAGATGTGAACAAGTAACTAGTTACGAATGCTCTGATGAATAAGAGCTCTTATTACAACGTCCCTAACTAATCCACTCGTTCACATCTATCAAAAGAAGATCGCACATGAAATCCCAGAAAAAATCGCAAGTGTAAACGGGCCTTTATAAATTATTATAATCTAACATGCTCTTTTTACGGTTGTGTTGAGTTGAATTTCTTTTGCCTGAATCGATTATATGCTGTGACCAGGATTCTAGGGGCATCGTCTCACCTGGGTATTTGGCAGCAACAAACATGTGGACTACAGGATTGACAACTGCCTTATCCGTTGGTTTGAGGTTAGAATACACTTCAGTCAGTTCTGTCATAACCTTCTCCAGACTTCCTTTATTCTTCACCAGGTGAAGGTAGAACATATTGGGACTCTCGCAGTGAGATCCACAGACGTCCATCTGTGATCCTGACAGGATGTTGTACGAACTCAAGAAATCTGTCCGAAAAAAGAGCAAAAAGTCAGGTTAATTTAGTATTATCATAGGGAAAGTTGGGGAAACTTACAATATAAGTCCTAACAAAATAAGTCCTATTTAACTACATACAGTAAACATAAAATGGAGGGATAAAAAGATATCACATGTCGAACTTTTTATCTAATTCCAATCGGTTAGAAAACAATCTTGAAATACTTATTATGTCATATTAATTTACTGAAAATCGGCTTTCTTTTGAAGAATTTTGTTCTCCGGCTGCCATCGAAAAGATTGTAGCGAGACGTCGAAATCAACATGCCCTTTTAATAATAAAGAAAAAATTCTTATTTTCAACAGAAAATGCTACCTTGCAGACACAAAAGTTCGTCAGGAGGCAGCTGCAATTCCTTGCTTTATCAAAGCGACACATGCAGTAAACAACACAACATCGCTGTTGAAACCCATTCAAAATTGCAAAAAATATTTTCGACGACTTGGTGATATATTTTTCTCTATGGTGAATTGGTGGACTTCGTGCAGGCTTTTGAAAACGGCCCATACCTACCATTTATTGACCGCACTTCTGCTGGTTTCCCAGAACCCTGTGCAGAACTAAACAGTCTTCTACCATTCATATCATAGACCTCGACATCGTAAACACCGTTATCCTTTCGACCTGTCACACGAACCATTAATTCCTTGCCATCGATGGCT
The DNA here is from genome assembly GCF_004324835.1 of Dendronephthya gigantea. NCBI lineage: Eukaryota > Metazoa > Cnidaria > Anthozoa > Malacalcyonacea > Nephtheidae > Dendronephthya > Dendronephthya gigantea. The sequence continues at coordinate 533,591 of NW_021163120.1, forward strand.
TCCCTTATCTTTTCCACTCCCGCCGAAGTAGATCCAACCAGCCTAGCTGAAAAGCCTTGGACACTCGTTTCACAATAACACGCGAGTAACCTCTTTATTCTGGACACCGGAAGTTCCTCACTGTTGCCGTAATCGATATAATTAACTTCTACTGTATTGACAGAAACCTGATAAGAAAATGGACACTCGTTTGATCGTCAGCACTGAACTATATATATGAACTGGATGATAACTCTGTTGCCATCTTTGAAACCAAATCGGAGGACTAGTGCCAGTCCTTTTTTTACAATATTTTTCTTCACGGTTATGGATCACGTGAAAAAAACAATAGAAAGAGGTTGGCGCTGGTTCTTGATTTGGCTTTAAAATGGGATTCAAAGATGGCCGCCAAAAAAGACAGTTATAATCGTTCCAGATTTTATAGAGACCCTAGACAGAACTGAAAACCATCTTAAGACATGAATTGTTACGAGAATGGCTACCATTTCTACCTCAACGTTTTCCAGATAAATTCCTATTGCATTACCTTAGTAATGACGGCACGATACCATCCGTCATCTTCGGTGAACATTGCACAGCAAGTATCGCCAATCTTTGGCTTTACCAGACGTTCATCGCCATCGCCCAGGGGGCGGTAGAATTCTTCGAGCCTGTCCATAAGCTCATCCAGGTGTTTCGAGGTCTTCGTGAGTTGACAGAAAAAGCTTTCGGGACTTTCAAAGAACGTCACATAAACGTGTTCTTTGGCACCCTTCGTTACCTGGGCTTCCTCGACTTTGTATACTTCGGCTTAAAGGAAAAATAATTCAAATGCAATCCATGAGAAAGAGCTTAGAAATTTTCGGAGCTTATCGGAGTCAAATACTGCCGCTTGCATTCAACAAGGTGAATGATGTAATAGAATATATCCTCATTTCCCAATTACTCACTTAATACAGCAAATAAAGACTTCAAATTTACTTCTACACAACTTCTCATTGACGAAAGTGACTTGTCAAAAAAGATTGGCCATTTTCCCCCCGAACGCAGAAACGACCGAAAATTAATTGACTATTGTTTACCTGCTTAAAAGCCAGGCAAAATCGAAACTCAATTTGTTTAATAATGACAGAAACTGCTTTCATTGAAGCACTTTCATTGCAGACGAGTTAAGGCTAATTATCTTGAAAATATTTTAGAAATCCCGTTAAAAATGGTTTTTCCATTTTTTTGTCTACCTAGAGAGGCGGAACAGTAAATAGTCTTTTATTTACTCTGAAAAGATATGTAAATTTCGCGCCAAAACTGTGTAGCTATTAGCAACCAATCAAAAACGCTGTAATCTTCCTTGAACGAACCGACTGAAGGTGTTGAAAAACTAATGCTTTACTTACTTTTTTTCCTATCATCCATAGTTCCAAACAACTTCATCCCGTCAGCGTTGAAAAGCTCGACTTCAAACACGCTCCCCTTATTCTGCGCAACAATCCTTGCGTCGAATTCTTTCTCCAAAACACTATCCTTAAACGACGAGCTATCCACAGCGTTCGCGGTTTTAACACAGGCGTGAAAACCTTGGACAGGCAACCTCGTAAAGTTCTCGTGTAAAGTCTTCACTCTGATTTGGGGAATAGTTTCTGAGTTGCCGTAATCGATGTAACAAACATCAAATGTGGTACCAGAACGATTGTTCACCCTCGCACGATACCAACCATCGTCCAAAGTGAACATGGCACAACATGCCTCGCCAATCTATGATGGAGGAATAAGCTGTAGGATTTTTAAAGCTTTTGAGAACAGAAGAAACGACACAGTCATGTTGGAAACACAATAGGCTGGCCTCTGACAACATGGGAGTGTACGTAACCTTCATACACTGTGACTATACTAGATGTTCATTTTATGTTTTTAAAGGCAGAATTTTCAATTTATGAAGTACCAATTTAGCTATAGGCGCACGAGGAATTGGCCAAAAAATGCACTATTAATGACCACAAGCAGACAGTTGCGGCATTTTTAAATCTCAACTCTGAGTAGCAAGATCACGCACATATAGTCAATACCTAGGGCCTTAGCATCAAATGTGGTATAACAACTGCCTAAATAGACAAAACACTTCTCGACGTTTCGACCTGAGGGCGAAAAGAAGAATACGTCGAGAAGTATTTTGTCTATTTAGGCAGTTGTTATACCACACTTGATGCTAAGTTGTTTGAAGACGCTGCCACGTTGCTCCCTGGTTATATTGGAACTTATCAAGTAAGGTTATATTGGGAATAACAAGTAAGAAAATGCTAGTTAGAACATCGATTTTTTGTAGGTGTCAAAGCATATACGAGTTGAATACAAACGAAGTCTTTATTGTGACTTGCAAAGTATTCTATACATAAAGCATTCGTTTTTACCTCTGGGTCTTTTAAGGACTCCTGTTGATCTCCGAGCGGTCGATAATGCTCTTCAATCTCGTTCATTAAGTCGTCAAGTTGAGCGGTCGTTTTAGTAAGCTGGCAGAAGAAATCGTCGGGACTTGTTACAGAAGTTATGTACACACGCATCGTCTCGTCGATTGAAACACTTGCGTCCTTTACCGTACAGGGTGTACGTTTAGACGACGCTAGAGAAAGAGAGAAACATGTTGTGTTAAAATAAAAACTGTTCACCACGCGACCCAAATCCAATTCACTTCTGAAAGATTGACTCGCATTGTATCATAACAACGCAGTGCTGCTTTATCAATAACAGACTTTACTATTTGGCTTTTCAAAATCCTCTGATCTGATTGGCTGACGAGTGGTCTATATGTTCCGTATATGGACCAGTATCCTGGATGTCTCATGCAGCTCAGCCATATAATAAACCGTATTGTGAAATATCAGACCAAAGTTTTTTGCATGGACATATTAAAAGCCTCGGTTTGATATTTCACAGTACGACCTCACGCTCAGTCAATAATCAGTTAATATTAAATACGTCAGAAGTGAATTGGATCCGACAAAATTAGATCGTGTGAAAGTGCCCTAGTTTTATCAATCCAGTTAAACAGCTCTGAGTACCTTGTCTCTGTTGTGACCTCTCAGAACCACTGGGGAATAGAGGTCTTCCGTTGGAATCTAATAGACGAACGACGTAAGCACCATTGTCATCTTTTTTAACAATCTCTGCCTTCAATTCTTTCTCCAGTACTTTCTGCTCAAAATCCGCCGTATTTTCCGAGCTCGGAGAGAGTGGCTTAGCATGGAAGCACTGCGCGGGTAGCTCGGTGAAGCACGCATTCAAATTCCAAATTCGAGAAAGTGGAAGCTCCTCGCTATTTCCGTAATCCAGGTAACGGACTTCGACACAATCACGTGAGAGCTTCGTGACGACAGCCCGGTAGAAACCATCGTCCACCGTGAACATGGCGCAGCAAATATCGCCAACTTGTGGGTTAACAAACGTGGAATCGTCTGGGGAGAGGTCGCGGTAGAATGATTCGATGCTGTCCATAAGTTTGTCTAATTGAGAAGATGTCTTAACAAGCTGACAGTGGAATTCTTCGGAGCTGATCACGTTTGTGATGTAGACGAGCTCTTCAGTACCAATGGCGATATTGGGTTCATCCACTTTCGATGTTTTTTTTGCAACAGGTTCTACAATGTGAAATGCCGTGTAAATAGACCTTTCCTCTTTTAGCTTTCAAGCGCGCATTGCGTGACAGTAGTTGATTATCAAGCAACTTTGAGTTGCGATATCGCTCTGCTTAGAAGCGATTTTATTTGTAAGAAAACCTTGCCGATTCTTTTTGCTTCTTTGCTAAACTAAATCTCTCCTAAAAATGGTGAAATCACAACTCAAATTGACCTTGATAATCAACTACCATCACGCATTTCGCGCTTCAAAGCAAATTTAAAAGGGAAAGGTCTATTTAGGCTACAGAATATCTGATGGCAGTCACGTTAAATTTTAATTGAAATCCTTGTAAATTCAGCGCAAATTCTTAACTTGTAGTACGACAATAATGCTTGCAAGTAAAGAAACACCATGCGTGAACACACCATTTTACTGCATGAAAATATCGGTTAATAACCTAAAATTGTGTTTTCTTTTCGCTTCCCTCTCTTGTTATGCAGTTAGCTATATTCATATTTAAAATTGCCGCCAAATTTATTTAATCAACTTCAGGCATTTCATCCTTTGTCTATCTCCTGAATGTTTTATTGTACTTTCACCTTGATTCCAAAGATATACTCAACACACAATTTTGGTTTGTTTACAGTGTAATTAAAACATGTGAGAACAAAAAATACGAGTGAAAACTCGACTTAAGAACATACCTTTCTCAGCATTTTGCTTCGCATTATTCCCGGTGCTAAATTCAACCATCTCTTCGTTGATGTTAACAGATGTACCTCCACCTGTATCGATCAGCAACACCGAATATTTGCCATTATTGACACGTTCGTCCATCCGACCAACCAGCTCTTTGCCGTCCACCATGGCGAGAAATTTACTAACAAACTTGTTCGCTCTCTTGTGAGCCGAAGGCAGGTTCGCGAGGCTACATTCGATGGCCTGGATTGGTAACTGCAGAAATTCCGGATTCAAAACAGCGACACTAAAATAGATGTGAAGCGTTTACCCTTTTTTTACGATGCCTTCCCGTTTCTAAAAACGCCCTAACGGCAGTAACGCCCTTTGAAATAACTTGATTGGTCAAGATATACTGTCTCCGTCTAGTCACTGGCCGGTGACTATAGCTTTTTTTTGTTGTTTTTCAAATAAGACAGTTGAAGTAATCATGAATTTTTATGAAATTATGTTGATTATTATTTGTAAACACCCCGAAATTTATACTAAAACAATAAGTCGCCTTATTAGTTCCTACTCTTTTACTCAACTTCAATTTCCCATTGTTCTGGACCATTGAAAAACGACGTTTTCAAGCATTGACTTACCTCTTCGCAGAAACAATTTCGCAATTCCCGTAGTCAACAAAACGAACTTTAAAACGACTGTTTGGCATTTTTTCAAGAATCTTTCCACGGTACCACAAGTTGTCATCACTGAACCGTGCACAACACGGGCTCCCTGGTGACAATAAACGAATCGCATTAAACTGAATAAAACGGCATATTTCGCCAGAAACAGCGATAAATATACATGAGACAAGGAGAAATAGAAAAACATACGGCTATAACTCAAAACCTATAGTATCTGTATACTAGCATAAAAACACAGGAAAATGATCTCTATTTCTTTGGCAGCCTAAAATGTTGCAACTGGGTCGTTATGTATATTTTGCTAATAATTTTTGGGCAAGAAAACAGCTTAGTTTGTATAATCATTTGTGAATCGAGAGAGGAGAAAAGGCGCGAAATGAGGGAAATGGCGCGAAAGGGGAAAAAGGCGCGAAAAGAAAAAAAAAGGCGCGAAAACGAAAAAAAGGCGCGAAAAGGGAAAAAAAGGCGCGAAAAAGACACGAGGGGCTAAGATTCTATTGGGTCTGAAGTTTTATAATTCGCTTCAGTTAGTCTGTTGACGATTTTACGTTTTAGCGGGAAAAGTGTCTTTTATAGATCCAAACTTTTAGGCATTGAATTAACGTTCGGGAAAAACATATCAATGTTAGCTATATTACAGTTACCTTTGTTAAATACGTTCAAGTCTGTCCCCTTTGGTGGATTCAGGTCGTAATACTCCTGAAGATTTGCCATCAGACTTTCCATGTCATCCGCCGAGGAGACAAGATGGCACCAAAACTGGTCGAGATTCTCAACGTGAGTGACTTCAATGTCAACATAGTTACCAATATCTACGGCTGGTGGATGGTAATTTTGAAAACCTGTCTCGACTGGAACTCCCGGATGATCTTCATCAGATATCGCAAAACCTGAAAAAACACACAAACTCATACCTCAGCAATAGACCTTTTCGGTAATTACGTCAGAACATAGACATTTTAAATTTAACACCACCTTAAATGAAATGGATTTCAAGTTTTACTCTCACAAGCCACGTGCAAAGATGCAAACATCCTTCTTCAACACGTGCACGAAAACGAATTTTTAATTTTTACAAATAAGTGTAGAAATAAGCCATAACGCAAGAACGAGCCTCACGGTCTTGGTCATTGGTCCAGGTAGTCCAGAAGCTCGTGTGTCCAGTTCTGCATATATATATCGCAATCAGTGACACACATTCACAACAGTGAAACAAGGGGAAATTTGGTTTTAGACCAATGAGCAAGTTTGTTTATATTTTCAGTTACCCAATCAGAATGCAAAAAAATCTGACCACTTCCGGTAAAAAGGTTCATTATTTACCATTTTACATGAAGTTTTAAAAATTAAGGCATTCTGATTGGCTTTGTGTAAAAAATGTAAACAAATATGCAGATTAGTTTAAAACGAAATTCCCCCATGTTCAACTGTGAATGAATGTGAATTCATTATGTCACTGATTGCAATACATGAAACTGCACAAACAAACTTCTGGGCTACCTGGGAACTGACAGCTAACTGTTAACACATCATGCAAAATTACAGAACATTATTTCGAAATACCCCCTTTCTTTATTGCTTTTGAGCCAGCTTCCACCCTATGTCTCAGCCCACACTTCAGACAATACCATGTCATACAAATTGAAGTTAATAAGTTTACAGCAAGCAGGTATGTAATCCATTGCTACTTTGGTTTAATTAATGAAAGTAATCACAACACATAGATCGTGAATGTAATCCTTGTGGCGATTACTTTTATTAAACCAGAGTAGCGATAATTGCGATGGACCATGTCATACATTCATCAATCTCTTTGTCTGCGGTGATTGCAGCATAAAATGCTTTGTTGGAAAAAAATTCTACTTGTATCAGTTTTGTTGATGCTCTCACAGAAACTTCACCAAATTTAATTTTTTGAATAGATACCAGATTTAAAAAACAACAAATGCTTCTCACCGAAACTTCGCCGAATTTAATTTTTTGAATAGATACCAGATTTAAAAAACAACAAATGCTTACCTTTCTGAACTAGTTGTTTGTTAATGCTGTATTCCTCATCACCAACAGTCTCCATGACACATACACTATAATTCTGTGCCTCGCTGTGCGAGACAACTTTAATCTGCAGTTCTTTGTCTAGTATTGCATTTTGAAATTCCTCAATTGCTTGGTCGGTCCAGTTTGGTGCAGAAGGGCTTACACCATACAGGCAACAGGGAATGGCTTGCTGAGGCAACATCACAAACTTGGGTTTTAACTCTTTGATTCTTGTGATGGGAAGCATCTCAAAATTACCGTAGTCCACATACATTACTTCCACTTGCCGATTTGCAATATCCGAGCTTAAAATCAAAGCTCTATACCAACCATCGTCCTCGGTATATTTGCCACAGCAAAGCATTCCAGCTTGAGGCAAGGTTATGGTATCATCAACATCGCCAAGCGCTTCATAATACTCACTTATATCATCCATTAGCTTGCTCAAATCATTTGAATGTTTTAGAAGTTGGCAGTAAAAGTCCGATGGGGATTCTATATTTGTGACCACAACCTTTTCTGTACTGCTTGGAGCAAGATCTATGATGCCGAACGAAGACTTCCTACGCTGAGATGTTCGCGGTTTTTTGTAGTCTGTCAATGGTTTAACTGCAACAGCCTTGCCTTGGTCGACTAAAACTTGGCCAAAATTTATATCTTTAGTCTCTTCAGATGTGTCGAAAAGAAAAACTTCTCCAGCATTGTCCCGAATGTTGCTTAAATAGCTTACAAGTTGCTTTTCACTGGTGAGTGTTTCAAACAAATCACAAGCATCCTGAGGCCAATCGATTTTATTATCCATCGGCTTGACTCCATACAATGTGCACTCTAATGCTTGCATAGGTAATTCCAAGAATCTTTCATCAAGTCCCATAAGGTTAGAAATATGGACAGTCTGGCAATTGCCATAATCGACAAACTTTACATTAATTTCGCCAGTGGAAGAAGGGGTTTCGCTTGTAATGATTGCACGGTACCACATATCATCGTCGGAATACTTGGCACAGCATGGGTTATTTTGGCAACTAGATGTCAACGGGTAATCGTCCTCTGTCGCTTCTCTGTAAGTCTTTTCCAATTCTTCCATCAGCCTATGCAATGCAGTTGAGTTCTTTATCAATATACAATAGAACTCACTTGGATTCTCACAGTGGGAAACAAGGACATCCTCAAAGCTAAAATTATTCAGCTCCAAATACTTGTAACTTTGCTTCGGTCCACCAGAATTGGCTGGAAGCGGAACCTCGGTGCGCTCAAGGTAACCAGCCGAAATTAATGGATCTACCACAAGCTTACTCATTGTTGCATCTTGGAATAGGCTAAGGACTAAAACGTTGTTGGTTTTCAATGAAACTGCCTGGGCAACAAAGATTTGCTCCAAAATCAATTCCTCAAGTTTCACAAGCAGTTCAGCATTCCAGTTTTCTCCAGTGGGTTTAACATCTGCAAGTTCACATTCAAAGGCTTGCGGTGGCAAAGTTATGAATTTCTCCGTAGCTAGCATAGCGTTATTGGATGCAACTAAATCGCAGTTTCCATAATCAAAGAAAAACACCTTATAACTGTTATTATTTACACCCAAAACTTTACCTCTATACCAAACCTCGTCGAGGTGGTATTGAGCCAGGCAAATATCGCCGACTCTCAAAATCTTCGACCTTAAAGAACTTGAGGTGTTGTGGGCAACGAAATTGGCGATATCTCCCATAAGATCCTCGAGTTTTGAACTGTTCGAGTCGCTGAGTTGAACGAAGAAATTGCCCGTTTCTGCCTCCACGTGGGTTACCAGCACTTCGACCATTTCGTCGACAGGAAAGCGTAGACGCCATGCCATCGCGGCTTTAAATACTCTTTAACTAGTTTACTTCTTTTCCTATACACAAATCGCAGCAATTTTCTTTTGATTTTAAAAAATGTACCTTTTTATGTTAAGAAAATGAAGCGATTGAGGCGATCTCTAGCTATGACAGTCGCACAAACCACAACGAAGCCTAGATTGAAGTATCAAATCGCTAAAAAACAATACATCAAAAGGCACAGGTTAAAAAACCATACACCAAACGTTGATAGATCAGAAAACAATTTATACAGAAATTACGCCATGCACTGTTGTGAAGCACTATTTTTTTGCTGTGCAACTTTCACCACTTTTTCGCACTTAGAGAGCTGAACTTACAGAATATACACCAGTGGTTATTGACTAACAAACTCGCTCGGAATAGGATAAAGACCGAATACATATCGTAATCTGATCTAGACAAAAGCTCTCTAAAGTCGCACACGTAAGCTATTAGTCGACCACTCGTGGCTGTTAGCTCAGCAAGTTACTCTCGTGTGCGGATAGTTTTTCGTGAGGAATTCTCCTGAAGAGGCAAGTTTGAACTAACTGGCAGGCTGAACTAACTGCCTCGCGAGGTCGTTAGCTGAGCTGATAGCTCTCCTGTGCCGGCTGTGCGGGCTTAATGTTTCCAACGAGCCGGAAATCCATGTAGGTGAAACAATAATTAGAAGAGTAAGATTTTCAAGGTATAACCTCCGTAGCAACAACCGAGATTTCAGTTTTGATAAACCTAATACAAATTTCATGAAAAAAAAGCATTTCTGATGTCAAATTTATATAATTTAATAACTCGGAAAATATTCAATGGCATATCTCTGATGTTTCCACATTAGCAACACTCGTGTTCCAAGGTGAGCGTTTTCGATGGACCTGCCTCTGGATGCCGAACTTTGGAATTCTATCTCAGTAAGAAAGTAATAACCAAAATTAAACTGTTTCGGTTTTTATTTCGTCCATATGAAATTAATAGATCATTGAAAAAAATTTCAACTTAGATTACAAACTAAACAATATGATTAAAAACTAGAGATAACTTGCAATGCAATTCTTCTTTTGAGATATGTACTCCATCGCGTTTCTTACACCTACATTTTGAGAACTCTTCGCTAATTTACATCTCTTAAAAGTAGAATTGCATTGCAAGTTGCAAGAAAAATTGCACCGTGTAACAGGGCCTTTAGTTGAGTGTCGTTTAAGATATTAATAAACGTTATATTAATATCAGAATTAGAATTTTTACTTATTATACCCATATTGCCGTCTAATTTCTCAAAGAAGACTTTGTCATAATCTGTTTTAGGCGACGCCATCTTGGTGTTATTTGTATGCTCCAAAAAGTTAACTTTCGTGTTTCAAGACAGCAATTTATTTGCCTTTGTTTGCTCTGTGATCGCCTATTGCCTCATTCTGTTATAGTTTTATCACCCATTCAAAGACAACAGTAATCTAGTCGGAGTTCATAGACTCTGTGTTGCTCTCATCGCTAGTGCTTCCCCATTCTTCTTCATCTGATTCAACTTCACCATCAATGAGTTCCATCAAGCACAAAACTCGGAAATAAACATCCTTCTTTTCGTCAGGAACATCACAAAATTGAATATGAATAGCCTCATCTTGTTCAAGTCCTAAATCTGCTGTTTCAACTAACTCCGACAATCTTTCTTCACGCGACTTAAGCTCAGCTATGTATGGCTCGTCGGGTTCCACAGATTCAACCTTCGTTTTACGCTTTCGTTTCTTCTTCGGTTCATTTTGAGGCGAAACTTTGACACGCCGTAGCTGTCGGAAGACACCTTTTATATATTTCTCGTTCACATGTTCCAGTATCTCCAACTCGTTCTCAATTTCGCTGGTTTCCTCTTGAATTTCCGCATAGGAGTCGTTGATGATTGCTATGAACATATTCATGAGCACCATCACGTTTAATCCGATAAAAGAAAAGAAATAAAGTGTCGCTAGGACCGGGTCGACCATAAACAAAGCCTCGAAATCAAAATCTCCTAAAGTCATGCTGAGTTGCGTGACCAGTGTTCTCGAGAAGGAACTGTAATCCTCGAGTTCAGAGCTGAAAACGGAGAAAGCAAAAAGGGCGAACGCGAGGAAGCCAAATACGAATGGGATGCAGAAGTTCAAGATTGGTGCGCTGATTCGAGACAGAGTCTTTCCAATCACGAGGAAGTTCTTGTTGAATCTCAACAAACGCAGGAAACGTAAAATGTAGAAGAATACCAGGACGCCAATGACGTACGTCATCAGAGCATCGACGTTTCCTGCATATTGGAAACCGACGTAATCGTTTGGATTCTCTCTTAGCTGAAGAAGATTTCTGTCAACCTCGTACAGACGCGCCAAGAAGAGAACGATCAGCAAGAACTCGCTGAGAATGAGAATAACTTCAATCCAATTCCAGAAACCTTTGAAGTAAGCCCAGCGCTGTTTACGAAGAACTTTTACTTCTCGATAGAGGAAGTATATCATGAAGAATATGACCAGAACGTGGGCTAACGTTTGTCCGCCTGTGAGCTGCAAGTAAAATCTTGCTGATTCGTATTGGACTTTCGTTACCGCTCCAGACGAAGGTGGAAATTCGATGAAGATGGACAACATCCCAAAGAGGTTCGTGTTTGCGTTGTACACGGTGAATTCGACAAAGACAGCGCGTGTTTGAGCATTCAACCAACCATTCGAATGTAAGTCAGCAACAACTGTATAAGCAGTCTCTTGATCGTAACCAAGATTCGCCGCGTAACCCCCGCCGCTGTACATACTGATCGTACCCCAGTACGGAAATCCACGAAGTTCCGACATCGTTTGATGACGCCATCTCTCGACACACGAGAGAATTCTGCCACCAGATAACAGAGCTTTGTCCATGATTCGATACGTTTTAGGATTCTGACTTGACAAGAGACGATGCTTTTTGCGACGTTTTTTACCGCTTGTTCCTCCTTGGATGGGATCAATTGCTCTCTTCTTCCGAGACTTTTCATCTGCGCCATTGTTTAAATGATCAAACCACTCCCGCTCTGTCTGTGTACCCGGCAGTATATCGCGGCGTTTTCTCGAAGCAGTGTTGGGCAACGGAAGCCAGCCGACCCCGTAGTCTCCTTCATCCTGGTTCAACATCGAATATCCGCCATAACAATGAGGAATGATGTTCTCGAGAAGATTTGGTACTGTGCACGAGTCTAGAATAAACAATGTGATTTTCAAGACGTAATTGACAATACACATGGGTCTTGAAGTCAAGTCAGTCTCTGTACAGTCAGTCTCTGTACAGTAGCAAGCCTGTCGATTTGTCCCGCTATGCTAATATTTTAGTGTTCACTGATTGTGAGAACAATAGATTTCTAAAGACATGAATAATTATAATAACTCCAAATTTACATAGCGGGACAAAATCGTCAGGCTGGCTACGCCACTGCGTACAGTCAGTGTAAAGGCAAATAAACACTTTGTCTTTCCTCAACTGTTCCCAATCCGTACCACTAATAAGTAAGTTTTCATGCGTTTCGCTTTCATCAATGACTGAATGAATTGTTTGATAATATTGACTATCGACAATGTCTGGGCACTCTCTCCAGTTTCACTTCTCACCTTTCTTAACACGCAAAAGTCTAATGCGCGGCACTCCCACCAGATAGACTTCCATATTCGCCAACCATCCTTTCTTACTTTTATCGTTACTTTGTCCATCACTTGAGTAAAGACCTGGGATCAGCGTCTCACGTGACCACATCCATAGCGAATCGACGTCTGAGATCTAAAAGTCAGAGGTTAAAGAAAATATTACAAGAGATTTTGAGCGTTTAGAAGATGTGACATTGCAGAAGAGTAGGGGAAGGTAAAATTGAAGCTATATAGGAATATAGTGCAAAGACATGAAGGAGAGTTGGTCAGAGATATTATGGAATGAAGAGATCAGAAGAAGATGTGAGGTGGTAGACATTGTAAAGAAGATGAGGCAAGCAAGGTTGAGATGATATGAACACGTAATAAGAAGAGATGAAGGAGAGCTGGTCAGAGATATTATGAAATGAAGAGATCAGAAGAAGATGTGAGGTGGTAGACATTGTAAAGAAGATGAGTGAAGCAAGGTTGAGATGATATGGTCACGTTATAAGAAGAGATAGAGAGATGTTCAAGGATACTATGGAATAAAGAGATCAAAAGGTAGTAGACATTGCAGGGAAGATAAAGAAAGTAAGGGTGAGTTCTTCAGAGGTGTAATAAGGTGAAAGGATCAGAAGATGTGGTGTGGTACACATTGTAGTGAAAGTAAAGAATTAATAGATGATATGTACATATAGTGAGAAGAGATAAAGGAACGAGAAGAAAGAATAAGTTATAGTAAGATGAGATGAGATGAGTTAAATAAAAGCAGTAAGTGGTCGAACAAAAAGCAGAACTGACCGAAGATAAATCAATTCCGTAAGCATCGACTTCTTCAAATGTTTCAAACATAGTCTTTGTCAGCAAAAATGTGTTGGGATTCCTGTGATATTGAGCGACATCCATCAGCAGAATGAGAAAAACAAAGAAAGCGAAAATTTCTGTTAAAGCTGCATCCATCTTAATCTCTTTCAGACGTTTTCTTCTTGCTTTTTCTAGTTTCTCTGGATCTGGTGGGCTGAAAGTGAAAATAGTAGGAAAAGAACTATTTCAAATTAAAAAAAAACGAGTAACGACAGCAGGTGATCTTAAAACCAATAAACAAACGCAGCAAAGGCAACAAAAAAAAGAAAAACAGAAAACAAGACAACACAACCCAAGCAAGAACACAAAACTTAACAACACGACAAGAAAAAAAGAAAATGGAAAATAGTTGGAGCAATAATATGCTTACAACACTTGAGAGAGACAAACGTAAAAAACTAAAATAAAATACAGAAAATGTAGCGACGGCAAGAACAATAAAACAAGCAATAAGAGCAACAAAAAATTGGGAAAAACAACAACAAAACTGTTTAATCGAGAGATCTGTCACCTGTAAAATTTTTTCATCTTTTTCTTTGTAGGAATGATCTCTGAAGATCGATTTTCCAGCAAAGGTATCGGAGTTTGTTCTTCTTCAGTATCTGTAGGTTTGCGGATGATCAATGCAAACACAATGGCCAGAACAACAACTTTGATTGGTTGTAGAAGAAGTACAGATTGTAAAAACGATGTTACCATTGCGATTACCCATTCCGTCGACGTTTCCTTTCCCCACTGGATGCTGTAGAGCAAGGTGAAGAAAATAGATGCACCGGATGCCAAGTAGCAAATCGCATAAGCAATATAAATGAACCAGTGAGGAAGCCTTCCCTTTGACGCCTGTCCTTTTTCTTTATCTTCTTCTTCTTCACCATTTTGAACTGCATCGTTTTTGTTTTCGGATTTCCCCGCTTCCTTTGGTCGAAGATTGCGGAATATTTGTACGATTAACACATTTACAGGGACTATGATTATACTGCTCTGTAGACCAATCACGAACGGTTTTAAATCAATGACCAACGATCCGAGATGAACAGCAAACGGACTCGGACCCTGGCCTCCCATGTTGTAAAACATGGCGCTCGTAATCATCGTGCAACACAGCAGGCAAAGAGCGCACGACAGACGTTGGACGCGCGTGAAGTTGCTGGTCGGAGGCCTGGAGACAATCGAGAACCATATATGGCCATCAGCCAGACCTTTGATCGCACGCGTTGAAAACAAATGTCCGAAGTTGACGGTCTCTTCCTCGCTAGCGACATGAAGTACTCGACATACTTCGCCGTCATTCGACTCAACTGCCAACCAATTTTCACAAAACAAAGGCCATGTTTCCCCCGTCTGAAGATCTTTAACCAGCACACGACTAAGATACCACGACGGTGATGAGCCTGAATAAAAATTTCTCAAGCTCAAAAATGATTAATGAACGGGAAACCAAAGAAATAAATTTAAAATTGGCATCTTCAGATCGAAAAAGAGTACTAGTACTTTAAAAATGAAGCAAATGAGGTTTTCAAAATCTTAGGAATTTGAAAGGACACGTCTTCAAATATATTTTTGATGGGTTTTTACAGGTTTAAGTAAATTGGCTTGTAGGTCCATCACTTAAGTATTTAATATACTGCAAAGCTTTCGGTCGTTAACCCGGGCCTTCATCAGTACAATTATTTGAAAGCACATCTACACGTCACTTAAATATCACGTTAGTCGTGATTTGTCAGCTATATATTTTATTATTTTTCGATTTGTTATAATTAATCGCATCTGAATAAATTATAATGCTCTTAAGTATAAAATTCTTTCTTACCACTATTATCGTGCCAAATTTTGAGACGGATAAGTTCACCAACTCTCTTTGGGTATGAAACAACAAAGGCGTTTTCTTGGCCACGTTCAAAGAAAGGTCTATGACGGTCTCTCAACCTGACAGGTTCCGTTTCACCTTTCTCTCCACTCATCGTAAACACGACTCTAGCTGTAGTTCCTGCTCCCTGTCTGCTGCCGGTGTAGGTGGTGATGAGGTAACGATAGGATCCTTTAGGTTTGGAGAGGATAGTTGGACCAACCTTAAGAGTAGTAGTAAGATGTCAAAAAATCAGGCAGAGAAAAAAAGTAATGATCACACAGAATAGAAGGAAATATAGCACAAGAGAAGAAAGAGGTGAAACAAAACATGGCAAACTAACTATTCTTTTCCTCCATCTTATTTTCAGTATTGACAATCACAAAAGAAAGTTTACCATTAACATGTCTCTTTTATCCGCTCGCCTCGCCCAGACAACACCAATGATGTAAATGCCAAGGATAGTTGATATCAGAGCCAGCACTGCAACATTTTCAGCAAGACTGCCAAAGTTTTTAAAAGCTGAATCGAAATCGATTGGATTTGGCGCAACAAGAAGATCACTTCCAAACGATGTCAAATGATTACAATAACAATTGATTTGCTCCTTGTTTGTGCCCAAGGCTACCTGTTTACAATGAAAGAAAAAAATACATGCTACATTGTCGATGTTTTCAAGCTAACTCATGCATGAGTAATTTAGCTTGTAGGTACACCACGTAAGTATTTAATACTGCAAAACTTTCGGTCTTAAAGGACCGAAAGTTTTGCAGTATGAAATAATTACGTGGTGTACCTACAAGCTAAATTACTTATTGATGTCACCATGCAAACATACAAGAATATTATTAACTCAGGCATGGTTGGCACAATTCGTCTTAGTTTTTTTTTAAATCTTGTGGCTTACTTTCTACATTATAGGTAAAAAATTTAAATACCCTAGCTGGGTGTAATTAAAGAAAAATATTCTGGTATAAGCACCCACCCTGCATCCTTCACCTGTCCAAGACTCATTTACCACATTCCAATGCATACAACTCGACTCAAACATCGTGAGATTGTAGTTTGGAGTTTGGTTGGGGAAAAAGAATTTTCCATCAAAGCCAAGATTGTCCGCCACTAAGATTTCAATAGGAGGGGCATTGGTTGTTTTAGGGGGAGGTGTAGGGATAATAACACATGACCGACGGACTCTTTTCGCGCCAACTTCGCACGAAACTGAACGACGTCTACGAGACGCCATTTTGTCATCTGTCTTGTTTAAATTACTTAAGTATTGGATGGCTATAAACGGAATGAGAATGAACGGAATAAGTGTCATTAGCAATGGACTTCAAAAGGTTAACGGCTATGAGTAATATAGAAAAAATATATAAACTTGAACTTTACAAAAAGATACAAAGAGAATAAATTCTTGGGGCTAAAAGCTTACCAAATCAAAAAACTTACCAAAACAATATTCACCCGTCCCATTTAAGTCCGTATTCGACACAAACAAGGTGTAAGGGTTTCGAGAACAATTTGATGGAACGACATAGACCAAGTCTTCTTCTAGCGAACGATTTGAATTCTGTTCATTGTTATGGCTTATTTTACAGCTGGACAAATCTGGAAGCTCAAAGGCTTTGTCATATACATCGTTTCTAACATTAGGTCTGCCACCTTTTTTCATGTAAACAACCAACTTGATCCCGATATCTTCAGGCTGCAGGTCAAAGTTTATCGATGTAAAATTGCTGTTTCGTGTCAGACAATGGTACTTCAGGAACTCCTTGGTTCCGCTCGTGTGATTTTCTTCGCCCGGTTTCAAATAGAACGCATTGACTGGAGGAAATTTCGATGGATCACGAGCCACCTTAATGAAAGCCTCTTCAGTGAAATTTGACGTGGACATGTTCAAATTCGATTCGAGGACAATGTCGACAACGTTTGAAGCCATGTTTTCACTTGTTGTGTCCCAGGTGAATAAATTGTCTTTCAACACACCCATCTAGAAATGAAAATTAACGAAGATCAGTGCACTACGAGTTTTCTAGCATTGGATGAGTCAGAAACTCAGACTTCAAGACAGGAATCAAGAATGCCTAGTTGCCACATGTATTTTTGCATGCATGATTTACGGATTCCGTTCGAAACAGCTGCTTTTGTGAAAGCAAATATAACCGCAATCTGTTCTTACCTTGATCGAAAGAGGTTGCATTTGAAGAATTGTGTTGTTTGGATCCCGAGTAACTAAATGGAACCATTTGAATGATTAAAGCACAGCATTTGGTTTCCTTTCAACCTTCATCACGCGCTACACCTTATTTTCGGCTATTTCTTTGTGGCGAGATAATGGTCAATTACACTATACCCAAGTCATGTCTAAGAAACGTGGTAAAAATTTCCACGGGTTATAAAAACGTATACAAAACGTGCAAGCTTTGCCACACAATATTTCCCTTATTCTTTCACATTTCGCAACCAAGCTTCGTACTTTTACTTTTTTTGAGCAGAATATCCTTGAATATATTTTAGGCAGTAAACAAATATGAGATTTGCAAAAAACACAACGTGCATTTGTTATATTCAGAGCTTTCGGTCCTCCATTTTCTGATCGACAAAAAATTTTCCTGGCTGTCTTTCGACCTTTGAATTACCTTCCTCAAAACCAAGGCCTTGTGGCGAAGGAGGTGTGAAGCCGCATTTTCCCAAAGTGCTTTTGTGTCCACCAATACTTTTAATCTTTATTTTCTCAACTTGAATGGACAACGATGGTGTTTCCAACGTCAAGGGACCTTCGCTGGTCACAAGCTTGCCAAGGAGAACATCTTGAACTGTGTTGAGAAGCGCCATTGAACTTTTCACCTGCCCTGACTGAAAAGTAGAGCAGAAAAAAGGGGAAATGTGACGAACTGTCAAAAATAAACTGTCAACTTTTTTCTATATATCGAATTGCTTTCCAGGAGAAAAGGATGTTGAAGAGCGAACTTCAAGATAAGGACACAAACAGAATACGATTTTTTATAAATCTTAAAACCAATTCCTTCATATAGTAAAGTCGACAAGCGGTTAAAGGTCTTAAATACTGAATTACAAATTAGAGGTTTGAATAATTTTGGAATGTTTTTTTAAATGAGCGATCTTGAAACAGGTGAATCTTTGAACGACTTTACTTTGACCTTTAAAATTTTAAATTTGCAAAAAAGTTGCTTCAAAGTGGTATATTTGTAAACATGAATGTATCAGAATAATGCATTAACACAAAATTATGCAATTACGCACCAGACTGCCTGAATTGAGTCACTTACCGATTGTTTTAGATCGCCAGAAGATAGATTTTTTTGCGTTTTCGGACGATTTTGAAATAACTTGACCTAACGTTCCGACAATTGTACTGGCAGCATTTTTAGTATCTTTGAATCCTGCACCGCCATTCGATAGTTCCTTTAAACTTTGTGTAAGTGAGCTGCAGAGCGTAATGGAAGAGTCCTTGAAGATAGAGATTTGGAGCAATTTTGAAAGACCTGTATTTGAGAACTACATACTTGACATCGTCGTCATCATTGGCGTAAATCGACCGTTAATTGAGGGGGACCATATTAAAATTTCTGCTTTACGTGGCTAATTTCTTTTCAAAACAATTTCACTTTCAATAAAATCAGCCTGGCATAACAGAATATATTTCATATTTGCCCGCCCCACAATTAACGTTCGATTGCGGTGGGCGTGAAAAATCGTTAAGTGATGAGAGGGAGGAAATATTCATATATTCATGTTAGCATCCCGTAATAACGATCAATTTTAAAAGAAACTAATAATACCCAACGGTAATATATGAATATTTGCTCCCCCCCCTCCGCAATTAGGGATCCTCGGGGCCCCTGTTCGATTGACGTCTATGGTCGTCATTATTGACAAAATGGGTACGGTGAGTTTGGTCCGAAATTTTTGATAAAACGCGCAGTGATTGAAACAAATGTAAATTAGTCTCAGTGCAAAGACAAGATTATGTTTTTTCATCAGTATTACGATTAATCGGAAAGCAGAAATGTTTAATGTATGTCACTTTATGTATCATGTATATTGTTTACATGGACGCCTGTGGGAAAACCAATGAGAAAAAGAAGAGCAGATTACTTACTAAAGCTTCGGGCAGCAAGTCGTCCTTTTTCTCTGTTATCAAATTGAGAAGCATACTTTGTTGCATTAATGATAAAATATCCTCAGCCGTGATGTTTGCGCCAACCAGCTGTTCCAGGATTTTCAAACGCATCTGAAACAAGGAATAAACGTTTTCTTATTTCCTAGTACGACCATATATCATAAATACAAAAGATTTTTACAAGTTTCAAATTTATTTCCAGTTGATCAAAGCCGTAGAAAAGATTTTGGTTACGAGTGGAGGGTCAGCAGAAACCTAAGGGCATGCAGGGGGGGAGGCCGCCAGTGTAAATGAAGCCAAATTTCAAGACCATTTCATGAGCACCTACAGACGCCTTGCATAGACGTATATGAAGCTACATAAACGGTTTTTTAAAGAAGAATATAATTTTAACAGGGGCGCATAATTTAACTAGAAGAGGGGGGGGTGACCCCTTCAGTTTCCGCATAGTAACGCCCCTCAGTGGGATTTGCCGTCCGTTAAGTATACATAAGCTTTGAGTCAGTATTAATATTTACCTCGGTAGAAATCTTTCCCTGTTGTTGCGAATCAGCTGCTGTACCGTTGCCATCTAAATTCAGTAAAATTCCCAAGGAAGCACTGAAACTCATTGCTTGTTGATTCAATCCTGCGTCAAGAAGCTGTTCGAGGCTGTTGTAATATGCCGACATCAACTTATCCAACTCCGCCATATCCGCCATCTCAGGCGGAGGACGAACCTGACGTGAAGAAATAAACAATGCCGATAATACGGTTAGTTTACTTAATCAATTCTTGTTCATTGAACCTTGTAACATGAACATATATATCCGATCTCGTTAGTTAAAAAACACACTTGTGGAAATCCTGAAACGTTTAACTCGATAATACTCGAAATACTCGAATATACTCGAAAGAAAACCATCGTATAGAAAGCCGTAAACTTAATTCGGTGACAGAGATAATATACCAAACTCTATATATATCTTATTACACCGTGAACAAAACTCAAGCATTCGAAAAAAGCCAAAAATTTTAAGAGAACCCTTTACCTCTCGGTCATAGGCACACAGTCTATCTAATCTAATTCATAATATCCACATGCATTGGCTATTATAGAGGCCACCCTTATCGAAGAAGGGTCGGGGAGTGATAAGGACTATTTCTTCAAATAGTGTTCTTCAAACCTTCAATAAAGACAATGATATACCTGGACCGTAAGAATATACTCCGACTTGCTTCCGATGACATCTAGAACTAGCACACTTATGTTGAGGTTGAATTCGTTCGTTACGTCACCGACTGGTAGTCGATCAACAACGGTTGCTGCCTTGCCAGAAGCGACTGTTTCGTAGGCGAATATCACCCTTGCTCCGTTGTTAATGTACGCGAATTGAATGAGCAGAGGAGGGTCTGGGTCTATCCAATCCTGACAAGTGATCGTGAAATTCGTTTCCAACGCAATACCAGAATAAGGGAATATCGAACAGTTTCCTATAAGAAAAGAAGTTAGAATAACAATCTGTCGCCGGTTATATCAAGCCCGTTTAGCTTAAACAGTGCATAAGTCAAAATTAAATACCACCCTTAGATCTATCTTGGATGAGTCAACTTGAATATTGTGCACTGAACATGTAGTTGTAAACAGTGCCTTTGTATTAAGGTTGAAAACATTTAGTTCGCTTGTTGAATAAAACGGACACCACATTACTACTCTGGTTTAATTAATCAAACTAATCACCACACAAAGATTACATTCACGACCAAATTGGGTCATGAATTAAACCAGAGTAGTAGCAAGATTGCGATGGATTATATACCTGTTTGCCGTGAACTTATTAACTTCAAGTTTTAAAATGGTAAAATGTAAATTTCTTTGAACTCTCAAAGCTAAATACAACATTTCAGCTACAGGGAACCTACACATAAATTGTTGTTTACATAATGATTTTTTCACTTCCTAATTGTAAATAAACATAGCGAGCAAGTGATCCTAGAATGATCGCCAATCAAATTGAACTTACCTCTTTCCGGAGGCGAATTCATGAGCAAAGTGTATCTCAGCTCGCCAACAACACCACTAGGTCGTATTGCCCGGAATGCTGCGATGTATTTCTTGTTTTCCTTCAGAGAATTCGGCTTGATAGCAAGATCAAGCTCATCAACGGGGTTGGATGTCATGTTACTGAACTCTTCCCTCGGGATTTCAATAAGTTCCGTTAAGTTATAAGGCTCCGGTGTGTTCACGTCATCGTACAGGTAAAGCGACCAAAGGAACGTCAATTCGCCGTAACAACGAGCATCACAAAATGACTCGAGGATAATTTTCTCGTCAGTGTTGATTTTGGACTTACAGTTCATTTTACAGCTGTAAAGAGAGTTTGAAAACAGATTTACTCAAAACTAGGCTAATCAAGAGTAAACTTTCATTACTTTACTGGAATTACCTTGTTTTTATGCCTGGAGGAAGACCTTTAGCCACATAAAAGAAAATGTTTTTGATGTCTTGTCGAGGACCAAATTCTGGATGGTCGGTCGAAATTACGAGAGAAATCGTATATCTACATTAACAATGAACAAAGATACATTTATAGAAAATATTTATAGGAAATTATATGTAGAATGTTTACTTATTGGAAGTTATCTTAAATTAGATCGAACACGCAGGCCTTTTGGAGCTTTCGAGTGCAGCAGAAAAAATTTTTATATTCGGATCGGACAAAAGGGATATGTATATGTTGCACAGGACAACAGTCTGATTTGAATGTGCAGCCAGCCTCAGTAACGGTAATTAATTTCTAGTTCTGTCCTGAAAAAAATTATAACGCTTGTAATGATTACAAATACAATTACTTGTCAAAGTCTCGTTGAATATCATTTGATTTTTTTTCGCGGAATATATCAAAGAAAAACAGGATTATACAGCAGTTAGATAAGAAAAGAAAAACAATAATAAGAAACAAACTCTTTCTCTATCATTGCTATCTTAGCTGCTATGCCTATCCGGCTGTGTATTTGAGACAAATTTAATATCGAAAACTTACGTTTTATCTTCTATCATCGCCCTAGTATCCAATTCCACAAAGATTCCAGTTGTGTTCAATTGACCCCGACCTGTTCCAAAGCACCCACCAAGCTAAAAATAAAATTGTTGAAAATTACAAAGGATAAAAAAGGTTATCAGTTAATTAGTGTACAAGGTCTGAATTTAAAGAGGTCAACAAGGACGAATTTCGTTTTACTCCAATTAGTATATTTCATTCAGAATCACGAGTATTGATTTTTTTTGGTAAAAAGGTATATTATTCACCATTTTACATGAAGTACTCAGAAATTAGACATTCTGGACAGCCTGGAAAATGTAAACAAACTTGCTGATTAGTTCAAAACGAAATTCCTCCTTGTAAAGAGGTCTGAAACAATTTAAATGTAGCCCCTTTCGAGTCAAACTAATACTCAGGTTTTCTCTTGCACAGGCAAATTACATTGGTATGAACTTCGTCTCCAGCTTCTGCATCCTCGTCAATTTCAGGAATCGCAATCAAAGGTTCTTTATCCAGTTCAGGAAGAAGAAATTCGTTGTCGTCAACATCTCTGCAGTACCACGAGAAATTCATTCCATCTGTTCCGAGAAAATCTGGATCTACCGAAGACGAGGCATTGAGAGAACCCTGGCATTGAAAAACATAGAAGAGATTCAACACAAAATTAACAAAAGAATATAAAAATGTATTATTAGCGTACAATATACACTAGTTGGCGCACAATTGGTACACAATAGCGCTATAGTTGGAGAGTTGAAACTATCATATAAATATTATTGCTACAAATTTTGTAAGCAAAGGAGTATTTTTCTAGTAATCGACTGTTCATTAAGAAGTACTAACCATGAATCCATAAGGGACGGTATAGAACGAACCGCTTGTCACGCTAGCCTCAAGCCAAGGTGTCTGAACAACTTCAATATAAAACGAACTGCTTCCGAACACGTCAGGCAGACCTTCCATCTCCAACCGGACGCTGATCTCATAGAAACCATATGGGAAATTACGCGAAGGCAGCAACAAATCGGCAGCAGCGATATCCGCCTGAAAAACTGATTTCCGCAAATTGGAAAGGGATAGCCCGGGAATAGTGCTTAAAGCTTTGACGTTGTCGTCGAATTTGCGAACTGTCCAAATTACTTTGGTGTCCTGAGTGATTTCACAGTCTATTTGTTTTTCGGTTGAAAGCATGACTATGGACGATCGATAGACCTGGACAGCGTCCAGTAAATTGGAGTTGTTTGGGAGTAATCCTGCAAGAAAAAAGTAACAGAACATTTTCAGCTTTCAACTTTATACACGTAAATGAAAATGATGCGCAAATGTAGATAAGGTTATACCTGATATTGTAACATTAGGGTTGCGACATTCTAAGGCAAGTACGACTGCGACTAAACTCTCTGTTGCCATGGAAACATCATTTGACGCGTTCAACCTGATGTCATAGGAACCAAAACGAGGATAAACATGGGTGATGACAATCTGTTGGGTGTTCGAATTTTTAGGAAAAAACTTCAATCGTGGTTCTTCCACTATATTTGGATTGATTTGAGAGACATCGATTTTAGTTTCACAAGAGGCGTCCCCGTAGACGAGAAGGGAACTGTTGTCGCCTAAGTCAACCCACATACAAGTATCCCAACCTAGTTTTTGCAACGAAATTGTAAACGTCATGGTTTTGTTTAGTTTCACAGGACCGTCGTTGGTCAAACTATTAAGAATGACACTTTCTTTCAAGACTATCGATCTATTTGTCGACACTTCACTAAAGCTGTTCTTTAATGTGAGTTTTACGTCACACAATTGGCTTTTATCATTTGGAAACGTTTTATCAACGTTCAACTGCGATTCCAATGTTATACCGGAAACGCTACAGTCAAAAATCCAAGTAGTATTTTTAGCCGGTCCATATTGATACTGCGCGCTAATTTTTACAGGATATTCCGCTGGAAACACGTTTTGTAGGCTACCACGACCTTCGACCCCAGATCCAAATGCCGAGTAACTCGTGAGCATCGATATCGTAGGATTTTCGATCAGTTTTTGTACTTCCACCGCGACGGAGCGAATTTCGTTGGAAACTGGGTTTGAGGCATGAATCTCTATGTCTACCAGCCCATCGGGGTCGAAGAGGTTTGGGTCCGACACCAGGCAATCACACTGGTCCCCTACGTGCATCAATTGGGTGACATTGCAACATGGGACACCATTGTAGTGCACCATCACCGACACACGAGTACCTTCATCCATTTCCCATTTGACGAGAATGCTTTCCCCAAATTTATGAACAGACAGCGAAGGCAACAAAGATAGATTTGTAATTGGATGGATGATTTCTACAAAGTGAAGGAAACAGATTCATCCATGCACATTATTTATGTGGAAAAATTGAGCATACAAAAACATGGGAAAAACTAATCAGATCAAACTATAATCTGGGCCTTCTTTGTAATAAACCTATTATCAGTCAGTTGGTCAAGCTGTTGTCACTTGACATTCATATTGTTCAAAAGCGGATTTTTAACGTTTTAGACTAGATTTTCGATCAAAATAGAACTATTCTTAGACGTGTAAAGATAATCGAATAAGCCTTACCGTGTTCACAATTAGTACCATTATAGTCACGTGTGCAGGAGCAATTGTAAAAGTTTACAAAATCATGACAGGTTCCGTTGTGCAGACAGGGATAATAGAGGCACTCGTCAATTTCTGTAGAAAGAAAAAATTGCTGTGAAAGCATATGTATCTTATTAATTCATGCATAGTTGATACCTAATACAAAACAAGTTCTTACCTATACGTTACATGTTTATACGTACGTTTGCATGGTGACATCAAAGAAGTCAATTAGCTTGTAGGTACACCACGTAAGTATTTAATACTGCAAAGCTTTCGGTCTTTTAACCCAGGCTTAACTGTGCTCTGGTGAAGGCCCGGGTTAACGGGCCGAAAGCTTTGCAGTATTAAATACTTACGTGGTGTACCTACAAGGTAGTTGACTTATTTGATGTCATGTCACCATGCAAATGTACACGAGTATTTTTTTTCTTACCTGTCTCGCACTGCTCTCCAGTGTAACCTGGAGTGCAGATACATTTGAAAATATTATAGAAGTCGAAGGAATCTTGACAGGTGGAATTATTTTGGCAAGGAGACGACTCGCACGTATCGATATCTGAAAAAACAATGGATAATAAATAATATTAATGAGATCTTTGTATAGTAAAAGTTTTTTTCAAAAAACAAATTGTTCCATTTTTACTGTCAGTGAGTGGGCATTTTAAACAACAAGATTCGATACTAAAATCTCGTGATATTTCGACTTCAAATGCATGTCATCGTCAAACTAACTAGCTATTTATTTTGTTGCTTGCAAAATGGGGGGCTGGAATTTTGGAACTTGGGCAAAAAAAATTACCAAGATGAAAAAACGATTATTTTTGACGTCTTCACGTCACTTAGTGGGATGGTAATTTCCACAGCAGAAATATGTTCTATTCTAAAGGCACCAGAACAATCCTTACTAAAATTCTTAATATTTTGCATGGGGAATTTATAACTTTACTCACCACTTTACCACTCCAGCTGACAAATCAGTTTCAAAAATAAGGATGATTAAATCCAACCTACCTTCGTAGCAACCAATGAAGTCAGCTCTCAAGCCACACCGCATCGTGCACGTCGTTGGATAAATTCGTATATATCGAGTTAAAATCGCCGGCGATACTTGGTTGGTTACAACGGTTTGTTTATCAGTGTTTCCAGTAAAAATCTGTGAGATGTAAATTTTTGCAGATCAGTTGAAGAAACGGAGAGAGAGGGGTGAAGCGCTTTACCTTTTTAGAAGTGCACGATATATGTAAAGATTTGATTTTCAAATGTATATTCTTGTCTTTTGCTTAATAAAGGATTAACGCACGGATGCCGCTTCATAACTGGCTATGAAGCCAGTTTTCGCAATCAATATGTATTCTCGTTCTTAAAAGGTTCTAGCTAGCTATCTTACGAAAATACAACAAATTCAGGCATGCGAAACTTGCTAGTGAATAACTGGCTTGGTAACAACTAAAAATTTGTGGTTGAAATATTGAAAGGGAATCTTGTAGAAACACCAAACAAAACTTCAAAAGGCTATATAATTATTATACGGGGTGTCCCAAAGAACGTAATTAACCTTCCGAGCCTGATTCCGAAATGAAAACGTGATAAAATTAATCGAGAATTATCTCATTTTATTAAAGCCTGCTCATCCGTGTTTTCAACGATACGTTTCTTAAATATTTCAGGCAAGAAATCTATTTACAAGATAGATTCTCGTACACTGTGATTTTAAGATTCAGTCAACGCGCAAAAGAACTTTTATGTCCCATGGGTATTCAGAAATCAACTACAAATTCATTTTTTTCTTTAATACAACCGTTTGGAAAAACTTCAATGACATACCAAACTGTTCAAACCATAATAAACTGTTTGGCAAAACTTCAATGGCATAACATAATGGTACTGTAAACTTCAAAACACAAAGTTTGAATAGCAAATTGCGTTTTTTTTATACATTATATATACGACGCTAAAATACTCACTTTAGTGATTCCAAATTCTTTATACGGTTCGAGATCAGAGTTACTGTAACCATAGCTAACAGTATATGACTTCACCCAGTATGTGTAATAATAAGTTCTATCTCGACCCTGCGTCTGTATTGCCGAGACAGTCACGTTTGCAATAAAGTCCACTTGCAACCATTTATTCGTATCCGTCTCAAGTGGAAGCCAAAAATTCCAACGAGTAGTTTCAGGGCTATTATTAAGTCTGCTATTGGCAGTTGTAAAACGTAGTGAATCCCAAAAGTGCGGTTTTACGGAAGAACTGGATAATTGAGCATCTTTTATTTGACCATTTTGCATTCCGAGCGGTCTTGGGAATAGGCACGTCATATCTAGAAATTAATATAGGATTTACTGTCGTCATTGAACTACGCGTATTCTGCAACATTAATTCTATGGACGAGAACAACGCAGAAATTTGTGTTTATGAAGAGTCAAGCCAAAAATCACTGGTTCACAATTAAAGGAATACTTAATGGTTTTCCGTGCAGGATTGCGTGAGTACTGCACACGCGGGAAATTGCGAGACTTTCGGAAGGCGTGAAAACGCAATCCTGCACGTAAAACCATTTAGTATTTTCTTTATAAAATAACTATACAATGAAACGATGGTCAAATTTCCCGCGCAAAGCGGCATTGTAAACTTTCCGTGCAGGATTGTCTCATACTGCACGCCTACGAACCAATCAAATTGCGTGTTTCATTGTAGTTATTATATAATGTGCATTTCTTCACCGCTATCAAAGAGAAAACTTTTGAATAACTTTGAAAAGTTCAATTTTTCTTCCGAATACGCATTCTGCAATCTTTTGACAGCCCATCTGACGGCTGTGAAATGGCCATTCTAGGCTTAAAGAATACACAAGCTTCAATTTTTCTGTGCAAGACATATTTTGATGAACACTTATAAATCTTTTTCCTCACAAAGGTTATGTGCACATGGTAACGTTTTCGAGCGTTTTCACATTCGTTTTCATTCCAGAACGGTTTCAAATACCGTCAATTTACAATAGAAGTTGAAGCTAATTTAACCGATATTAAGCATATTTTTCTTCGGATCGTGCGGGCAGGGCGTCTATAAACACTTTAAAAGACAAAAACGATTTTGAAAACGACGCTCGCTACGCTCTAAATGCTAATTTCACTGGAAACCTCATGCATACCTGTGTAGCAACCAATGAACTCTGCTCTGAGAGCGATTGCTGTAAACCACGACGTTGGGTGAATACGAATGAATCGTGCCACTACTTTGGGAGACAATGTTCTCGTTACAATCGAAGTTCTGTCCGAGTTTCCAATAAAATTCTAAATTTGAAAACATTTATTGAATTCTGTTTAAATATTTCGAATCACACGCAACGTTTGCACGGCTTGTGCATGGTTATATGCTTTTTTAAAAATATATTTACGCCTGTATTCTAAAAGCTCACTCACACTCAAACTCGTTGAGTGGAAGATCTCAATACTCTCATAACTTTTCCATGGAGGTATTTTTAGTCAAACAATAGCTTGATTTTTACCAATGTTTTACCTTAAATCTATTCATTGAATATAAGAAAGAACTTTCTCATTGAATAGTAGTAACAAAACTATTTCTATGTAAGATTCAAAGAGTGTGGGTCATGAGCTTTTTGAATACATACAGGCGTTAGAATCGTTGTACAAGTAAATATCTCGAGGAAAAATGACTATGTAAAACTATCTACACAGGGTTGCATGTAGTTATCTCTCTATCTGAGCTACAGAAATTTTGTCAACATTCTGTCATATGCATTGATTATGGTCAGCATGCAAACCTGAATATTTCCATTTTCGTCCATTAAATGGGCAAAGTTTGTTCCATCTTGACTGAAGGAAACTTGATATTGAGTAACCCACTCGTCTACGTCGTTCCTTCCCTGCGTTTGAACGGCGGTAACCGCTATCTGCTTCAAAAAATCAACCTAAAGAGAAAGGAGAAATATTTTACAACTGTACAAGTGAACAATGTTTCGTTTTCGTCTGCAGATCTCCTTTGATCAACTTCTTAAAAAGTCAGGCAACGTCAATTACCCTAAGGAAGAGAACCTTACCAATAACTAAAACTGAACAATCGAAGCTAGGAAAAATCTGAATTTTCCACATATCAACTTACCTGGAGCCATTCAGAAGTGGAATTACTCTGAGGTGACCAGCAACCACATCGTGAAAATATCGTGTTATTAATACGAGCTTCAAAGGGGTTTGCTAAGTAAGAGCTTAGGCGGTCAGTTGATGACGCAGTTATTTGATAATCTTTAATATGACCATTGACCATGCCGAGAGACCGCGGTTCCAAGCATGCTAAGATAGTAGAGAACAATAAAAATGATTAAACATCTCAAACTCTCCACGATAGCTCACATGCATGTTCTTTGACACAATAACAACAGTTCG
Organism: Dendronephthya gigantea; assembly: GCF_004324835.1. NCBI lineage: Eukaryota > Metazoa > Cnidaria > Anthozoa > Malacalcyonacea > Nephtheidae > Dendronephthya > Dendronephthya gigantea. The sequence continues at coordinate 562,937 of NW_021163120.1, forward strand.
GAATCAATTTAACACAATAAAAAGATATAAATGTGCAACACTAAAAAACTGCAAAATATAAAAATACATAAAAACAACTTGGGAAACACAACTGCGTGAAATGTACTGCAAAAATATGATACAATTTACTATAGAAATAAGTAAATGCATTACAATTACAATAACACCGCAGAAATTGGTGTTTATGACGTTTCAACCCGAAAATCTAATCACTGGTTCACAATTGTGCATTGCTGTACCGCTATCAAAGGGAAAACTATTGAATAACTTTAAAAAGTTCAATTTTTCTTCTGAGTACGCATTCTGCAATCTTTTGACAGCTTATCATACACATCTGACAGCTGTGAAATAGCCATTTTGAGGCTTTAAGTATACACAAGGTTATTAATTCAGACGATTTGGTTTTGCAAGCTTCAAATCTTTTGTGCAAGACATATTTTGCTGAGTATTTACAAAATCTTTTTTCCTACTATTAAGTTTGAAGGCTTATTCCGGCTAAGTATATAATTGAGAAATCTTACCAATTTCCGCGGTATGCGAATGAAGCAATAGCATCATAGAAAAGCACAAACGATTTGTTTTAACGCATTCCAAAATCTTACCTGACTCACAATAGACCCCAGTAAATCCAGGCAAACAGACGCAAGTGAAAGAATTGTAAATATCAAATATATCAACGCACGTTCCGCCATTTAAACACGGGAGCGAAGAACAAATATCGACATCTAAAAAACGATTTTATCGAGGTATAATCAATACGAGCTTTTGTGAGAGGGTTTATATATATTTAAAAAACTCATTAATAATTCATGAGTAAATTTCAAAAGAAATTAATGTTTAATCAGTGTCTTTATACAGGGTGTCCCAAAAAAATGTCCCCTCTATTGAAATCAAGCCTTTGTCCGAATCTGATTGCCTTAATATTATGATAAACCCAATTGAAAGCAAGACGCTTTATTTGAATGCCTCAACCTAATAAATATGCTATTTACACACTACTGCGTTGATCATGCATTCAAATTCCAACAAAAGCTTCATTTCAATAGCGGGGACTTTTTTTTGGGACACCCTGTATGTGATATAGATTCATGTTCATTTACATAAACTTTAACTTTGATTTTCTCGGCTTTGACAAGGTTTATTTTTAAAATTTCTTCGCCATTGAACTCATAAGATGGATACGTTTTTTAAGCCATTTAAAAAACTCGTAGATCCTACTCGTTTTTTAAATAGTACGTAATTCATTTGTTGCGATTAAAGGTAGAGTTAAAGGTTCTATACATGCTTGGTGAGCCTTGTTCGGGATAAAAAATGTTTTAAAATAAATCCATTGAACAACAATATCAAAAAATTCAGTATCTTCTAGCTATATCTTCTAGAGGTTTCTGCGTTTGAAACCGGGCCATAACAAACACTAAACGAAAGGGAATCTTAACTTTTTTGGAAGATGGGTATAAGAAGGTCGGAATAAATTTAAATGCTTGGTGATATTACCCGCAAAATTCATTATTATTATTCTACTACACGGCACTATAATAATTTAGGACAAATGTCGAGGCGACTATTGATTTTCCTGCATTTCTGATTGGTCAAAATTGACTGTCTCTGCATGAAGCGATAGCCATGCACTGGCCGGTGATTATAGATTTTTGTTGTTGTATTTAAACTATGAATCAAAATTTGGTTATACAAAAAATGGTTATAAACTTATAGAAAAATATAGGCTTGTAATTGTTAAATAGAACTTTAAGAAACCGCAAATGTTCTAAAAGAATTATAGCTACTTTGCATATAAACTGCTAGAACAACAAATCGTTTTTGAGAAATATTCGTGTTTAGGAATAGAACGATGTGAAAAGTCAATCTGGCCTGCATGTTATCAACCACAGTCATAGATATTTACCTTCGTAACAGCCGTTGAACTCTACCCTCAGTGGACTCGAAGTTTCCAGGCGAATGCGAACATGTCGAGCAGCAATAAACGGCGAAGGAAAATTTGTAACAGGCGTATCTGGATCATTGTTAGCTGTGAATATCTGAAATAAAAATATACATAGCTATACAACAACAACAAATATACATAGCTACATACACTGACAACCATGGGGCCAGTTCTTCAAACCTTGGTTAGCCCTGGGTTAAATTTTAGTCCACTAGCTGTTTTGGTTCAAATGCTTCCGGCTTTTGTCAGTCCAGAAAATATTTATGAAAAATCTATTCAACTTTGTAAACAAGCGATTAAAATGTTGATGTAAAGATTTGCTTTAACCCAGGGTTAAGTTAACCGGCTTTGGAACAACCGGTCGCAGGTCAATAGACCTTTACAGCTTGTATGCAAATTAACCCATTTCAAGTCACATGGTCTGAAATGGTTAAGTTTTATTGGTTATTCCATGGTCACAACATCTGAAATGAATTAATTTGCATGCAAGCTGAAAAGGTCAATTGACCAAAAAATCCCGTCTTCACTAATAACCTACCCTTTTAACTCTATCCTCGTTGTATGTCTTGAAGGATGTAAAATTTTCTTTGTAAGCAAGAGAATAATCGCTTGCCCATGCATCGACGAAGCCTTGTGTGGTAACGCTGACGACAATGGTGCGGTATAAGAAGTCTACTCTCAGATACTTGTTCCCGTCATCCGGCGAAGGCTTCCACGCGCCGTGTTTATTCAATCGAGCTTTACTCGCTGAAACGGAGGCGGATTTCTCAGACGAAGAACTGATTTGATGATCACGTATCTGTCCGTTTTCCATTCCGAGCACATTAGGATGAATGCATCCTACAATAAACAATTGAAAAGAAATACTAAAAATCTAAAATAGGATTTCGCAAAAAACATGACACCAGTTGCGTAAAAATATATATTCAAAGTGAAGGGGGAGGGGGGATGATGAGAGGCCCTTGAAGGGGAGGGGGTGAGGAAAGGTTGTTAGCGTGTGCAGTAGGAATTTCAGGTACACTTTAATTTAGAAGAACATATGCATACACATTTTACAAGGACACAAAATGTGTACGAGGACATGCTATTTTAATGCCTGGTATACAAAAAAAGACCTCCTGTGCTAGAGCTATCTTAAGGCCCATTTACACTTGCAATTTTTGTTGCCATTTTATGTGTGATTTTCTTCATTTCATAGATATGAACGAGTGAATTATAGTTACAGATATTCAAATAGGAGCTCATACACTTCAGAGCATTGCTAACTTATTACTAGTTCACATCTAGCAAATCCATATCTTAAAAACCAAATCACCGTTCTGTAATCTGATTGGTCGAGATACTCATCAGATATCAGCTCATATGCGGTGAGTAGCAAAAACAAAATGGCCGACAATTTTGCTTAGGAATGATAAAGAGGAAATGAAAACACTTTTTTAATCTTCATTTCCCAGAGATTTAAAACAAATAAACAAAATATGAGATACAAAAATTTATACGGTAAGTAGAACTGACGAAAAGCAGAAACCTTTTGTTCATGAAACGTTTTTAAATTTATTTCAACATGTAAACATTCAGCGAAAGATTGGACGAAATTAAATTAATGGTCGATCTAGCAATTTGTTTATGCAATATTTATCTCGCTTATAACTGGTATTTATATAGCATATAGGTACGACAATATAGTGGTATAATTGCTAATTATTGATTTTGATTACTGACCGTAGTAACATCCCAAAAATTCCACCCGCAAAGACGCAGAGTCCTTCCAAACAGTTGGATTTATTCGAACAAATCGGGAGAAGAGTGTTCGAGCCAAGCGGGTCATCACGACGCTTTTCTCATCGCCGTTTCCATTGAAGATCTAAAAGTAGATTAAATTCGGTATCTAAATAGAAAATAATACATGGATGCGCGGAAACGTGGAATTTATTTCGTGTGTTGGGAGTAATGCCGAACGAGTGAAAAGTTTTGAAAAGTTTTTTTTTTATTCCCAGGCCGCGTATATATACCTGATTCCTGATTAGTGGATCAAAAACTTTACCAATCGTGTTAATATTTTCGCAGTTTGAACCTAAAACTTTGTGCCTCTTTTCCCAATCTAACCATAAAACTGCTTGCGTTCATGAAAATTAAACCTGCATGAAACTGTGTACCTTTCAAGTTGCGAAGTGACTGACACATTAGATGATTAATGAAATATTTCTATCTCAATAGACCTTATGCATAATGACGTAACACGCCGTGACACCTGCAGGGAGTTCTGGGCTTAGTAGTTTTGGCGGGAAATTTTGAAGTTTGAATTTTTCGCAGTGACTACAAAAACCAGAATTCCCATGCAGCAGGCGTCACGGCTTGATACGTCATTATGCATAAGGTCTTTTGGGGTATATTGTACCTTCACGCGACCGTTCTCTTTATATTTTAGAAACTGGAAACCATCATTGCAATAGGATAATGTGTAATGTGACACATAGCGTTCGTAGTTGCTGGAATCTTCCCCCTGTGTCTTGATTGCGCTAACTTTCGTTACCATCAAGAAGTCGACCTGAAACCAGGGATGGTTATCATCTGTGTTTGCTCTCCAAGCAGCTCCCGATGGAAGATTAAGACGACCTTTTAACATAGTCCACGTACTTGATGACGCGTCAATTTGATCGTCCCTGATCGTTTTGTTTTCCATGCCAAGAGGCTCTGGAGAGGAACAATCTGTGAAAAGAATTTACCGAGGGAGGCTTAGTTAGATTCGTAGTAACAATATTGAGGCCAAACATGTGAAACAAAAAACGCATTTACAATACAGGGATAAAAAAATTCAGCACACAGGGCCGTCGCTAGAAGCTTAATTGGGGAGGTGCATATTCATATATTCGTCTTACGCCCGACTGCTTTCTTTTGTTAGCTATTGTTTCTACGGTTGTATGAACTTGAATATATGAATACACCACCCTCTCCCACCGAATTAAGCGACAATTTGGCGGCCCTAACGAATTCACCTAGTTGAAAACGGGCTTTGCACTGATCATAACCTACCTTCATGACACCCGAGAAACTCTAATCTAATCGAGCATTTTCCATTCCAGGTCTTAGGCTCAACACGAACAAAACGACCATACAATGGCGGAAACATAAATTGTGTCACAACGGAATGTCTGTCTTTATTCGCAGAGAACACCTACAAAAGACGAAAGATAGTTAAAAATGGTAGAAGGGCCGGGTGGGGACAGGATGTAACTGGAATCGCTAGAAAACGCGACTAAACTCCTCGGAACTTCGACTTACGCTTTTGTTACTTTATTGAGCAGTGCTGATGCCTTGCAAAAAAAGTAGAACAAACTAAAAAATGCTGTGACTTGTGCTTCAACTACCGGGTGTCCCAAAAAAAACTTTACCTCTTTGTCTTAATATAACTCAAAAACGAATAAAAGTCATTAAATTGAAATAAACTCCACTGCATGCAAGCAGGGCTAACTTAGATTTTGATATATAACATTAAATTATTGATGCGATATTTACGGAGATACAAGCATTTGATGTCGCAAGGTACTTTCAAAATCTGTGCAAAATTGACAAAAATCGGCTATTAAATTAATTCGAAACTAATACTTTAACTTTTACGTTTTTAACTTTAGTGATTTTAACTTTAAATGTACGCTTTTCCATTGCAAACTTACTCTTATATAAGAGCGAACAATTAAAGTTAAAATCGCTGAAGTTAAAAACTTACCACGGGAAGTGGCATGCAAGTATTTTCGAATTAATTTAATAGCCGATTTTTGTCAATTTTTCACGGATTTTGAAAGTACCTTGCGACATCAAATGCTTGTATCTCCGTAAATATCACATCAATAATTTAATGTTATATATCAAAATCTAAGTTAGCCCTGCTTGTATACAGTGGAGTTTATTTCAACTCAATAGCTTTTATCGTTTTTGAGTTATATTAAGACAAACAGGTAAAGTTTTTTTTGGGACACCCGGTATTTCGTTTTTCGTATTTATATAAAATCCAATAAAACCAGAGAAAAGCGCGGTGCTTTGCATCAAACGTAGTTTAAGAAGGACGTAAAAAAGACAAAAATGCATAAATACGTTGCGACCTTCCCTTTTGAAATCCGATGTTTTAAGATCTGACGGTATAAAATTTCTTATATGGCGAGGCCGCCAATGCTCTTCGAAATATGACTTATCGCAAATGCAGTCAACAAATATTTTGCGTGGCGTGAGCGTTTTTTTCACCCATTACTACAAATTCTTAGAAATTTGAAAGTCTTCTGAAATGACAAAAATTTAAGACGTACAGTAGCTACTACAATCTCAACCGTGTCCTATGTTTGTTTGCTCTTAACAGACGGCTTAAATTGTTTTCCAAAATGGCAGAAGGGAAGAGATACGAACTATGACCTCGCTGATGTTAGGCTTTCAAACACCTACCTTAACCTGCCCATTTTCGTGAAATTTATCGTAGTTATTCGAAGTTGTACCATAAGATACTTCGTAAGTGGTGACCCATTCGTCAGCGTCCTCCCGACCCTGTGTTTGGATCGCTCTTAATGTCACATTTGCTCTAAAGTCAATTCTGATCCACGGTTGAACATCGTCATGCGAAGCAACCCACCCCCCTGATCGAACTCCAGTAACCGAGACCAGATTCAATCTCGCACTCGTGTGGCGGGAATATTTGTCGTGGGTCGAGGAAGATGTAAGCTGATTATTGGAAATATGGAAGCTTTCCATACCAAGGGCTTCTGGATCAGGACAAGGTACATCTAGGTCAAAAGATTGCAAAGATAACAATTCAATTTCGAAATAGAAATGTATAAGTCCTCAGCGAAAACTTTAACCAGGCTACCATCTTTAGAGAGTTTTTTCCTTAAAACTCTCAATACCACTTTCAAAAGAGTTTTTCTTGTACACAGTTCCCGCTTTTATCGGTAATTAGTATTGGGAAAACAAAACTCACTATTTGGGACATGTCGCAGCTCTCGGGAGCTTTCGTCCAATTGGATAATGCTTTTCTATGCTTTCTAAAGAACGAAGCTATGCTATTGGTTGAAACAGAAATGTATTGTAAAGTTCAGCCAATGAAAATCATTCTTGCGAGGAGCTGCGACACTACCCACTATTTCCCTCGGGAGCATACATTAAGTGTATAATATATTAAGCTTATTAAGTTGGACACCTGAAAAAGTTTGACGTCTGAAATCTAAATTGTTGTACTTACCACAGTAGCAACCTTTAAACTCTATTCGAAGTCCAATTTCACTTTTCCAAGTTTTTGGATGAATGCGAATGTATCGGGTGAATATTGAAGGCGTCAAAGGATTGTAGGAGATGGTGTTTCTGTCAAAGTTTGCTTGGAAAACCTAAAACATGAAGTAAAGTATGTTGATAATTTTCATATTCACGTTGTGAAATGGTATATATTAGCGGTAAATACGAAAAGATTTTCATGTTAAATTAAAAAAGACGCATCTCTATAATATTTAGAACGTCTTGCCCGCGTTGCAGACACAGTGTCATGTTTTAAAAAGAAAATTGGAAATTCAACGAGAAGAATGTCAGGAACTACAGAAAAATGTAGAGTCGATGCAGTTGATTCTGAATTTCAGCAGCATATGTACTTGGTTTAACCGTTTTAGCATCCTCTTTAAAATTAATGCTACAACGTCATCTGTTCGAGCAGTTCTGAATCTCTGTCCTGGCTCAGTTGGTTGAACATTCCCATCGTTGTCGATAAACCTTTCTGTAATATTTAAAACCGTTCGTAACGGTAGTTTTAATCGCTTTGCAATCTCAGATGGTCGCGTTTTATTTAGCCACGATTTCAAAATTCCCTCGCGTACGTTCAGTGGAAGTGCATCCTTGACGTGAAAAAGGATTGCTACTCATATCGGCTCTTGTGAATTACGAATTTTGAAAATTGAATTTCGCGAGATTTGATTTTCAGGACTACGTTGTTAATTTCTTTGCGAAGTTCACGCTTTATTTCTAAATTTGAAATTGTAATTGACAACTTCGCAACAAACTTGGGAAGCGCTCAGTGAAAAGTGATCTGAAATCGACTGTAACAGGCAGATTTAAACTAAATAAGTATTCGAATATAATCTCAAAAAATTATATTTTACATTTCTACAGAGTGTAAACATCTATGCATAAATGATAAATAAAATTGTGTACTTACCCTGTCGCGCGCATGCTCTTTAATGTATTGAAAATCCAGTTCGTTGGTTGAATAAGACACCAGGTAGCTTGTTACAAAAGCGTTATAATTAGATCGCCCCTGGGTCAAAATCAACGAGATTTTTGCGTGTCTCAAAAAATCAACTTGAAGCCAAGAATTAGGGTGGATTTGAGGACGCCATGCGCCCCCAGTAGGAGAGACTAGGTTCAATCTAGCTGCAGCTGGTCTCAACCCATACCTAGCCTCACTGGATGCAGAGAATTGGCTATCTAAGATCTTGTTATTTTCTACACCTAGATCTTTAACTTCTCTGCAACCTATAACATTAAATAAACAATTTTTAGCAACACGATGGGGAGGGGGGAAGGACGCCACGGTTCCTTTACCAGGGTCGTATAGCTAGAAGCTTAATTAGGGCGGCGGGGGGGGGGTGTATTCGTCTTTTGCCCACCAGATACATAAACATGCCCACCAGAGATAAATATATAAATATGATGATAAAATTTTGGCCCTACCTTCATACCGGCCATATACTTCAATCCGTAATGAACAATTACCAATCCAGGATTTTGGGATGATTCGTAGCACACGTGTGGTGAACGACGGAACAACGTCTTGTCTTACTGTGGAGTTTTCCTCATAGTTCGCCAAGAACACCTTGAAATTAAGAAATTCAGAAAACAGTTAAACGATAATTGTGGCGAATATTAATATATTCAGTTCTGCCCGACGGATTTCTTTTGTAAGTCCAATAGCTTGACATTACGTTTGGCCCAAAGCAGAATGAAAGAACAACGACAAAATATATGATCGTGTTGGCTCTTTAGGGCTGTTTTCCACTGTCGCGTTTTTTGTACCTACGTCTACGCACGTCAAAGTTTAAAATAATTTAAAGGATACTTATAAAATTAACGGTTGAATAGATGTATGGGATTAGATTCTCTCGATGATCTGGTATGTTCTTTTTGGCGTAAAATTGATCATACAGCAACTTGGGAAGTTTTAAGCTTTTACGTGCGTGAAAAAAACGCGACAGTGCAAAGCAGCCAACATGGCAAATCTTGTTCGAACATAACAAGCGAAAAGAATCGACATGAAACCGGTTGTTCAAAGATCATTTAGCATTTTTTTATAGTTAACACGAATCTTCAAATAAAAAAGGGAGATATTGAACGTATTTTCTTGAACAGCGGGTTCATATCTCATCAAATTAATCAAGGGTTGAAAAACAGGGGGAGTTTCGTTTAGACCAATCAGCGAGTTTGTTTATATTTTTAGTAACCTAATCAGAATGCATAAATTTTGACCACCTCCATGAAGAGTCTTTATTTACCAGTTTACATGAAGTATTATAAATTTAGGCATTTTGATTGGATTTGCCTGAAAAATGTAAACAAATATGCCGATTAGTTCAAAACGAAATCCTTCTTTGCCGGGTTTTAAAAATCGCCATACGCGTGAGTTTATCACCTAGCGCGGAATATGAAAATTAGAATCTTATAGCAGACACGGGTACCTTAACTTTATCATATTGTTTGTACTCCTGAAAGCTGAGTCCATCCGTGCTGAGAGATGCCGCATAACTTGTCACGCGACTTTTGCTGCTGGCGGAGCCCTGCGTGTCGATTCTTGTGACAGTGGCGTTTGTAAAGAAGTCGACTTGAAGCCAGGGGTTGACATCATTTTCGGCCGCAATCCAGCCTCCATGTCTCTCAGGATTCGTATTCAAGTTGAGGCGTGAATTTTTGGCACCAGACAAGGAATTTTGGGCCGAGGACGCGGTCAACTGCAGCGCGGAGATCAAGCCATTCTCTATGCCCAGTGCGACGGGATTAAACCAATCATCTACGGCTATGTAGAGAATTCGAAATACGCTAGTTTTCAAGTTGAGCAAAAGTTGATTGCTGTTGTCTTACGATGGTAATTATGACGTTTTCATCATATGCTAATACAAGAAATTTAATTTCTGCTACTTCGATGATAAACTTGGCACTTCTTTTTAAAAAACCGTGCCATCGGTAGTGCGAAGTCTAACCTTGGAATTAAAACCTCTTGACAGACGTTTGCCTTAATCTAATGCTTTGACTCATGCACTTGTAAAAATACCCTCAAAATCTGGTACTCAAATTTTTCACTTCTTCTTCTTACCCTTAAACCCATGTACTCAGATTTTACATTTCTCTCTATCCTCAAAATCCTAATTGTTCCTAGATTTTTCACTTCTTCTCTTTACCCTTCAACCCAGGTACTCAGATTTTTCACTTTTCTCTATCCTCAAAATCTGATTCCTAGATTTTTCACTTCTCTTTACCCTTCAACCCAGGTACTCAGATTTTTTACTTTTCTCTACCCTGAAAATCTGGTTCCTAGATTTTTCACTTCTTCTCTTTACCCTTAAACCCAGGTACTCGAACTTTTCACTTCTTCTTTCTTTCCTCAAAATCTAGCTGGTACTCGAATAAAAATAGACCCATTCTCACCTTTTCGGCAGCCTTCGAATTCGATTCGCATAGAAAGATGGATGTGCCACGTCTTTGGATAAATTCGAACAAAACGGGCGAAAATGACTCGCTGAAGACGTTGGCGAACTATAGTACTCATGTCAAAGTTGGCTTGAAATACCTGAAGGAAAAAAGAACACAAAGTTTCAAAGTCTTTCTTCAATCAATATAATGATATAAATCTACATGTTTGTATTAGACGGCATTTCGCTGTTTACCACTTGGTAATTCAGATTCTGGCATCTTATTGTACCAATTAAAGCATTGACAACATCTTGTAGGCGATGTGATTTAACTTTTATTTTAACGTTTGAGTTTTCTTTTCGACTGCTAATTTGAAGGCGTTTATTTTAGCCTAAATCTTTTTAATTTTGTGATTCTTGGGAACGGGCGAAAATCCTAGCTGCAAACTCTTATCTTTCTCACGCGAGTGAACGTGTCCTTGTCCAAAGTTTATTTGCATTCGATTCAGGACATGAAAAGTTCGACGCATTTAAGTTAGGGTCTGTTTACATGGGCCACGTAAGCCGAGATGAAACGAAATATGAAATGACTTTGAGGTATTGAAATTAATATATGACGTGATCCGGGCAGCGATATATTCCACTCGACAATAGAATGTGCTTTTGTTTGGTTAGTAAATGCTCATTTCAATACCTCAGAATCATTACACACTCTGTGGGATCTTGGGTAACCAGGCTCATGTAAACAGCCCCTTACAACAGTCTGTACTATGACAGCTATATAGAAACATGGCAACAATTGCATATTAATCGATGCAGTTCCTTTAACCGTCTAATTGTTTTAATTATATAATGATATAAATTGCTTTTACTGCCATGCATGTACCTTTCCCGCGCCACGATCCTTGTATTCCACGAAGTTCAAACCATCGCTGCTCTCATGCATTATGTAAGTTTTCACAAATTGAAAGGAATCTTGACGGCCTTGCGTTAGCACGGCGCAAATAATACGCTTCACCAAGAAATCCACTTGAAGCCAGGGATTTTGATCCGCGTGCTGAGCCCAAGCTCCGTAATGTGTGCCGATTACTTGAGTAAGATTTATTCTTGCTAAAGAAGCACGATGAGCAGTAATGTCGTTCCCGTAAACGGAAGAGGCTGTTATTTGGCTGTCCAATATCTCATGATTTGCCATTCCTAAATAACTCTTGATTTCACACGCTGCAAACAAATGCTGTATATAAGAATACGTAACAATATTACATTGTTTGGGGAACAGCGACGTCTTTGACGAATTTTAGAGTGGGTTTTTCAGCGGTCGCGAACGCACAGTACGGGCACAGAATACCTATCGTTTTTTAGCATCAATTTAAAGAGTTTGCAATATCTGAGAGTGCAGATGCTTTTCATTATCCCAAAATAAAGTTCCACTGAGGAAACCAGCAAACTTTTAGTAGCTATTTGAGACGAAATATACTTCTCAGTTTTTCGAGCATAAGTAAATTTATGTACTCCTGGCAAAATAGTTTTACTGAGCTTGGCTCATAGGACAGAGTAATAGTTAAGGTGAGACTTTGAATGGGTGAGATTAAGATTATATTGTTTTCTGTTTCAGATTCTTTACCTTCGTAACGGCCGTAAAATTCCACTCTCAGAGCGCAGTATCCAGCGCATGCCGTGGCGGTGACTCGAATAAAGCGAGCAAGGATATTTGGATAAATGTCATGGCGTTTGGTAGAACGGCTGTCAAAGTTAGCTGGGAATATCTGTGTTAAAAAAAAACCAAATCGTCAAGCAACCGTCTGACCGTCTCGCACAAATAGATGTCTTGTGGTCACAGCTGAAGTGATCATAACTTTAAAATCTGGTAGTTTGCAAATCTGGTAATTTGCACAAACAAACAGTGCAAATTTGGAAGAAAGAAGAAAGAAAAACAATTTTTATCTTCAAATTGAGCTTCAGAGAATAATTGCAAACGTTAACGAATATGAATTTTTGAAAGTTTGCATGAAGAAAATTTGCGCGAATCTAAGTTTTCCCACAATGTATGTACGGAGGTTTGTCCAGAGCGGGACAAGGGACTGAGTTCGAGGGCTGACCTTGAGGAAGGGCGTAAATATTGTAAATATCTGCATGAATGTTTCCTTTTTATCTTATGCCATTTCTTTCAAAACGTTATGCACTCCTGTTCAAAAATCGAAACTACCTGTTCGGATCGGAACTAACCAGAAAGCGGCTTTTATCCAAAGGATAAGCGAATCGCACAAATAGAATCATAATTTAACTGTTGTGGACCAATATTTTAAAAATTCCTTTGAAATTACAATCATGGGATAGGAAAGAATAACTGCTTAACTGTGAAGGCCCTTCATGTTTTCAAGTTTTTAAAATGTAAATGGAAAAATTTAACGTATCGGTTGTACGATTAGGAATTGGATTAGGAATGGAATGGATTAGGAATTCTTTTCAAATCTGTAACTTCATTGATTCCATGGAAGTTTAAACAACGACGAAAAAATCACTATTCGATGAATAGCACTGTCCACGAAATTTAATAAACTATATTGCAATATAATAATTATGAGCACATTACTTTAGTTTTTCCGTCTTCCTCGTAGTTCGTAAAGAGAATATTATCTGGACCAAAACCAATCGAGTATTCCTTCACCCAGTGTTGTCCACCATCCAGACCTTGTGTAGCTATTGCTGTGATGGTAACGTTTGTGATGAAGTCAACTTGAAGCCATGGATTGTTGTCGTTCTCTGCTGCGATCCACGCTCCATAGGAGGAAGGATTTGTCTTTAAATTGAGTCGTGCATTCGATGCTGTTGCGTTGTAGTATTGACTGGATGACGCTGTCAGTTGGGAATCCAAAATAGACAAATTTTCCATACCGAGAGCGTCAGAGTGGCGCCAAGTCGAATCTAAAATCGAAGAAAATAAAGCATTAGGAAAAGATATGCCTGACAGGCGGATGAATCCTTCGATCGTTTGGTCAGCAACACGGACTAAGCGGTGAGGTAACGCATGTGAGGTTAGGGGAGGGGAGGTAGGGGGGATTGGTGACGTGAGGCTGGGGGGGGGTGCGTTGAGTGGAATATTTACTGGAGTGACTAATTTCATGATCACATTACTCTTTACTATTCGTATATATTTTACAAGTATGTTTTATGAAATGAATGATAAGCATGTGGCAGCATTTTGCTTATAGGATCGACTATAACTCTTTCAGAGACATAGCGGTCAATTATTGGAGGTGGTGGCACTGCCCCGCCTCCCCCGCGCCCCTTATTGCACCCCTTTTCTACCCGGGTAGAAAGAGGACATCAGTTTGAACGCGATGGGGGACGAGAATAAAAAAAAAACGATGAGCAAATAATGTTGAGACCGGAACACGATGTGATGCATGTTCCCTACAGAGCAGAGGGAAACCAACTAAATGCAAACCAAAATTTTTTTCAATTTTTTGCATTTCAATGAGGCAAATCTTCGGTTGCACGATTAATTACTGAAGAGCTGAAAGTCTACGTGGAAACTTACCGCAAGAACAACCAAGAAATTCAATCCTAATCGCGGCCTTATCATGATTCTTCGTACAGTAGACACGCACATATCGAGCAAAGATTTCATTCACAAGATGTTGTTTCACAGTCGTAACTCTGTCGAAGTTGGCGATAAATACCTATTCGTAGATAAAAAGACATATTAGCTAACGATTATCAGGAAAAAAAACGAAGCAAAATATTTTTATCTCTCCGTAAAATATCGCTACGAAAAGAAGGCCTGCTGATATCCTTTTTTTCTTCTTCAATACGATTTCTGAAAACGTGCACATCGGACAAATGAAAAGTTGATGTTTCATGTTTTTTAGTTTACAATGAATGTGAAAAAAAGGATATTTCAGTTGGCTCATGTTTTCCTTTTAATTTGCCTTCATCTATGTATCAATTTTGGGTTGATAATGAAATAATTGAAGGAATAGGAGTGCAATTATAATAAAATGTAGAATAAAAGATAAAAATTCATAATTTTTTTTGATTATTCTGTATCCTGAATGGTGATTGGCTAGTTTTATATACTAGAGTGATTCGTATTGGAATAAGAGTGCAATCACAAATTGCAAAGAGTGCAATTAAAGCACTGTAAACCATTGATTACGGAAGATATATAAATAATTATTTACCTAGACTGAAACTCTTTGTATATGTGACCATATTCGATATCGAGTACAAATTATGATTAAATGTACGAGTAATGTTTGAAAATTTGGCCAAAATTGGACGAGTCGCCTTTGCCAGTCCGATTTCACAAAATCTGCAAACATCACGATTACAAAGTGCTCAATCAAAATCATTTAATATTTTACTTCGAGCATGATTTTTCTGTCAGAATATATCTCAGCCAAACTTTTATAAATATTTTACGCTTTTGCCAGTATTTTTGCTTACTTTTCACCTGTAAAGTTCATCCGGAGTTGCCTGGTTTACACGCCGAATTAACTTTCCGCCGTTTTATTCAGGCTAGTTTCAGACAAAATCATTATTTGTATACATGAAATAGCTAAACTCCTCTCGACCAACCAGCATCTAATAATTTTATCATGTTTATAATACGTAATACATGTTTATAATAACTTGGTGATCATACCCTTTTAAGACCATTTTCCATGTAGTCAGAAAAACTTATCTCGTCATTAGAATAAGAAATTGTGAAGGCTGTTACCCATTGGCTGTAATCCTGTCGACCTAA
Source organism: Dendronephthya gigantea (assembly GCF_004324835.1). Classification (NCBI taxonomy): domain Eukaryota; kingdom Metazoa; phylum Cnidaria; class Anthozoa; order Malacalcyonacea; family Nephtheidae; genus Dendronephthya; species Dendronephthya gigantea. The sequence goes on from NW_021163120.1 coordinate 578,277, forward strand.
AAAACAAAACTCGCGCTGTGTCAGCAAGCCTACTCGTCCACATGCCGTGTTTCGACGACCAGGCAACGTTGCTATTTTGAAAATATTTGAAAATGAATTTAAAAATATTAATTTCTCGGTCCAATCCGAATGCGTTTGAAATAAATAAAATAAAGGTAGACACAGTACAAACAAGCCGGCAGCTTGCTGAGTATATGGCTTTCGAAGTGTCTGGTCTGACTTTCCCAAGTCTAATAAACGAAAATAATTCAAAGTATAGGAATAAAATTATCATTATTTAATAATTATCGATTTGTCGTCGATTAACAAAGTTCTTTGTCTTTCTGGGTTTTCTAACAAGATGAATATTTTTTCATAGCTCAACTCTTGTGCAAATTTCGCAAATTATTAAATAAAATTGCAAGTCACCTCTGCTCAGCATATGCGTGATTTTGGTGTTTTTCAAAAAATCAACTTGTATCCACGGGTTTACATCATAATTATGCATCACCCAGCCTCCCAAATTTTTTCCCTTTATTCTAACTGTATAAAGTTTGCCTAGAGAAGCCCACGTTTCATGACTTTCATACGACGATGCTGTCATTTGGCTGTCGAGTATTTTGTGATCCGCAATGCCGAGCCGCTGAGGGTCATTGCAGTCTAAAAAAGTGATTTAATAAGAGGGGAAAAGGTAGCAATTAGTTAGATGGAGATTTGCAGTGGAGGTCTGGTGATGGTGATGGTGTTGGTGATGGTGTTGGTTGGGATGGTGATGGTGTTGGTGTTGGTGATGGTGTGTTGTTGGTGATGGTGTTAGTGATGGTGTTGGTGTTGGTGTTGGTGATGGTGATGGTGATGGTGTTGGTGATGGTGATAGTGATGGTGTTGGTGCTGGTGATGGTGCTGGTGATGGTGTTGGCGATGGTGGTGGTGCTGGTGATAGGTGTTGGCGATGGTGATGGTGTTGGTGATGGTGATGGTGTTGGTGATGGTGCTAGTGTTGGTGATGGTGTTGGTAATGGTGTTAGTGATGGTGTTGGTGGTGGTGTTGGCAATAGTTTCGTGATGATGGTGTTGGTGATGGTGCTAGCATTGGTGATGGTGTTGGCGATGGTTTGGTGATGGTGTTGGTGATGGTGTTGGCGATGATGATGGTGTTGGCGATGATGATGGTGTTGGCGATGATGCTGGTTTGGTGATGGTGCTAGTGTTGGTGATAGTGTTGGTGATGGTGTTAGTGACAGTGTTGGTGATGGTGTTGGTGATGGTGTTGGTGATGGTGTTAGTGATGGTGTTGGCGATGGTGATGGTTTGGTGATGGTGCTAGTGATGGTGTTGGTGATAGTGTTGGTGATGGTGTTAGTGATGGTGTTGGTGATGGTGTTAGTGATGGTGTTGGTGATGGTGTTGGTGATGGTGTTGGTGATGGTGATAGTGATGGTGTTGGTGATGGTGTTGGTGATGGTGTTGGTGATGGTGTTGGTGATGGTGTTGGTGATGGTGTTGGTGATGGTGTTAGTGATGGTGTTGGCGATGGTGATGGTTTGGTGATGGTGCTAGTGATGGTGTTGGTGATAGTGTTGGTGATGGTGTTAGTGATGGTGTTGGTGATGGTGATGGTGACAAAACATTTTGGGTTTTTAAAACATGATTCACGTAAACGAAAGGTTGTTGTCCAAAGCATCTCCATAATGCGTTGTTAATATCACGTTATCAGTTCTGTCTTGTTTAGGTTTTTGATGAACTAAGTGTATACAGTAATTTAGCTTATAGGTACACCACGTAAATATTTAATATGTTTAGCAGTATTAAATACTTACGTGGTGTACCTACAAACTAAATTACTCATTGATGTCACCATGCAAACATACAAGAATATAAGTGTATAACACTTGCTCACCTTCATAGCGACCGTGAAGCTCCACTCTCAAAGCACAAAATCCATGACAATCTTTTGGCTTTACCCTTATGAAACGAGCGTTAATATGCGGGAATATGTCGAGCCATGTGGTGGAATTACTGTCGTAGTTTGCTGAGAATACCTAGAAGAAAGAATATGACCAATATTTGAATTTGTCTTACATGCGTGACAGGGCGAAGGAATGACAGAACATGTAAATATTGTTGTTTTTGTTCGGATTGTACACTCTTGAATGCGAAGCACTATTGAAGCCAAATCTGCCCTGTTAGGTCTGTTTTCCACTTCAGCCGTATCATAGCGTAACGTAGCGTATTTCTTTGTTTCCGGAGTATTCGACCAGAACTAATGAATTTAAAACAATGAGATACGCTACGTTTCGCTACGATACGGTTGAAGTGGAAAACGGCCTTTAACGCAAAGAGTAACAGAAAGAATTTTACCAATGCCTTTCTCAGTTCAATGTGTGCAATATTTGCTAATTTACTGTTTTTAGAATTCATGGGTTTAATGGTTCCTTCGTTCCAACAAATCACCGGTCTTAGATAATGAATAGTGCCTTATTTTAATTGCCTTATACAAATTCCAGCAAAGCTTTTGGTCATATATGTGATAAATATTGGGTGAAATCGATAATTATCTGTTTAATTTTATCCTGCATATCATCACAAACCTTGGGATTTCCGTTAACTTTGTAGCTTTCTTGAATATCCTTTTTATACCCAAAGTTCACAGTAAAGGATTTGACCCAGTGCTGACCACCTTCCAAACCTTGGATTGAAATTGCAGTGACTGTTACATTCGAGATGAAGTCAACTTCAAGCCAAGGGTCATTGTCATAATCTGCCGCAATCCATCCTCCATATCTGACGTTGTCTATCGTAGTAAGATCAAGTCTTCCATTCCATGCTCCAGCGATTGTACCGTTTGAAGAAGACGCGATGATTTGAGTGTCCAAAATCAATCTACTTTTCATTCCAAGCGGAACCGGGTTAAACCAATTGGTATCTAGGAAATTAAGATAGTGTAGGTAAACCACGAAAGTTCGTATAGCGGTTTGACGTTTGGCGTTTAAACTTTCAAATTTACTGTAGAACTGCGTTGTTCTTACCCTTGTAGTTGCCAATGAGTTCCAATCTCAGTCCATATCCAAGCCCTGATTTCTCTTTGAAATTTATGCGAATGAATCGAGTAAAAATTGGGTGTGTTAAACGTTGCTCAACACTTCTTGCTGCGCGTATATAATTTCCTTCAAATATCTATATGAAGCAAGATGATCACATTATTTACGGGAACGAACAAAGATTTCAAAAGGCTGTTAGTGCAAAATTATCATCCCGATTTACGGACATCAATCCGGGAACAAAAAGGGGGCTTGGGGCAAAATCTTGAAATTTAGCGTACGGTGGATGAGATTTCTTCCTTCTCTCGGAAGCTAAGATTTTATAGTTCGACAATATTAATCTACTGTTTAGGGTGTACATGTGACCGTATTCATCTATATACGTACGTCCCAGTCTTATCTCCCAATAGTTGTGGTGCACAGCTTTGGCAAATTTTCCGATGCGCGATTCGATTTCGCACGCATGATACGGCAATTCCTCCAAGAGAAACAAATAAACCGTTTTTTTCATGCTCTTCGATTAAGTTTAGATTGAATTCTGGTCCTATTTTAATAATATCGCTGCTATTTCGCCGTTTAACAAGATGATGTGGTCGTGTATGGGCGCGTTGACACGTCGTAGTTTGCACAGGTTGAAGATTTAATATAACTATATAAGTGCGAATTCCAAAGGCAAAGTGTAAGACAAAGCGAATGTATCATGCGGTTTATTTACATTTTTGAACAATTGAACTTTTATACAGCGATGTGCTTCTGAATTTCGCGATCGAACATTTAGGTTCGCAAGGCATCTAAATGCGAATATGAACTGTATTGTTTATGTTCAGAAGCTCTATATTAAAGACTGGCACGTGCGCCGGAGTTAACGCCAGAACAGGCGTCTTGTTATATATTTATTCATGTCTTTAGAAATTTATTGTTTTCAAGGTTTATGAACACCGAAATATCAGTATAGCGGAACAAATCTTCAGGCTCTGGCTACGCTACTGCTGTTTTTATTAGAGGTAGAATAAAAGAACACTGAACAACCTTCCTTCGATAGGCTTTACTTAATACTAGGTAAAATATCAAAATGGCTTCATATTTATGAAAACATTAAATAGACCTTTCTTATAATGACGTCAAACGCGCATGTTACACGAAATTTGATTGGCATAAAATTATCGAGCCAATGAAATTTCGTGTAACATCAGACTTTCCGCGTTTGACGTCATTATGAAAAAGGTCTATTAGGCCTGGTTCTTAGTAAAATTAGAATAATACTTTAGCTAAACATAATATAAAATCACTACAGTGTTCATGTAATTTTTGGGGGCCTCAGCAAATAAGGCGCCCATGGCTCAAAGATCCCCTTCCCCCCTCCTACTTAGCGCAGTTGTACATCTTAGTAGTTGTACATAAAAAAGTTGAGAATTTCCGTACCTTGACATGATTGAATTCTTTATACATATTGAATTTTTCGCCATTACTACTTGTAGAAAGTGTGAACGTTTTACAACAATAATGCCGATACGACCGACATTGAGTATCGACTCGATCGACCATGGTAGGTACGAGAAAATCAACTTGAAACCATGGATTTGTGTCGTGATCACGAGGACACCACCCTCCAGCAAGTACACCCGGTATCTCCTGAATATTCAATCTAGCCAGCTGAGGTCGGTATGCAAAACCATGCATTGATGATGCTGAAACTTGGCTATCTATTATCTTCCTGCTCTCCATTCCCAAAGCATGAGAGTGCATGGAGTCTATTAGCAAAAAATGGGCGATTAAAAAACTCCTCTCTATTATGCTCTATATTCAGAATCGTCGGTATGTGGCTCCAAAATACTTAAATATATAAAAAATGTTCGAAGGCGAAGCCTTAGTTGACTATTCGCTCATAGACAACGAAGGCGAGTTGTCTAATTGTTTTAGTACACACCCTGTACCTAGATATATTAATTTCGAGAAAATAATCGATACACCGCAATTACACCGAAAAATAATATAATTAATTCAATTTCATATATACGGTCGCGCGAGCAAATTTTCCCCAAACGTTTACCATCACGAATAGACGATGGTTGAGTAGCCAATCAAGATGTAGGATTTGTAATAGAAAATAGTCGGGTGTATACTAAAACTTTATATAAACAAAGGAAAAATATTTTCCGCTTCTTTTATAATATAACTTAATAAAAAGATTTTGTATTCGATTAAATTACAAATTACTTCGCTTGTCAATTTCGGCGGGAAAATGTCCGTGTTTGTATACAGTTTTAGTAAAAGTTTCCAGGTGACTATTGATTTTCCTGCATTTTGATTGGTCAAAACTGACTGTCTCCGAAGTGATGGTCACTTAGCTTTTTGTTGTTTTTGTTTTCAAATTTGTAATTTGAAGTAATTTTAATTTTTTATGAAATTGGGTTGATTATTCTTTGTAAACAACCCTAAATTTATGCTAAAACAATTAATCGCGTTGATCGCAAGCCTATATTCACTTCGCCTTCGACTCACGCTTATAAAAAACACGCTTATAAATAGAGTTATGGTCATTACTCACCTTCATAACGGCCATAAACTTCAATTCTGAGGGCGCACAACTCAATGCAGTGTTTTGGTTTGATACGGACAAAACGGGCTGTGATATGGGGCCACAAATCTTGCTTCATCAATGAACCATCGGCATGGACTGCTGGGAATATCTTATGAAAAAAAAATGAAGATTTCATAATATTAGCGCGAGTCTTGATTGTTTATACCAGGTTGGTCGTAAAAAACTAAAGAAAAACAATCCTAATCAAACATTTTTTCCATACTCAACTTCTGAATTTTTTCTATACACCAGCATGGGTGTATTTGTTTTTTAAACGTGCGGATATATCCTGGAATAACGTATGCAAAATTTTCGTATATTGTTCAGGTAAATTGTTCCTTTGGAATTAAAATACCCAACTTATATACTGTAAGCTTTGTCCAAAAATACATTCACACAATCCTGTATACCCTAAAAAAAGCTCACCTAACCCATTGTCTTCGCTACCAACCCTCGGGAATAAAAAATAACGGAGCTTGCCCTTACGACAATTTAGAAACCAACAAAATTTAAAAATTTTGAATTAGCCTGAGAAATGAAATTCAACATCGCAACTTTAAAAATCTTAATTGAAGTAATTCGAAGTGAGAAACAAAAAGAAAAAAAATATATATTGTCGAAGTTTCTGCGTTCCCATGCAGTTGAAAATTTGCATTGCTAAATCCCAAGACAGAGCAAATTCTAAATCACAATATAACAAGGGAGATCAAATTGGTATAACAACTGTCTAAAATAGACAAAACACTTCTTGACGTTTCGACCAAGGCCCTCAGATCAAAACGTCGAGAAGTGTTTTGCCTATTTTATAGGCAGTTGTTATACCACATTTGATGCCAAGTTCCAAATTATTTGCAGCAGGTAATATCACGATGGAGCAACTCATTGTTAATTAACTACTGTTTTAGTTTCCTTGAATATTTCAACCAAATACTTTGAAACTTAGGATTACAAAATTATACGTTTGAAAATTCTGTTATCACAGAAAATTTTAAAGTGTAAACCACTACATCGCCATAAACGCGTACAATGGCTCTTCCACGTAAATAGTATAAAACACGGCTGGTTATAATTATCACGTATTGCACTAGAGCACAGATTACCTTTATCTGTCCTTTCACGGTATAATTTTGAAGAAAATCTCTGTCGAATCCAAAAGAGACCGTGTAGTTCAACGTCTTTTGTTGTCCTCCGTCCAAACCTTGGGTAGCTATTGCAGTGACGGTAACGTTGGCGATAAAGTCGACTTGAAGCCATGGGTCCTTGTCATGCTCTGCTACAATCCAGCCTCCGAAGTTCACGTTTTCTACTGTAGTCAAATTTAGTCTGGCATTCCATGGGCCAGCCTTTGTGCTTTTTGACGAAGACGCCGATATTTGCGAATCCAAGATCATTCCATTTTGCATTCCAAGAGGAATTGGGTCATACCAATCGGTAACTAAAATAAGCGATGTAGCAAATAACTATATACTCTAAAGCGGAAGGTAGTTAATTGATAGCTACAAAAAAGGTGATCTTAAAACCCGGCGCAATCGTCAATACTCAAGGCTTCAAACTTTGTTAGAAAAAATATTAGTAAACACGCAAGTGTAGTCTTACCTATGTACTCGCCCTGAAATTCAATTCTCATCGAAGGTACTCCGCCCCACCGCTCAACATTAAGGCGAACAAAACGTGTAACAACAGTACGAGTTAAGCGCTGCTCAACGATAGTGTTTCTATCATAGTTTGCTTCAAAGACCTGAAACAGAGAAAGGTTTGCGGGTTGAATTTTAGACTAAACAATTTACCCGAACTTAGAGTGCTATTAAACCCTCAGTTTTCCCGAATACAGCAAGAAAAAGAAGTAGTGCAAAAAGAAAAAGAAACGCAATGTTTTTCGCATTTTACAACATATCGTAACCGATCGAACTTTGCGTTATACAAATTTTGGTACTACCATTGAACTGTAAACAAACTGGAACGATAACTCTGGGGAGGGGGAAATTGAAGCTAGTGCTTTTTACTTTTTCTGAGTTTTGAGCTGAAATACTTGACGCCAAATGTTGAGCTGTATATGAAATTAATGCTATTAAAAAGTTATATTTGGTGTAGAAATTTCGAGACTTTAGCTTAAAGGGAAATATCTAAAAAATACTTCAAAATTTACTGCATTAGCTAAAAACTCTGACCGACGACGGAATAAAAATATTTAAAAAAAGTGTTTATTAAATTGTTTGTCTTTGCTTTGCAGTGGGTGCAACGGCGAAATTGCCTCGTACTTTGTTTCCTGCTAGCTACGGCTATTGGCAAATTTCAGGACGTACGAACATTAAAATACCTTAATTTGTCCAAATTCCTCGTAAATCTGATAATCGACGTCGTTATTGCTTGTCCACATTGTAAACGCACTAACCCAATTGTCGGATACTCCTCTGCCTTGCGTCAAAATTCTGCTTAATTTTGTTGGACCAAGGAAATCTACTTTAACCCAGGGCTTATGATCAGAAGAATGCCTCACCCAAACTTCACCTTTGCTTGTTGGTTTCATATTCAGTCGAGCACGTGCCGCCCTGTGATTCCAATTAGCGGAACTGGAAGCCGTTATCTGACTGTCCAAAATTGTGCCGTTTTCCATTCCCAAATATACCGGATTCAGAGCGCCTTAAATTATTACGGCAAATATCGGGTTTAGTACAAATTTCCAGGTGACTATTGATTTTCCTGCATTCTGATTGGTCAAAATTCACTGTCTCTGAAATGATAGTCACTGGTCAGTGACTATAGCTTTTTAATGTTTTTTTGATGTTTTTCGAAATCCGAAATCGCCCTTCTGTCAAGTACAAATTGCCCAACGTACACATATATTAATGGCGAAAATTATCGTGTAAATGTACAGCAATGACAGTTACTTTGACTATGACCATTGTGGTTATTACTATAGCGATTAAACATTGTTTATATAACCACATTATACCATAAGCTCCAGTCGTATATTAATCAATTATAGAACGTGGTCGAGCAAAATATCGTGACTTGTCGCTGGCGAGCAGATCCAATTATTTATTGATCAGCGAGCCACCGAAGAATCACGATATTTTGCGAGAACCGATTATTTTTTGGTATTTTCCGCGTTTTTTTCTTCGAGTAAGCAATACAATTCATTCTCCGAAAGTTTACCAAAGCGAGTCGCCATTCTTGCTTAAATAATAATATTTGGTAATAATATTTGGCTAATTTGTTCAGTAATCTGGCGACCCTGCCTCATATATGAGATGATATAGGCAATCGGTAACTTAACTAGTCAGGGGCGCTTTCCTATATATAGGGTGGTCAATTGTCAGACCGGTCTTATTTTGAATTGACTTGGAATGTTTTGCTAAAACTATGGCGGTGAAACTGCATTTTCCCGTGGTAGGCAGATGTGAATAACAATATATTTGAATGCAAAGTTCTTGAAGCACTCTTAAATACCAGTAATCTGTGTCTGTGTGTATACCGAATACAACGGGGCCGGTCTCGCATTGCATAAAATCTCATACATGATGCGTAGCTATTTTCTTTTAAAAGGTTAAATGATAGATGGGTTTTATTGAAAACACAATAAACGTTTTTCACCTTCATATCGACCATAAAACTCCGCCCTCAACGAACATGATCCAGCGCAAATCTTCGGTTTTATTCGAATATGCCGAGCAATGATAAATGGATACAAATATTGCTTCACTGTGAGACCACTGGTTGCATTAAAAACCTTTTTAAAATAGATAAAAAAGAGCATTTTTAATATTTCTTGTCCATATTCAGTGTTGCAAATTCACATAATTATGAATTGTCGAATTCCTTTTGACGAAGCCTGTCAAACGCTTCAAATAAAAGTTCAAAATTTTGAAAAATGAATAGGCAAAAATTAGTGAAATATGTCGTATAGTATAGGAAAGACACATTTTGTGTCTCGTTCCCTAACCTTAGGTTATGTCAAGGGGTCTTGCAATTAATGCCCCCAGTTAATTAAAACAACAATTAAACCAATTGTAAAAAGCAAAAATAAACCTTAGACATGTTCCTAATGGCTATGATATGAACAAAAATCGGGTTTTCTTAGAAGTAAATTTTTAGGTCACCTTAATCTCATCTTTAATTTTATATTCCTCCAAAGAGTCCCGACGGAATCCAGAAGCGACTGTGTAACTCCGAACCCACGATTGTCCACCATCCAGACCCTGGGTCGAGATTGAAGTGAGAGTGATGTTTGCGATGAAGTCAACTTCAAGCCAAGGGTCACTGTCATAGTCAGCCGCAATCCATCCTCCATATCTTACGTTGTCTACCGTAGTCAAATTCAGTCTGCCATTCGATGCTCCGGATTGGAAAAATTTTGATGAAGACGCTGTGATTTGCGAATCAACGATCATTCTACTTTGCATTCCCAAGGGCACGGGATCAAACCAATTCGTTACTGGAAACAAAAGTAACATAACAAGTTGAATAGACGATTAATTTTCCAGTCAACCGAAGTCTTAAATGGAGCCACCTTAATCGTCAATATTTCGTCACTTGTGCGAACGTTTTAAACGAACACCAAAACACTCAAATCTTTAAGCGATGTTGCTATCGACGAACGCAATAACAACGCTACATGCCACAAATCTCAAATTATTTGAACCTTAATATGTTTTCATTATGTATTTATATCCTTTAAATGCTTTTGAGCTTTCTCGCTGTAGATCAAAAACGCCTTTATGCGCAATATGATATTTCAAAATCTCTCGTGGGAGCCAGCCAATTAATGGTTGGTAAACCCTCGCGTTATTACAACAATTTACGAAGTACAATTGTGAGGATAAGTGCAAAGAATTAAGACACATATAAACCATGCATTATAAATGTTCAACCGTTATCTACGAAAGAATCGTATAGCTCATTACCTATATACTCGCCCTGGAATTCAATCCGCATCGAAGATAGCGCATTCCAGGTTTTAGAAGTCAGAAGAACAAAACGGGCTACAACTGTACGCGTTAAACGTTGCTCAACGACAGTCTTGTCATCATAGTTCGCCTGAAAAAGCTGAGAAAAAGTTTGAGATGAAGTTCTTTGAAACTGCTTTACAAGATGCACGAAAAATTGCATCGTGTAACACGGCTTTAACATTTATACCTACCTTAATTTGCCCAAATTCCTTGTAAACTGGATAGTCCACATCGTTGTTACTCGTCGACATTGTAAAGCTTGCAACCCAATGGCCGTATATTCCTCTGCCTTGCGTCAAAACACCGGTTAATTTTATTCGACCAAGAAAATCTACTTTCACCCAAAGCTTAGTATCGGTACGATGTCTAACCCAAGCTTTTGCGGCATTCAATCGAGCCTTTGCAGCGGTGCGATCCCAATCTTCAAAACTAGAAGACGTCAGTTGACTGTCCAAAATTGCACCGCTTTCCATTCCCAAATGTATCGAATTTGGAGGGTCTAAAAATTCATAACTTGTGATTTTTAGGCACAGCGTGTACTGTATACACAGTCATAGGTGTTCCAGCCATGACTTAACACCCGATTCACGTATACGAATTGACCAAACACCCGACTCACGTATATAAATTGCCTGAGTTATCACTGATTTTATAAGAAAATGCATGAATTTCGGAGTAATTTGATAAAAACTGTCCATCTTCAGGCTACGTCATAATTTTCAATATTATAACATTTTACAAGTTGTAGCCTGAAAAATGTCGACAGTTGTTGAACAGCTCGAAAAGTTGAAAAAATAAAATTAAAAACCTCTTGCGGAATCCTGTTTGAAACTGAATTAAATTATGAAATTAACAAAGAACAGAGGTGAAAGTTTTAGAAGAAAAATGTACACTATGGTTCAATTTTTTAACCAGAATGAGAGAATTCTTACAGCCAAGAGACCTATTAAACTGAATCCTGAACTAGATTCAGGATCTAATTTTAGTCTAAACTAGATTCGAGTCTAAAGGCGGATTTCCACTTACAGCGAAATTCGCCAGCGAAATATTTGCATATTTTCTTTTGAATTTTAACAGCATAAATAAATTAGTTCGACTTGACTGTTCTTAATTCAAACGAAAATATGCAAATATTTCGCTAGCGAACGATTTCGCTGTAAGTGGAAATCCGCCTTAATTAAGATTAGTCGGTTCTGAAGTATACAGCTGGAAAGAGCATCCCAAAATTAGTAAAATTGAAAGTTTGGTTTCGAGATGTTGAAAAATGTCGTCGTGTGAAGTTATTTTCAATCTCGTGCAAACTACGACGTGTCAACGTGCCCATACACGACCACATCTTGTTAAACGGCGAAATAGCAGCGATATTATTAAAATAGGACCAGAATCTACATGTATCAAATATATTCTTACCCCAATTAAATCTAAACTTATTCGAACAGCATCAAAAGAACGGCTTATTTGTTCCTCTTGGAGGAATTGCCGTATCATGCGAGCGAAATCGAATCGCGCATCGGAAAATTAGCCAACGTACACAGAGATTAATGGCGAGAATTATAGTGTAAATGGACAGCAGTGACAGTTACTTTGACTATGACCATTGTGGTTATTACTATCGCGATTAAACATTGTTTATATAACCACATTATACCATAAGCTCCAGTCGTATATTAATCAATTATAGAACGTGGTCGAGCAAAATATCGTGACTTGTCGCTGGCGAGCAGATCCAATTATTTATTGATCAGCGAGCCACCGAAGAATCACGATATTTTGCGAGAACCGATTATTTTTTGGTATTTTCCGCGTTTTTTTCTTCGAGTAAGCAATACAATTCATTCTCCGAAAGTTCAGCAAAGCGAGTCGCCATTATTGTTTAAATAATAATATTTGGTAATAATATTTGGCTAATTTGTTCAGTAATCTGGCGACCCTGCCTCGTATATGAGATGATATAGGCAATCGGTAACTTAGCTAGTCAGGGGCACTTTCCTTTATATAGGGTGGTCAATTGTCAGACCGGTCTTATTTTGAATTGACTTGGAATGTTTTGCTAAAACTATGGCGGTGAAACTGCATTTTCCTGTGGTAGGCAGATGTGAATAACAATATATTTGAATGCACAGTTCTTGAAGCACTCCTAAATACCAGTAATCTGTGTGTATACCGAATACAACGGGGCCGGTCTCGCATTGCATAAAATCTCATACATGATGCGTAGCTATTTTCTTTTAAAAGGTTAAATGATAGATGGGTTTTATTGAAAACAAAACAAACGTTTTTCACCTTCATATCGACCATAAAACTCCGCCCTCAACGAACATGATCCAGCGCAAATCTTCGGTTTTATTCGAATATGCCGAGCAATGATAAATGGATACAAATATTGCTTCACTGTGAGACCACTGGTTGCATTAAAAACCTTTTTAAAATAGATAAAAAAGAGCATTTTTAATATTTCTTGTCCCTATTCAGTGTTGCAAATTCACATAATTATGAATTGTCGAATTCCTTTTGACGAAGCCTGTCAAACGCTTCAAATAAAAGTTCAACATTTTTAAAAATGAATGGGCAAAGGCAAATATTAGTGAAATATGTCGTAAAGTAGGAAAGACACGTCTTGTGTGTCGTTCCCTAACACTATGTTATGTCACAGAGTCTTGCAATTAATGCCACGCACATGGGATTTTCCAGTTAATTAAAACAACAATTAAGCAAATTGTAAAGAACAAAAAATCGGGTTTTCTTCTACAGGGTGTCCCAAAAAACCCCGAAAACTATTGAAATCACCCACAACAACGCAATTGTTAGAGTTTGAATGCCTAAGCACTCTGTTGTGTCCCCAATTAGTTATTTATAGCTAAACACATTGACACTAAAATAAAGTTTTCATTCATTCATTCATACGCATTTTTATGCATGCATATGATGCAGTAAAATTTTCCTGTACGCAAAAATGATATTTATTAACAATAATTACAATTTACAAATATGGATAACAATATCTAAATGTGTATATTTTAGGACCACGACCTTCGACATGTCCCCTTTTTCTAGCAACACAAAGCATTTAGCATTTTATAAGTTGCATTAAGTCCCCACGGGTTGAAATTCGTGAACACGGCATTCAAATTTTAACAATGAGTGATTTCAATAGTTTTCGGGTTTTTTTGAGACACCCTGTATAATTAAATCAGTAGCGTAGCCAGCCTGACGATTTGTCACACTATGCTAATATATAAGGAAATGGATATAACACGAAATTTACATATCGGGACAAAATCGTCTGGCTGGCTACGCCACTGAATTTAATTCAGCTATTGAGTGACATAAGCGGGTAAGCTAACTCTGAATATTCATATTTTCTTGCGCTTGTATGGTTTTTGACTTTTGAAATTCAATTTTTATGGCCTATCAGTATCCATTTAGAACAGGGACTTTCTAATTCATTCAGAAATAAAGTCAGCCGAGCTTTTAACATGCATCGAAGAGTTTTTAAGAAAATCGACTGTAAAGTTTCACCAATATATTACGATAGTTTGCAGAAAGAGATAAGAAAAAGCTAGGCTAGGCGGTAGCAATCATATAAGGTTTTTACCCTATATAGACTTGGATCCTTACATGAAACTACACTTCTAAAGCTTAGAATTGTTTTATCTTTTCAAGATATACGGATATAAATAAGAAGGCAATAGGGCCTATATTTTTCATATCTTAGAAAATGCGTTTGCATACAAGACCACTTAGCTACGTGTGAGCCCAGGCTTTCTGAAGAATTTAGAAGTAAATTTTTAGGTCACCTTTATCTCATCTTTAATTTTATATTCCTCCAAAGCGTCCCGACGGAATCCAGAAGCGACTGTGTAACTCCGAACCCACGATTGTCCACCGTCCAGACCTTGGGTTGAGATTGAAGTCAGAGTGATGTTTGCGATGAAGTCAACTTCAAGCCAAGGGTCACTGTCATAGTCCGCCGCAATCCATCCTCCATATCTTACGTTGTCTACCGTTGTCAAATTCAGTCTGCCATTCCATGCTCCGGATTGGAAAAATTTTGATGAAGACGCTGTGATTTGCGAGTCAACGATCATTCTACTTTGCATTCCCAAAGGCACAGGATCAAACCAATTCGTTACTGGAAACAAAAGTAACATAACAAGTTGAATAGACAATTAAGTTTTCGAGTCAACCGAAGTCTTAAATGGAGCCACCTTAATCGTCAATATTTTGTCACTTGTGCGAACGTTTTAAACGAACACCAAAACACTTAAATCTTTAAGCGATGTTGCTATCGACGAACAGAATTACAACGCTACATGCCACAAATCTCAAATTATTTGAACCTCAATATGTTTTCATTATGTATTTATATCCTTTAAATGCTTTTGAGCTTTCTCGCTGTAGATCAAAAACGCCTTTATGCGCAATATGATATTTCAAAATCTCTCGTGGGAGCCAGCCAATTAATGGTTGGTAAACCCTCGCGTTATTACAACAATTTACGAAGTACAATTGTGAGGATAAGTGCAAAGACTTAAGACACATATAAACCATGCATTATAAATGTTCAACCGTTATCTACGAAAGAATCGTATAGCTCATTACCTATATACTCGCCCTGGAATTCAATCCGCATCGAAGATAGCCCATTCCAGGTTTTAGAAGTCAGAAGAACAAAACGGGCTACAACTGTACGCGTTAAACGTTGCTCAACGACAGTCTTGTCATCATAGTTTGCCTGAAAAAGCTGAGAAAAAGTTTGAGATGAAGTTCCTTGAAACTGCTTTACAAGATGCACGAAAAATTGCATCGTGTAACACGGCTTTAATATTTATAACTACCTTAATTTGCCCAAATTCCTTGTAAACTGGATAGTCCACATCGTTGTTACTCGTCGACATTGTATAGCTTGCAACCCAATGGCCGTATATTCCTCTGCCTTGCGTCAAAATACCGGTTAATTTTATTCGACCAAGAAAATCTACTTTCACCCAAAGCTTAGTATCGGTACGATGTCTAACCCAAGCTTTTGCGGCATTCAATCGAGCCTTTGCCGCGGTGCGATCCCAATCTTCAAAACTAGAAGACGTCAGTTGACTGTCCAAAATCTCACCGCTTTCCATTCCCAAATGTTTGGAACTTGGAGGGTCTAAAAATTCATAACTTGTGATTTTCAGGCACAGCGTGTACTGTATACACAGTCATAGGTGTTCCAGCCATGACTTAACACCCGATTCACGTATACGAATTGACCAAACACCCGACTCACGTATATAAATTGTCTGAGTTATCACTGATTTTAGAAAAAAATGCACGAATTTCGGAGTAATTTGATAAAAACTGTCCATCTTCAGGCTACGTCATAATTTTCAATATTATAACATTTTACAAGTTGTAGCCTGAAAAATGTCGACAATTGTTGAACAGCTCGAAAAGTTAAAAAAAAAATTAAAAACCTCTTGCGGAATCCTGTTTGAAACTAAATTAAATTATGAAAATAACAATGAACAGAGGTGAATGTTTTAGAAGAAAAATGTACATCTATTGTTCAATTTTTTGACCAAAATGAGAGAATTCTTACAGCCAAGGGACCTATTAAACTGAATGCTGAACTAGGAAGATTAGTCGGTTCTGAAGTATACAGCTGGAAAGAGCATCCCAAAATTAGTAAAATTGAAAGTTTGGTTTCGAAATGTTGAAAAATCAGAAAAGTATCGTCGTGTGAAGTTATTTTCAATCTCGTGCAAACTACGACGTGTCAACGCGCCCATACACGACCACATCTTGTTAAATGGCGAAATAGCAGCGATATTATTAAAATAGGACAAGAATCTACATGTATTAAATATATTCTTACCCCAATTAAATCTAAACTTATTCGAACAGCATCAAAAGAACGGCTTATTTGTTCCTCTTGGAGGAATTGCCGTATCATGCGAGCGAAATCGAATCGCGCATCGGAAAATTAGCCAAAGCTGTGCACCACAACTCTTGGGAGACAAGACTGGGACGTAGATAAATACGGTCACATACACTTTTCAAATACTAGTATATTTCGCCCCAAAACACACTTGTGACGACGAAAAATAGAAAAAAGACAAAACAAAAACGAAACAAAAGCTAGGCGTCGCTCACGATAGAGTTATTATAATATTACGTTCGTACAAAACTTTCCAATTTTACTAATTTGGGGATACTCTTTCCAGTTGTACTGATGAAAATTCCTAGTTTTAAATTTAGTTTAATAGGGGAATGGAAGACTCATTAAAAACAATTTGCTTTATTATGTTCGATGAAAGTGAGAATTTCGTTTTAGACCGATAAAAAAGTTTGTTCACATTTCAGTAACCCTATCAGAATGCAAAAATTTTGACTAGGTACTTCCGGTAAAAAAGGTACATTATTTACCATTTATAATGAAGTATTAAAAATTTAGGCATTCTGATTGGCTTAGCTTGAAAAATGTAAACAAATATGTTTACATTATAACATTATTTTAAAACGAAATTCCTCCTTGTTTGAGCAAACGACGATGCTAATGGTTACAGCTATGATCAAGGTGCATGACTCTATAACAATGTGGCTGACGGATTTCGGGGAGGACGCAATATAATGAAATATTTTTTCACCTTCATAACGACCGTAAAACTCCACTCTCAATGAACATGATCCAGCGCACATCTTTGGCTTAATTTGAATGTACCGAGCAATGATAAATGGATACAAATCTTGCTTCACTGTGAGACCACTGCTTGCATTAAACATCTATTGAAAAAAGATCAAAAGTTCCGGGTAACAAAGAGCAGAATAATAACCATAGAAACCATGGGAATAAAACAGGAAAATAATCAAAATTCTCTCCATAATTTTTATAATTGTTTTGTATTACTATTTCACTTCAAAATTTTAAATCATCAATAGACAAAGGTGCAAATAAAATATACCGTAAAATCAGAAAAAAAAAACTACTTCAAAGATAAATGCAAAATATTTAGAAATCTTTCTTACATTACGTTATGAATGTGTTAAAGAGAACGTTAATCTTAGGTTCACAGAGTTTTCCCATTTTTATACACTAACACTGAAATTCTCCCACTGAAAATGTCATTTTTAATTAAGCCAGCAATTAGACCAATGGTAAAAAGGAAATTAACCGAAGCAAAATATTGCCGTTTGACAGTTGACAGTTTCTAATGACTAATAATATGAATAGAAATATCGCGTTTTCTCTAGAATTCAAGTCAGCTATACAGTGACTTAACTAGCCAGCTGAATGTTCATTACTTTTTTTCCGATTTTCTCGCACTTATCTGACTTTTGAAGTTAAAATCATGAACTCATCATTATCTGTTTAGCAAAGAAACTTTCGAATTCATTCAGAAATAAAATAGAAATTTTAGCATGTTTCGAAAGGGCATTTGAGAACATCGACTGTAAAGTTTTACCAATATATTACGGTCCTTTGCAGAATAACACAATAAAAGAGTATTAATGACTGAAGCAGTAATACAAGCAGAATTAATTCATCTTTTCAAGATATGAATAAGAAGGTAATAGAGAGGAGATTGCACTTACCATATTTCAGAAAATACGATTGTGTGGAAAATCACTAAATTACGTGTAGTTAATTCAAGAATTTACATCGAAGAAAAATTTTTAGGTCACCTTTATCTCATCTTTATGTTTATATTCCTCCAAAGAGTCCCGACGGAATCCAGAAGTGACTGTGTAACTACGAACCCACAATTGTCCACCATCCAGACCTTGGGTTGAGATTGAAGTGAGAGTGATGTTTGCGATGAAGTCAACTTCAAGCCAAGGGTCACTGTCATAGTCCGCCGCAATCCATCCTCCATATCTTACGTTGTCTACCGTAGTCAAATTCAGTCTGCCATTCCATGCTCCGGATTGGAAAAATTTTGATGAAGACGCTGTGATTTGCGAGTCAACAATCATCCTACTTTGCATTCCCAAGGGCACGGAATCAAACCAATCCCTTTCTGGAAAAAAAAGTAACATAACAAGTTGAATAGACTGTCAGCAGTCAACCGAAGTTTTAAATTGCGGAAAAAGAAGATGTAAACACAAGTCGCAAGTCGCCCTAGAAATTAGTTCGCACCGAGGATTTTTGGGATCCAGGATCAAAAGCTTATTAGTAGCCCCATTGATGACCCTGGTAAACTATATATAGTTTTTATTGATCAGGTCGAGGTGATTTAAATACAAAAAACACCCAATCAGAAATTAGACCCTCCATGAAACCTGATTATCGTTTCCTTCATTTCACAATTTTTGCATCCATTAATTGTGTAATTCAATCACTTCTATGCATTGGTTGTTTTAGCAAAATGTAAATCAGTAGAATCTCGATTTCACGGCAGGCCCATCGTGAAGGACGGGGAGGAATGACTGCATGGCGCATGATAACTCAGCTCTGTCAAGGTACCTCATAACGTCGTGATCTCAGATCAACTGGATTAATTTAATACGTACAACAATAAAAGTCGAAAACTTTTAATTTTTTCGTATTTCTTTTGTCCAAAAGAATTATTTAAACCGGTTCAAATTTTCCATTTTCTTGTAAGAAAACGTTTTATGAAATAAAAATTGGGTAACCGAGCTTATATAGAAAAAAATGTCGAATCGCCATTGATGCCATAACAACTGTTATGACGTTATGAATTATATGGTTAATATAATTATCATGTCATGTTTCCAAAATTTTATGGATCCACCTTAATTGTAAATATTTCGTCTCTTCCGCGAACCTTGTAAGCATACACCAAAACACTCAAATCTTCAAGCGATTTTGCTATAGGCGAACGGACTTGCAACGCTGCATATGCATGCAACAAATCTGAAAATATTTGAACCTCAATATGCTTTCATAATGTGTTTATATCCTTTAGATGCTTTTGAGCTTTCTCACTGTAGATCGTCAGTGATTGAAAATTCTTCATGGGAACCAGCCAACTAATGGTTGTTAAACCTTCGCGTTACTACAACGTTTTACGAAGTATATCAATTTTGAAAAACTGTGCAAAGAATTAAGACAAATATAAACCATGCATTATAAATGTTCAACCGTTATCTACGAAGGAATAATGTAGTTCATTACCTATATACTCGCCCTGGAATTCAATCCGCATCGAAGATGTCTTTTCCCAGCTCTTAGTATTCAGACGAACAAAACGGGCTACAACTGTACGAGTTAAACGTTGTTCAATGACAGACCTGTCATCATAGTTTGCCTGAAACAACTGAGAAAAAGTTTGAGATGAAGACCTTTGTGACTTTACAAGATGCACGAAAAATTGCACGGTGTAACAAGGCTTTAACATTTATACCAACCTTAATTTGCCCAAATTCCGTGTAAGCGGGATAGTCCACATCGTCGTTACTCGTCGACATTGTAAAGCTTGCAACCCAACAGCCGTATACTCCCCTGCCTTGCGTCAAAATACCGGTTAATTTTATTCGACCAAGAAAATCTACTTTCACCCAAGGCTTAGTATCGGTACCATGTCTCACCCAAGCTTTTGCCGCATTCAATCGAGCCTTTGCTGCGGTGCGATCCCAATCTTCAAAACTAGAAGACGTCAGTTGACTGTCCAAAATTGCACCGCTTTGCATTCCCAAATGTACGGAGCTTGGAGGGTCTAAAAATTAATCATTTCTGATTTTTAGGCATAATTTCGAGTGGAATTATACACACTTCCAATTAAAGCAGTGATGGGAATATGAGTCAACTATGAGTCAGCTATAGGTCCTCCGGCAGGAATCGAACCTTTCCTTTTGCGATGCCGGTAAGATGCTTGGCAAGAGCATTGCACCGGCATCGCAAAAGCGTAGGTTCGATTCCTGCTGGAGGACCCATAGTTGATTCATTTTTCCATCAACAACACCTAACTTGAATTTGAAGTGTGTATATAATTCCACTCGAAATAAAGACCTTTTAAAACCTCTTGAATTTTGGGGTGTACTTAATTTATACCCCGCCATAGCTGTTCGGGCCAAAGGAATTTTAGGAGGGTGAAGGGGGCGCATGACTTCAGCAAAAATTACCCGACTCACGTATATACATTGCCTGACTTATCACTGATCTAATTGCACGTATTTCCGTATCATTTAATAACAGTTGTCCCGACTTTCATAGATTCTACTGGGTGTCCCAAAGATAAAGTACTCCGCTTTGATTGATAATAATTTTTTAACCAGAGAAGCCATTGCACTGAAAAAAATTGCATTAGATAGAGGGAAGGTTCACTTATCTTTTGGTACCTCAGAATTATGTAAAAAAACCCGGAGATATTTATTAGTGTTCAAAGGTAATAGGCTATCAGTTATAGATGCGTCTAAATTATGCAAAATCGCAGCATAGCAGAAAATGAGAGAAAAGCATCGCTCGCATTTAGACAATGTCCTAACTTGCGTTTTAATAAATTAGAATAAATCGTGAGAATTTTTAGTTGTATAGCATAATGCAACTGTTTGTTAAATGTCTACCGTTAATAGTGCGTGCTTCAGTTTAGAAAAGCTTAATTAAGTAACATTTTTATACAGCGATTTTGCATATTTTAGAGACAGCCCAAAATAATTTGTACAGATTTTGAAAAGTAATAACTCCATGCATTTGCTTCAAAAATACAACTAGAAAATATTAAAATATAATTTAGTTTTTCTTCTAACTAAAGAATGTGGTTTCATTTCGACAACTTTACTTGATATGGAGTTATTTTGAATGAAAACGGAGTAATTTTTTGGGACACCCGGTATATGTAAACATAATTCTTTTTGTTAAGTAATATTTAGAAAATAAGACAGTTAGCCGAAGTATGTGAATAAATTGTATATCCATTGTTTTCAATTTTTTTAACCAGAAATAGAGAATTCTTACAGCCAATGGACCATTCCCATTTTAAACTGAAACCTGAACTAGGAAGATTCGTCGGTTCTGAGGTATACAGCTGGAAAGAGCATCCCAAAATTAGTAAATTGGAAAGTTTGTTTTCGAAATGTTGAAAAATGCGAAAAGTATCGCCGTGTCTAGTTGGCAAATTTTGTATCAATTATAGTATTATGCTTGAAGTGGTAACGCTTTTTGACCATAATACTAATTTATACAAAACTTGCAAATTTTGCACCGCCATATTTTTCACACTTTACAATATTTCGCC